>NC_080388.1:7747655-8071237 GCF_028751815.1 Salvia miltiorrhiza
TATTGTTCCTACTTTAGCCCGGGTAAATTTTACAAGGTTATAACAGCGAATAACCGAATTATTTATTTATTTTTCTATTGACTACGAGGAGCGGGGTTTATTTAATTGGCGGATTAGACACCCTGAAGAGAACGGATTAATTTTAGTTAATTATCCGGCTTCATGAGACGAGACTTAGCTTTTGTTTAAATCCGATAGCTTGGATTAACATTAGAAATTCCCTGATTATTATCTCAGATAATAATTCATGCATAAGAGGATCATGCATCGTTAATTTCGTATTCTCATTATTTGAGGATTTTGCTCGAGCAGTATCTTATTTATATTCTCGTAATAAAGGTCAAGCACGAGATTAATAATCAATCAAGGAGCTACTGTACCACAGAAAGTTTCTATCAGGTGGGCATTACTTTTATATATATCAAATGAGTTTCACGTTACAGTTGAACAAGTTATTTCATGACAAAATCTTTGAATCGAAGTTATTTCAAGTATTGTCTTGCCATAAAATGTTTCAATTTCAGTATGATATCGATCTGATGTGGCTTTGCAAGTTATGTAATCGAATTCGGGTCCTGAGCAGTTGATAGCTATCCTGCCAGGGCTAGTGTACACCCAGGGCCGTGAGTCATCGAGCGGGTTGGCCGGTCAAGTGTCCGTGAGAGGTGGCCACCTCTCCGGCACACAGCTTCAGATATGATAGATTATGAGAACTTAGTTTGATCAGACGAACTTTAAGAATCACAATGACTTTAGTAAGCTTGGGCTCTTTTAACGAAAACTCCCTTGCTGTACTGTTTATGATGGCATGACAATTTACAATTTATTTAGCATGTATTTTATACTTAGGCATACGTGCCCACTGAGTATTTTTGTACTCAGCCCTGCATATATTTCTAAATGTGCAGGTTGAGCAGCTGGTGGTGGTGATGAAGTGACGAGCGGAGTCTTTTGTCTTACCCTTATGTAATAATGAACTCTGGGGATACATGTCTTCATACATGTAATCAGAACCTTATTCCGCTGCGTACTCAGAAGTATTATGTTGTTTTGGGTAAGTCGGAATTATCCGAACTTACTAGTTTATTTGAGTCAATATGACTAAACCTCCGTTATATTATAATTATTCCTTTTGTTAACAATGATTAAATACTATCCTTCCTTGTTCAATTATTCCCCTTTCTACCCCGCTTCTAATCCCCCCCCCTTAGTCACGGTTTCCCCGGCTTAATTATCCTTAATTAAGGGCCGGTCGTGACAGTTTAGTGTTTAATATTTATTTTAGGGTTTTGGTTTTAGTGTTAAGGTTTAATGATGTTTAGAGTTTAGTGTTTAGTATTTAGGGCTTAGTGTTTAGGGTTTTTTTTAAATGTATTTGCAAAAATAATTATTTGTAGTTAATATTTTATGCATTTTCATGTAATAATATATGCATATCAGTGTATGAAATTATGCATCCCCAAAAATTAAAAAAAAATGAAAATTAAAAAAAAATTGGGGGGCGGGGAGTGGGGTAGGGGTGGGGGTGGGTCAGTGGTCAGAAAATCAGTTTTTAAAAAAATTTAAAAAAAAAATTGGAGGGGGGGTGGGGTGGGGTGGGGGTGGGGATGGGTCAGTGGTCAGAAAATCAATTTTTGAAAAATTATAAAAAAAAAAAATTTGGGGCGGGGGGGTGGGGGTGGGGGGTTCGGGGGGTGTGGGGGTGGGTGGGGTGGGGTGGGGTGGAGTTTGGGTTGGGGTGAAATCTTATGCATTTTTATATGAAACTGTATGCATCTTAGTTTGAACCTTTATGCATCTAAAATATGAATATTTTGAGAATATAAAAAAAACATATATTTTTAATATACGAAAATATTTTCTGATTTTACCCCTGTCCATATTTTTGTCTTGAATTGCCTTGTAAACTTCTTGTCACGTGTCACAATCTCAATGCACCTCTTATCCAAATCGTGTGGTCAAGATTTGGTCCTACGGTACTACCAGAAGCTTGGATACTACAAGAACCCAACCCTATATATATATATATATTATATATATATATATATATATATATATATATGGGCGCGCTCCAGTGAGATCCCCTATTTTTCGTGTAACATGAGGACAATGAATAAGACATATAATACTAATGAACAAACGTATATCTAATGAACAAGATGTATACTGATGAAAAATAAAATTTAAAAAATTCGTAATGAATAAGACATATATACAGATGAACAAGGCCGTATATACTGATGAATAACAAAATTTAAAATATTATGCACAAAATTTAAATATTATGCTCCCTTCAGGATTCGAACCCTGCGAAAAAAAATCACCCTCCAGATACAATATCAGCCATAGGATTGATAAAATAAACGCATCAGATCGTGCCCTAGATCTCACTAAAATTAGGGGGTCTTATTGGAGCGGCCCCCTATATATATATATATATATATATATATATATATATATATAGGGGAAGACTAAAATAAGAACGCTTCTTAAAATATAAATTAGGAACCATTTTCAGCCCTTAAATCTTCAAGATCTACGGTTGATTCATCACCTTGTTAGATAAATTCATGGTCTTGAGTTCGAATCCCAAAGGTAGCAAAAAATTATTTTTCGCAATTCATACCTTTGTACAGTTTATTCATGCGTGTTATACATAAAATTCATGCATTTTTGTTGGTTCGTAATTCTTAAAATAAGGGTGGTTTATTGAATAACCGCCCCCTATATATATATATATATATATATATATATATATATATATGTATATATAGGGGAGGGCTACAATAAAAACACTTATTAAAATACAAATATAAACGTTTTTAATGTACGAATTTTATCCAACAGGGTTACGAATTCATCCAACATGGTTACGAATTGTGGAAAATAAATTTTTGCTACCTTTGGGATTCGAACCCAGGACCACGAATTCATCCAAAGGGTTACGAATCAACCGTAGATCTTGATGATCTAAGGGCTGAAAATCATTTATATTTTATAAACTTAAGAGTGTTTTTATTCTAGCCCTCCCCTATATATATATATATATATATATATATATATATATACTAATAGAAAAAGAGCCTCATCTTAAGACACAACTTGTGGATTGCCTATTTTACCCCTGTTATATATTTTATATTATATATTTGTAAAATATAAATTTATTTTGATATACATTTATTTGTATATCAAAGAATACTTATTGGATATTAGAATTCTATTTATTCCTCAACCCTAATTCCACACGGTTCAAGATATTAAAAATCTGAAGAAATAGTTGCTTTCACCACCACTCATATTCTCTGCAACGGTACTACCAGGCGGCGAGAGCAGGATCTTGACGCCGATGCACATGATTCTCTGCAATTGTACAACCATGTTGCTTTCACCACCACTCATATTCTATAGTTTTAATGCTTTAACTGACCTCATATATATAATGTTGATGTTTGCTTGAAAACGTTGTAAATTATAACACATATAGGAGTTTGCTGACATATAAAGTTGATGTAAATGACAGTGTTTCCTTCAATGATATTCAGTAGTGCTTAAAGCCCAGATGCATGTTCCTGTCTATTCTCACTAACACTCTGTATAGTTCACTTTACTTAACATGTTGCGCTCTTTGCTATTTTTTTTTTTTTTTTGGTCTTTTTTTTGTTATCTACTTAATTATGGGTTTAATTTATCATTTTGTTTTGGTTATCGAATTTAGGGGGGTGTATTCGTTCTGGAATTTAATGGATTTCTATGGATTTTAAAAGTCTGGGTGTATTCGTTCCAGACTTTTAAAAGTTTTCAGAAATCTAGGTGTATTCGTTCAAGACTTTAAAAGTCCATATAAATCTGGGTGTATTCGTTTCAGACTTTTTAAAATCCATACAAATCTAGGTGTATTCGTTATTCCATTGACTTAAAATCCGGAATGATTTTCATGGATTTCATCCAAAAAATACACACGACGAAATCCGGCCAAGAACCACGAGAATTGAAATCCATGAAATTTAAGCAAGCGCTGAGTTCCAGCGCCCGCGGCCAAGAAGCCAGCGAGCGCTGGAACTCAGCCATCATTGAATTGTCCAGCCGACGCTGGGTTTGAGCGGGCGCTGGGTTCCCAGCGGCCGCTGGGTTGCCGCGGTCGCTGGGCCCAGGCAGCCCAGCCCACCCACGCTTTTAAATACAACTCTTCGATTTTTTTCCCTCATTCCACAGACGCCTACACACAGAAGCAGACTTCAAAAAGAAGACAAGTTTAGGGTTCTATATTAGCTTTTAGCCAGGTATTTTTTTCATAAATTTTATATCTTCATATTATTTTAATTATGCAATTTTTCTATAGAATGAATGTTGTACCTCTATAAATTGTTAGCAATTGTATGTTGTGTTTCTATTGCATGTGAGTTGATTTCAGTTTTTTGTTGATGTTCTTTATTTTTTATTTTTATTCATTGATATAGTACTGTATCTGTATTTATTTTCGGTGTCTAGTAATATTATTATGGGAGACTCTCAACCACAAGATTCCAAAAAAAGGGCAGTGTATGAAGCATGGACAAAGGAACAAAGTGATGCCTTGTTAGGAATTCTGGTTGAATCTGCAACTAGGGGATGGCGCGATAATAGTGGTATATTTAGCAAAGCCACAGTAGAGGAAAGGATATTTCCTGTTCTGAATGAAAAAACTTAGGTGCAATAAAAATTATAATCACTACCAAAGTCGTATCAAATGGTTTAAGAGCCGTTGGAATGCGTATTCAACACTCTTGAAGTTTAACTCTGGTTTTGGTTATGACAACGACACCAAAAAATTCACGGCCCCAGATGAAGTATGGGATGCGTATATAGAGGTAAATTTGTTATCAATTATTTTTTAAACACAATGTTATTTAAATAATATAGTTAATTAATAATTTTCTTATTTATTATTTTAGGCTCACCCAAAAGATGCATACTTACGCACTGGGAGTTTTTCAGATTTTGATGACTTGAGGCTTGTTGTTGGAAACGGTGTGGCTGTAGGAAGAAATGCAATTGGAGTGGGCAGTGCTACCGATGCTAGGACAATAGGAGTTGATGAAAGTAGAGGTCCGCTCATAGAGGAGTTGAATTACGATGCTGCTAATGAGGCGTTTGTAGTACCGGGTGAAGATGATCCACCGTTATCCGGCTCCAAATCACCTTTGGAGTCCACTGAAGTGCCTGTGGAGTCCACTCAGAGAAGAGCTCCCGCCAAAAGAAGCAGAGGCCAGTTTGAGATAAATTCAGGCCACACTGAAAATAGTTCGCATCAGGAGCTCATGGTAGAAATTAAAAAAGTCACTAGCACAATGGGTCGAGTTGAAAGCCTCTTCGTGAAACGAGATACTATGCTGGAGAGAAGAGAAAAAGAAAAAGGTTATACAACTTGGGATGCTATCAAAGAAATTCCTGATTTGAGTGAAGATGCCCGCTACACAGCATTTGACTTGCTTGTTACTAAGTCACAAAAAGATGAATTTATGAAAATGACTGTTCCTGAACGCAAAAGATGGATAGAATCCAAGACTAGGAAATAGAGTATAGTTTAGTCATGTTTTTTGAACTATGTTTTTATTTTTGTTTCACCATCTTTTTATGAGTACATTGTTTTGTTGGTTTTATGTTTTAATACTTTATTTTGTTGATTAATGAATGATTTTTATGAGTATTTTTAAAAGGCTATTTTTTGTGAGTCCCTTTTATATTCTGGCTAATACATCCTACCTTTAATCCATTTCATATCACCACTCATTTCCATAGTAGTCATGAACTCATAACATAGAGGATCATACCCAGAAAATTCAATATTTTTAGCATACTCTTTCATCCCTAGATTCTTCAAATACAAACCAACTTGCCGCTTACGTTTCAAATCAGTAATCAACTCCCAATCCAAGTAATGCGGACAAGTAATGTAGTTCAAGTTGAATTTCTTAAATATTTCTCCCTCTAATTCGCTTTGCAATTCAAATGGACATTCATACCTTTCGCTCAAAGTTTGCTCCTCCTCGCCTCTACGGACGTTTGCGTTCTTCGTTCGGACCATTATGTCGCTGAAGGTGATTTTAGAGGGTGGTGGTATGGAAGAACTTTCGTTGAAGGTGTTTTTTTTGGCTGGGAGGTTCTGGAGTGGCGCAAGGTTTGGGAGCGGCGCAAGGTTTTGAGAAGATTCACAATTAGGGCACTAGCGCCCGCTGAGCCTTTATATACAACTTATTCCCAGCGGTCGCTGGGTTCCCAGCGGTGCTGGGACTCAGCGGGCGTTGGTTTTCATGGATTTCAATTCCAGAATTATCCCCTAAAGTCTTCGAAAATCAGTGAAAATCGGGGTGAAATCCAACCACGAATTCTTTGAAAGTCGTCTGGAATCTATGTGAATTCCATGGAATTTAAATTCCATGGACTTTTTAAAGTCTGTGGAAATCCACAACGAATACACCCCCTTAGTTTCTCTATTTAATTTAACAATCTTAATAAGAGAGAACTTTCCTACTATTGGGAGGAATAGTACTATTCAAAAAATAGTGCCCAGGGTATTTTGGTCATTTTGGTTTCATTTGTGGGTTTTTAGCAAAAAACAAAAAATTGCTTTATCTTTGTCTCCACACATTTTTCTTCTTCACTTTTACATTTTACTACCTGCGTTTACAGCTTCCTAGCAAAAAAAAGGAGATTTCTTGTCAGAATATTTGCCTGTGAAAGTGTGAAATCCGATCTTAGTTCAACAAAAAATCACACTAGACAAATCCATTACACCAACAAAACAAGGAGGTAAGCTTTGATTTCTTCACCTTGCTTTTATCATTTTTCTTTTTTATAACCCTACAATTTTTACGAGAAACTGAGCTCAGAATAACACAATCGAATTAGTTTTGGGGCTGGGTTTCTTGCTTTGCTGTTTTCTTGAGCTCAGAATAACACAATCGAATCAGTCTTGGGGCTGGGTTTCTTGCTTTGTTGTTTGCTTTGAGGGTCCCGATCGGGAACATCGAGTCTTGGTTGAGTTTTAGCTAAGTTGTGGTTCAGTTTCTTGTGTCGTTGTCTGCTTTGAGAGTACTACCCGGCGTCGGTATCGGCATCAGTAGCGGCTTTCTGGTTATTCATTTGAAATTAAGAAAAAAGGAGAAGAAGAAGAGGGATTTGGGGTTGAGATTTACTCTTTATTGCAAATGTGAAACGTACAGAGAGATATGAAGGTGTGAGAGAGGGTAGAGAGAGAAAGAGAGTTAACGCAGATGGAGTATATTGTGTGGATTTCACTAATCTTGTAGTACATTATTTTGAGACCTCTACATATATTGATATATTCATTCTAATTTTTTTTCCTAAATTATTCTCAGACACATGCTCGTTCATTGACATTCACTTCTTCAAGAGTAGTGAGTATTGTCTGACACTTGAGTAAGTCTCCACAACATGGATTTTCTCTCTTATGTCTTCAAATCTCTGTAAATTAAAATGTACTCCCTCTGTCCCAGCTGAAATGTCTTGTTTCTTTTCGGCACGGAAATTAAGAAATGTGTATAAAGTAGATAAAGTGGGTTGGTGGAAATTATTTAAATATTAAGTATAGAGAGAGAGCGTATTGCCAAAAAAGGAAACAGGACATTTCAAGTGGGACAACCCAAAAAGGAAAACAGGACATTTCAGCTGGGACGGGGGGAGTATTAGTTTTCAGGCTCAATGTTAAAAAGTATAAACAACTTGAGCTTGCCTATGAAACATCATTTTTTCCTGTTAGGTCCGGAGGGTCTCGAATAGGTGTATGGGGGGGGGGGAATACACCTATGGGCTATTTTTCTTTTTCTCAAAGTGAGGGATCTCAAGATAGAGATCTAAAGGAAACTCTACACGCAAACAGTGACGCCTGTTAACTGAAAACAGTTTTGACCAAACAGGGTTGACGACTGATACTGAAAGCTCTTCAGTAAGGAGTTATCAGTTAAGTTACTAGAACTTAACTGATGCACGTAAGGGCTTCAGTCGAGTTTGCTAAAACAGAGATGATACCACTCTTCCTGACTATCAAAAGATAGATCAGTCAGACTGATATCATACGCAGCGGAAATTAAACTTAGTTTTGCAATAGCCTCGGTTGAGCATGTTGTTGGTCTTAGGTTTCTCTTTGCAGTTATTCAGTATTCAGTTTATCAATTGAAACAACACAATTAGGAAAGTAAAATTGAAAGTTGTAAACAACACAGAGACTTTTACGTGGTTCGGAAAAACCCTTTCCTACATCCACGGTCGATTGATCAGACCAACAATCCACTCCGCAAGTGCTTAACAGGTGCACTGCAAACCAAACTGTGTGCTTGCCGGGTGCACACAACCGTACCACTGAAGAAACCACTTTTTCAGTACCCACACTTCACTCGTGTCAGATTTATCTTGCTTATCACAACCCGCGCTAAGACTCTCAGAGTCAGAGTACCTTCCTGAACTCCGAATCACTCAAACACTCAAATCTTTCTTCCTGAAAGGAGGTTTGAACGGGTGCCAACTATACTGCAAAGAACAAGTTCTTTGGAGCAAGTTTGACCTTGGCTTCTGGGTAAACAGGGGTTTGCCTACTGTCTAAGAGAATGTATGTAATCAGCAGTGACTGATTTTGGCTTTGGAATTCTCTTCTTCGATTCAAGCTTTGGGGAGGTTAAGCTTTAGGTTGAGTAGCGATTTTGGCAGAACTTCAGCTTATGTCGTTGAATCGGTGAAGATTGAAGTGATCCTCAAGCGTTATTTGTAGGAGAACTCTTGAATAGATCCGTTGGCGTAGAACGACCTCATGATTTTTTCCATTGGAGAGCAATTCGAATTTGGGCTGAGGCTTCAATCTTCCAGGTTCCTTGTCTGGTGGAAACGGCTCTCTTGAGGGGCAGGAGATGTGACGTCTCTGATAAAGTAGCCACCAAATAGAAATGACCTCTGCAGAGATAAGGAGATCCTGATATCTCTGCATTTAATGCGACTGTACTTTTATGAGTACGTGGCTTCCTTTAAACGTTGGAAGATCAGTCCGAGGAAGAATGTTTAACTGATACTTGACTTTAGTATCAGTCCGCTGAGTCCACGTGGCACGCATTAAGTAATCAGTTCCAAACTGATTCTTCAACTGATACTTCAGTTGGTATCTTCAGTCTTCAGTCTTCAGTCCTTCGTCCTTCAGTCTTCAGTCTTCAGTCCTTCGTCCTTCAGTCTTCAGTCTTCAGAACCGCAAGCTAAACTAGAAACGAACTCTAACACTTGAGTTCAAAATAGTTCTAGTCTATTACAATTAAGACCTATGCATTTTGGTATCATCAAAACAAGGATTAGGATATTCCACAAGGTTCCCAACAATTTCCCCCTTTTTGATGATGCCAAAACCATACAGTAGTTCTAGACAACAAAAAGACTGAACTCACAGCACAAGTTCTAAAACTGGGGTGAAAACAGTTCCCCCTTAACAATAGAACCTAAAAACTTGTACTTAGAGTCAAGAACGAAACAGTTCTTAAATAGAACAAGGAGAAGACAGAAAAACATAATCAGAGCCTGGACAAAGAGTCATTGTCTTCAGGTTAAGATCAAAAAGAAGTTCTTTTCATTAATGAAAGACTGATAAGTCATTAGTCTAAATTACAATTTGAAACAGAAAAGAACAACACAGAAAAAGAGAAGACAACCAAAAGACTCAAGGTTTCTGATTATACAACTTGAAGACTGCTTCCCTGATTTCGTCGGCTGCATGGGAGTCTGGATTCACATTCCAGATATTGCAGATGGCTTTGATCTCCGCCTTGATTTTGTCTCTGTTGACTCCGTTCTTGATCCTTGGTGGAGTCACCATATTTTTCATTGGATCAGGAATGCTAGTTCCAAGTCTTCTTTGAGCATCTTGCATTCTCAAGACCAATGCTCGTTCTGGCTGCTGCATCAGGAAATATTTCCAGGCTTCATTTCAGAAATCTCTATCTCCTTGGATGTTGGCAAAGATCATCCACTCGGTGTAGCATTCCTTTATTTTCTCCCACCAGTCATTCAGATCAGTCGGTATCCATTTGTCTTGACGCTCAAACTTGTCCAAGTATGATACCATCAGACCTTCACTGAAGTAGTGCTGGAGCCTTTGACCGTCCAGAAGCTTTGATAAGAACTCGAGTTTCTTGTTTTCATCCAAATGAAGGGTCTTCTTGGTCTTTGGCTCTGATTCTTTTGAAGAGCTTTCTCTGGCTCTTTTTCTGTTGAGTTCCACTGAGGCAGTGGTAGGAGCAAACTTTGAGATCAGGTCTTCAGCCTTGGCAAAGTCCTTCTTCAAGGATGGAGGAATCCAATCCTCTTCCCTTCGGTCGCGCTTCTTCATATCCTCTTTCCCCTTTTTGGCATCATTAGGAGGGAGTCGGCTTTTCAGCTCTTGAAGATCATCAAGCATCTTCTGAAGAAGGACAGAGTCGGGGGACTCTCGGGGACGTTGGAGTTGTTGTTCAACTGTTGCAAGGCGATCCGGGACAGGGCGCATTGCTTCTGCAACCATCAGTCTGGCTTCAGTTGAGGGCATGAACGTCTTTATAAATTCAATCTCCAATTTGTCGACTCGAGTTTTGAACTCATGAAGTTGCGTCTTTGTCTTGATCTCTGTTTCAAGAAAAAGGTTACACAGGTCATTGTGATCCTTCCTGATTTTTGGGAAGGCCTTTGGTCGGATCAATCATTTCCTTCTTGAAATTGATAAGAGCAATTTTCTCATTCGTCAAATCAATCTGAAGCTTATTGATCAAACCGGCATGATGAATCATGTCATCAATCGCTTGTTTCTGAACTTCTTGGAGTTTCTTCACAAACTTTTCTTTGTAGATGTTCTGTCGTTCGAGTTCATGATGGAGTGACTCGATTTCATGCTGTTGATTGGAAATGTGCTCAAGCAGAACAGCGATCGGATCTTCCACACCTTTAGAAATCAGAAACTGATTCTTGTGCGGTCGATTGTTTTTCCAGATGGTAAGGAGCTCGTCAATTTCTTCGTCTGAGTCAAATAGAACAGGTCTTGTTGGGCGTGGAAGCTCGACGTGTTCTATCGGTGTTTCTGGATCGGCAGAAGAGGCCTTTACTTGTTGATCGGAAAGGGGAGCTTTTGAAGTGGATGCCACGGCGTTGCTCTGAGGAGCAGGGCATTCAGCTTCTTCTTCAGCAGGGAGCTGAGAACTCGTCCGCTCTTGACTGATGGTGATGCATTCAAAAGAAGTAAGCTCATCAGTGTTGAAGAGGGGTGGTGATGAAGGCTGACGAGTCTCTGTGATATCCTCGACTCGTCCTTCAGGGGATGAGGGATCAGCATTATCAGCTAATTTGAGTTCTGCTGCAGGCATTGAGCAGAAAGGTGCATCTATTTCAATGACACCGGCTTAGTTATCTCCAACTGAGGTTGGTGGAGGAGTTGATACCAAATTCAACTGACTGATCGGATCAGTCATCAGTTGTTCATAAGCAATGTCAGCTGTAGATTCTGCTGGAGGAGCAGTCTCACAAAGTAGATGCTTCTTGGTGATCCTGGTGATGTGGCGACGAACTGAGTAAATCAGCTACTCGTTCAGAGATGAAGGGCTCTTCAGACGCCTTCGAAGTGCCAGCATCGTCATTGAAAGGAGTGGGATGTCTGGACTGATTGAAAGAATTCAGATAATTCATGGCGAATCTGTCAAAACCATAGATTACATCCCAAACTTTCTCAATTTGAGAAAGGTTGATCAAGGATGCCTCTTCCATTTCGAAAGAGTCTTCTGCTTGAGTGTTGTGAAGACGGTTGACCCGAGGGCAGGGTGCCATCTTCAGAAAAGTATACGTGAGAAGTCTATGAAGATTCTGATAGACTTCAAGTGATGTATCGAAATCACCAAGGAGACGATGGAGGTGATTTGTAGCATCTCGTTGAGCTTCTGATTGAAGTTCAACGACTTCCTGATTTTTCTCTGAAAAACCAGTAGAGACTGGTTTAGGGGTAGTTTCCAAGACAATTTTGCCTTTGGATTTTGGAGAGATAGGCTTTCTGGAGGAAATCGCTGGTTCTGGTTTGGAGATTTTCTTGGATTATTTTTGGGGGAGGGTGGAACGAGATCATCGGGGCACATTTGTGTGGTCAGGAAGATTTGATGAGGGGGATTCAGGGGCTTCTGAATCTGAAGACTGAGGAGAGGAGATATTGATTACCTTCGACTTTGAAGAAGGTTTGGGTTCTCCTTTTCCAGTTTTGAAGAGTCGAAGACTGTTCGTGAAATCAATCATCTTTGGCCAGTGCAAAAAGCGGTGATTCTTCGTTCCTTGAATGATGATCTGGGAGACCCTGTTTCCTTGTCAAACCATTGTCGCAGGTCTTGTGTTGTGGGCTTCGTTGAAGAGAAGCCTCAGATAAGCTTCTTCCCAGTTAAAGGATTTATCCTTCAGAAGAGCTGCCATAACATTTTTCTGGGGTTGAGAAGCCTTGTCGGGGGTTCCAGTTGCCCCTATCCAACATTTCTGATGATCTTGCCCAGCATGGTGTACTCAGGATGAAGGTGGGAAAGTGTGACTTGGCTTTCCGTTGATTCAAACTCATCATTCAGAGCAGATTTAAGAGTCTTGTTGGCTTCTTCATCAGTCAGGCTGGAAAAAGGAGTTCCACTGTTCGGAAGCTCGAACAGTTTTCTTATAATCTTAGTGACGTTGAGAGACTCTTCAACACAATCTGCCGTAGTGAAGACGCTGACTTTGGAGATAAGCTCTCCGGAGCTGTTAAATTTGAGATTCTTATAGAATTCCCTGACTGCATTGTCGAGTAGATAATGCGCTTCACTGGTCACGAACTTGGTCCATCCGTGTCGGTTGAGAATTTTTGAAACTTTCGCGTATTCAGGCTTCTTTTCGAAAGAGTCCTTGTCCACGGACTGTTCGTATCTGACCTCCTTCTCGATCGGAGCCTCCTTCTTGTTGTCGTTCTTCTTGATGTTGGTCTTGGCCATTTCTGATGTGAAATCTGAAAAGAAGAAAAATTTGCAGAGTGCAATCTCACAGTAGAGTGCTGTGGATTTTGGTGTTAGAGAGAATGCAAAAGTAATGGATGATGGAGGAGTGGGCGTATTGAAGGAATTGTGATCGTGGAGGATGAACAGTTTCCTAGGGCACTTGAAAAGACATGGGCGGTTTGAAATCTGCGCGCCAAGTCAGGTTTAATGAATTTTGACGTCCGTAATTAATGCCCGTCAGAGAAATACCTTAAAATAAGAGATTTAAACTGATATGGAATATTAGACACGATCTCTTGCTGAAAATAGGCGGCGTACAGTGCATGCAATGATTTGAAAATATAAGTCCAAAAAGAGGTGCTCAGAGATTAAAAGTTCAAGACCTAACGCAAAGATGCCAGATAATCATTATGTCACACAAGCCCTATTTTCTTTATCAGTCAAGGATTAAAGACGATAAAAATAGGTTCCCAACAATTAGTTAGGAAAACAGTCAAAAACTAATGATACTCAAGCAAAGTTCCCCCTAAATTGGATAATCCATTAATTATCAACTTAAACAATAAGGCTCAGGGAACAACAATTGAGTAAAAGCAACAAAAGTAAATCAGTTTGGAATTCAATGACAAAGTTGCATGAAGCACAGAAACACAAAGCAAGGAAGATTGGACAAAAACGATCTAAGAACATCATTTACAAAATGAGAAATTTCAGATGACATTCCTTGACCTTCCTTTGTCCTCAGTTGATGCGGAGCTTCTTGCTTGGTTTCCTTGGAGGACTTCCTTTTGATTCTTCAACCTTTTTCCCTTTTCCCTTCTTGTCTTCTTCTCGTTTGTCTTTGTCATGGGACTCAGGAACACCTCTGTACTTGTTCTGCATTTCCAGTTGCTGTTGAAGATGCATGACTATTGATTCAAGAATAGCCATTTTGACTTTCAGCTCATAAGTTGCATCTTCTTGAATGATCAGTCTCTCATCAAGCATTTGGATTTCCTCATTGGTGAGAGGCCTTGCAGGTCTTTGATCTTCAGTAGTTGCGTCTTCATCTCTTGCGTCGGAGGGAGCAGTCTGACGCGGTGGAGACTCACGATGGACTTCAGTGCCCTCGGCATCATCTTCTTTGAGAAGTCCTTTGGAAATCAGGTACAGTTTGAAGTTGGGTGCCCAGTCATGGATTGCATCCCAGAGATTAGTGACTTTGAACTTCCCAAAGACACTGTTCTCTAAAGCTTCCAACTCTTCATCTGTGAGAACGTCATCAATCTCCTTGTATTGAGACTTGGGCAAGGTTTTGACAAAGATGAAGAAGAAGTAGTTGACAAGATCCCGGAATTCTTCAAGATTCTGAGTTGCAATGATTGAGGGAAAGGTGGTTGTGACACAGTGTTGGGCCAGAAGTGTCACAAAGTTTCTGAGAAGGGCAGTTTGATTGACAGAGGATGAGGATGAGGATGCAGCATTGATGTCAATAGGCTCATCAAACTTCACTTTCTTGTCGAACCCTTCCAGGCAGAAGTGGAAGAATCCTCTGAGAGGAAGTTCTTCTGAGTCAGTTCCTCTGTTGTCAGCTGCTCGTGTCTCCTTCGGCTGTCGATTTCCTTCATCTTGTGGAGGAGCAGTGGGAGGCCGTTGTTGAGACATTTTAGTGCTTGGAATCATCACTTCTTTTGAAGCTTTCTGTGCAGCTTCTTCAGGATCCTCATTGGGAGACCTTTGACGAGTGTCAAGCAAGATCTTGACTGGAGATGACAAACTGTCAAGGCTTCTTTTGATTGAGCCTCGAGTTTTGTAGCGTGGCTCTGCAGTGGAGAAAGGGGTTTCAGTTGTCAGACTGACGTTCCCTTTGATTGAGCTTTTCTGTCCTTCGAACAGACTAATGGTGGAAGACACTTGAGTGGTGTTCTTCCAGAAGCATTGAGTTTCTTTCACACTGTGAAGAATTAGTGATGAAACTCTGGTTCCCTGACGGAGATGCTTGGAGGAATGGGATTCCTTCTTTTCTTCAACAAGAATTTGAAGATAGGCCATTTCTCAGTTGAATGGGCCTTTATGGAGCAGGGCAATTAGCACCAGTTTGTGTGGTCTTGAGAGATGACCAGGAGATCCAAGAGTGCCAAACCAGCATTTCTTGATCATTTTGGCGATTGGTTTGAGATGAGGATGTAGTCTTGATATGCTCAAAACATTTGTGATGTTGTGGTCGGCAGGTGCATCACTCATCAGCGTATCTCTCATGAGATTCGTGGCTTCGTCATCGGCGAAGAATGGAGCTGGTCCGTCAGTTGGGAGATTGAACACTTCTCTTGCTACTCGTGAAATGTTGATGGAGACCTTTGTAGATTCTGAGAAGTTTTCATTGGTGAAAACAGTGATTTCTGTTCTGAGATCACCAGTTGACTCATCAGTCTTGATGTTGTCGTAGAATTCTCTGATGGTCGACCTGTCGAGAAGGATCTCCGTTGAGCATTGAATGAACTTCATCCATCCATGGCGTTCCAAGATTTCATTAATCTTGTTGAACTCATCAAGACTTTGGAGTGACTCAGATGTTACGATGGATTCGTAACATACAACTTGTTGAGATGCGGATTTTGCCATGTGGAATTTGAATTAAGAGAATTTCTGCAAAAATCTATAAATTGTTTCTCACATAAATTGAACTGTGGATTTTCACTGTTAGTCTTGAAGAGATAGCACACTCAAAGATTTTTGCACAAATGATTTCTCTGAGATTGAGAAATTTTTTTTCCGAAGATGAAACGTTTTTGAAGAGAATGTGAAAGATCGTGCACAAGGTGGTTTCAATAAACTTTTGAAATCCGTGCAAATGGAGATGTGGCACGTGGATCAATCCGCTTGTTAGTAAAAAGGGCGGGATCGTGTGATCGTGTGTCACCCATTTTTGAACGAAATTTCTACGTGTCATTTAAAAAGAAATGAGAAAGTAATTGAAATGACACGTCAGCTTAAAGATACATTACAGTCGAAAAAAAAGATAAAGAAAATCAGTCATAAAAACTAGCGAGTTTGTTGAGAGAAGCTTACACAGTGACTAGCACTAAATTAGTCGTTGACTGACGTGCAAGTTCCCCCTGGAATGTATGACTGGTTCTCATTCAGTTACAAATCTATCGACTATTGATGCACGTTCTTTTCTCGTTTCATCATTCTTCTGAACTGAAGTGTTTCTTCATGAATCACTTCTTCAAAGACTTCTGACGTCCTTTTGAATTCTGTCTCTATTTCCTCGAAACACGGCAGAAGTTCTTATTTCTGAGACTGAAGCAGTTTCAGTCTGTTGATCAGTCTGCGCTCTTGAACATCCCTTCTGTCAGCTTCGTTTTCATCTGAAATGAAGTAGCGCATGATGATCCTTCGAGCATCTTGCACATGATCGATCTCTCGGATGATCTGTTTGTGCTCCCTAAGGAGATTTTCAAATCTCGTTCTTAGGTGTTGATACTCTAGTCGAGTTTGATCGTATCTGCTCGTTCCTTCTGATTGTGAGTGGGTTGGACTCTGATTTTCTTCTGGAAAGATGAATCTGTCGTCTTGGTCAGAATCTAACGTCCCAATCTCAAGTCCGTTGACTCCTCGAAAGTATGTGTGGACATAATCGCTGGGAGAGTCTTTCTTGTTCCTGTACATTAGAGAGAAAACAAGGAGAAACACACAGGAAGCAGGAAGAGAACACGGAGCAAGCAATCTCAAGAGGAATCTTGAGAAAAGATTTTGATCAAAAACAAAATACCCTCATTAGGATCTAGTTCAGTTAGAACTTAATCAGATACAGAGTGTTCTTGCGAACAACCTGCTCTGATACCAATTGTTAGGTCCTTTTGATCAAAAACAAAATACCCTCATTGGAGAGCAATTCGAATTTGGGCTGAGGCATCAATCTTCGAGGTTCCTTGTCTGGTGGAAACGGCTCTCTTGAGGGACAGGAGATGTGACGTCTCTGATAAAGTAACCACCAAATAGGAATGACCTCTGCAGAGATAAGAAGATCCTGAGATCTCTGCATTTAATACGGCTGTACTTTTGTGAGTACGTGGCTTCCTTTGAACGTTGGAAGATCAGTCCGAGGAGGAATGTTTAACTGATACTTGACTTTAGTATCAGTCCGCTAAGTCCACGTGGCACGCATTAAGTAATCAGTTCCAAACTGATTCTTCAACTGATACTTCAGTTGGTATCTTCAGTCTTCAGTCCTTCGTCCTTCAGTCTTCAGAATCGCAAGCTAAACTAGAAACGAACTCTAACACTTGAGTTCAAAACAGTTCTAGTCTATTACAATTAAGACCTATGCATTTTTGTATCATCAAAACAAGGATTAGGATATTCCACAAGGTTCCCAACATTTCCAACACACCCACATATTATGTACTAATGCACCATCATAAATATAGAACTATAATTCTTGAGAATTAAATGTATACTCTCAAGACCTTCACCATTAAATAAGGAGTACGACAGTTGATTCCTATTAGCTTACTTGCTCATATGTTTTGTTTGGTTTTTTGACATCTTATGATCTCCATCATTTTTTTACTTTCTAATTTTGTGTTTTTTATACCCCTTTGTGTTTCTACTCCAAGAAAGCTATTCCGCCTCTCCAAATTCAACTGTGCGCTTGGTTTTGTTCTATTTTTTATTTGTGTTATGATCTTTGTCTTCATGTGTTTTGGCTCTTTCATTGTATTTAAATGTCATGTCGCAATGTTTCTTCGTTATAGTTATTGTTTTGAAGTTTAGAGAATGAGGTTCATTATTCTAGGACTAGGAGCAAATTGGGTTATTGCCTTTAGCCTGTAGGTTTTTTAAGGATTCGTTATTATTTTATACGGGATTATTATTTTTGGTTTCTGATTTTCAACGGGCGCCCTCAGGGTCCACTTGTCTTTGCTCCCATCAAATTTCTTTGCTGGAACACTTTCATCTGTTTCTTGCAGCTTCGGTGAGTCGCTGCCCTACTTTGATCTCATAATAGTATTTTCGAGTTTCATTTTCTTTTCATATTTTATTATATCACCGGCTAAATTACTTACATCTCATGTGTCAGGACTTTGACCGCATTATTCATATATTTTATTATGGCAAAAAGAAGATGTGTGCTTTCAACGGAAGGTTACTTACTGTTGAGCTTTCTGTGTTTTTATTTTATTTTATAACTCATTTGTATCACTTGCACACTTACCTTTATTTATTTAGTGTTTTTATTTTAAACTATGGTGTATGGAAATTTTAATTATTGTATAAGGCATGTTGCTAGCTGTGTAGTCACACCTACTATTTACTTTCCAATTCTTTGTTGCTTTTATGCAAATTTAATATTATTTTTGTGTTCAGATGGCTCAGAAGACTCTGTGATAACTTCAAGACGTTTATTTTTAGTTTACCTCCTCCATCAGCAACTGATATGGCTACGCCAATTATCTTTGGCTCTGAGTGTTCACATTCTCTAACTACTCAGTCGAGAAGTTTGCGAGGTGCATAATATTTGATGAATTGTGTCTATATTTGCACAATTAAATTTAATATTATGTGGGATTGCTTAGCAAGTGATGTTGCTATTATTATTATTTTTTTTGTGACTATGGTTTGTAATTTTCAGATAAGACTTCGAAAAAAAGAAAGAGGCGTGTTCTCATTGTTGACACTGGTGGGAGTGTTCCAATCTCACAAGTGACAGGATATGATTTCTCTTGTATTTGTTTTAAATTTCTTTAGAGCTTTTGAGAATTTAGCATATATTTGAAAAACTAATTTCTTTTATCTTAACAATCGTTTTGTTTTCATTTGCCAGGCTCTTCTTCTAAAAATGGTCAAGTTTTCCTTAGGCCAACAAATGTGATCCCTCATTCCATATTGTCAAAAGGTATTGTTATAATTACTTTTTTTATTTAGTGTTATTGTTTATTCACTTATCTTAACTTTGTAACTACTCTTGCATTTTGATGGTTCCGCAGGCTGCTTATGCCGGTTGCGTTTCGATGTGACACAACTGCCTTTGTCTAATGATGTTAATATTTCACGATCTAAACGTTTATCTAAAGGTTCTTGTGGACAGAGGCGCTCAAAAGGTATGTGTTTATGTCTATTGATTACCTTATTAATTTATTAACAGTTGCACCTTTGTTTATAAAGAATATTAGTGGTTTTTCTCTCAAAAAAAAAGAATATTAGTGGTTTAGTGTGGATTGGATGATGTAAAATTTTGGCATATTGCTTGTCTGTAAATTAATGTGACTTTTGCTCAATATGGATAGTCTGATTTTTTAAAGAGAATGCTAAACATATTCTCAATCAAAGGCTTTCACTCTTTTTTATGTTTCTTGTTTATTTAATTTGTTTATTATAATTTTGATATGCACATTGCTCACTTTATATTTTTTTTTCTTTATTGCACAATTAGGCCGCACATCAACTTCACGCTCAGCTATGCAAAAAGATATTGAGATGTTCAGAAGATTAATTGAAATACCCAATGAGGCTTATGAACTACCACATAAAGACCCTTGTCAGCATTGTAAAGCTATTCGATTCCCTAATGAACCTCCTGCCTTCTGTTGCGCGTCAGGTAAAATAAAGATGCAGTTGCCCAAAATGCCAGATGAGTTATGGAACCTCTATGTAAATGATATGACAACTTTGGGGGTCGAGTTTCGTCGGCGTTGCAGGACATATAATAATTCTTTGACATTCACATCTATTAAGATGACTTATGATGAAGCTTTGGCTAAAGCTAACAAAGGGGTTTACACCTTCAAAGTGCAGGGTATTGTTCGGCATTATATCCATGAACTAACACCCAAGGATGGTGTTCCAAGGCATCTGCAGTTATATTTCTATGGCACTGAGAGAGAGTTGTATAATCGTGTATCTCAATCAGAAGGATTGGACCGTGTTATAGTTTCATTGTTGGTGAACATCTTGATGAATAATCCATACCATAATTTCTTCACCAAAGATGACCTAGATAGTTATGCTATAGTGTTGCATGCCAATCCTAAACTTGACCAACGTGTTTATAATTTTCCAGTAGTTGACCATGTTGCAGCAGTTTGGAATGAGGGTGTGGGAACATCTACGCAACAACCTCGTGATATTAGGGTCAACCTAAGATCAGGTGGTGTTCGTTATGTGCACTATTACTATGGATGCTATGATCCGCTTCAGTATTGTCTAATCTTTCCGTATGGCGAGCCGGGTTGGTATGCTGGAATACCCAAAACTATAGACAACATTGATTTGAATTTGGACCCAACTGAACAAGATACTGAAGATCATGAAAATAATACTGTTGATCCGCATATGCACGAAGAAGCTGACACCCTACTTGTTGCCGAGCAAAATAGTACGTTTTAATTGCTTTGATATATGTTCATTTGTTAGGTCTTCTGCAATATGGTTTATGTTTCTCCACTACTATATTTTTCATATTACTTTTTGCATTCTATGATGTGTTGCATTGATTTCATTATTAACTTAGTATTATGTCTTTGTGCTTATATTAATATACTAGAAAATTTTGTCGCTTATATGCGAGTTATTTAGGCTAACTTCTTTTTGTAGAGCAATAATATTTTTTTTTTGTTGTTCATGAAAACGGGTTGGTGCTTGAATCAATTAGTAGGAATATTTATTGATAATTTTTTGTTTTATATTGTTTGTTCTACTTTTGATAAGGACTTATCCATTACTCCATGCAGATTTGTTGAGGAATTTCAAAACTCCTTCATCTGTCGCTATGAGAGAATATTATTGCTATCTGTTCCAAATACGCAACGACGATATAACAAATATCCTTAGAACTGGTTGAGTAATTCAACAGTTTCAGATTGATACTTATGTTAAGATCGAGACACGAAGACTAGATTTTTTTCGCCATAATCAGTCTAAGTTTGAAATGAGGGCTGAATTGTATCAAGGGATAGTTGAGAGTATAACATCTAATGGTGTTATTAGCGCAAAATCTGTTGGTAAGCGTGTTCTTCTTCCTAAGACCTTTACAGGTGGCCCGCGTGATCTACGTTGTCGTTACATGAATGCGTTGGCACTTGTCGCAAAATTTGGACGCCCGGATATTTTTCTCACAATGACTTGTAATCCAAAGTGGGTGGAAATTCAAAGTGAATTAATTCCTGTTGAGAAGAGTCATAATAGAGCTGATTTGTATGCAAGAGTTTTTAGGGCCAAAAATGAGGAACTAAAAAAGGAAATTGTAAAAGACTCTTTGTTCGGGGTAGTTGCTGCTTATTTTTATGTGATTGAATTTCAAAAAAGAGGCCTTCCACACATGTTCATTGGTTGATAATATTGCAACCACGATATAAGGTAACTTCAACTGAGGCCTATGATCGATTTATATCAGTTGAGATTCCAGATCTTGACCTGACTCCGCATCTACATTCTTATGTTATCAATCATATGATGCATGGGCCATGTGGTGAACTCAACCCAAAGAATGCATGCATGATAGGGGAAAAATGCAAAAGTTATTATCCTAAAGAGTTTAAGTCAAACACTGAACATTAGTTGGACTCATACCCCGACTACAAGCGTAGAGATAATGGAAAAAAGGTTTTGGTGCATGGAAAGTGGTTGGATAACAGATGGGTGGTCCCTTATAATGCTTATTTGTTGGCAAAGTTTGATTGCCATATTAACGTTCAGGTTTGTACGGATGTTAGATCAGTGAAGTATCTTTACAAATATGTTTGTAAGGGTAATGATCAAATAGCATACAATATTGTTGATGTTGAATCTACTGAGCCAATAGATGAGATTTCTGATTTTCAAAAGTCACGGTGGCTTTGTGCTCCGGAAGCTATGTGGCAAATTTATGGATTTGATATTTTTGAAATGTATCCATCAGTTTTGCAATTACACGTTCATTTGTCGGGGTATCAGCAGGTTTTCTTCGCGGCCAACCAATCTCTTCCGAAAATTGTAGATTCTGATCGTGCTAACAGGACACAACTTACAGAGTTTTTTTAGATGAATAAATTTGTTGAAGTTGCAGCACTAAATTTATTGTATCGGGAATTTGTTGAACATTTTGTATGGAGCTTGCAAACTAGGAGGTGGATACCGCGCTCTAGGTTAGGGACAATCGGTAGACTTGTCTCGGTTAATATTACAGAAGTGGAGCGTTTTTATTTAAGGTTGTTGCTGAATCATATTAGGGCTCCAACATCTTTTGAAGATTTGAGAACATCAAATGGCGTATTGTTTTTGTCCTTTCGTGAGGCAGCTCTTGATAGAGGCTTGTTGGATTCTGACAACGATGTTAGGCATGCGATTTAGGAAGTTGCAACTTATCAAATGCCGTCTGCTCTGTGAAAATTATTTGCGATTATACTTGTTTTTAATTCCCCTTTTGATCCCAAAAATCTGTGGATTGAATTTAGAGATGCTTTATCTGCTGATATAATACGGGATTATCTGTTAGACCATGCAGAGGGTTATCGGTTATCTTTAAGGTCCATTGATTCTTTTTTGCAAATGATGGGTCATGGGATAGATGAGTACTCTGTGATTGATTATATAGTTGGGTTGACTCGTGAAGAGATAAATAGTCGTGAGTTTGCAGCAGAAATTAATATGCCGATTGCAAAATCTGATTTAGCTTCGGTGGGTCGTTTTAATGAAAGACAAAGCTTTGCTTATCTTGAGATAATGTCCATTCTTGCTACACCAATTGGGTCAGGCTTTTTCATTGATGGTCCTGGTGGCACTGGAAAGACATTTTTATATAAGGCAATCTTGGCCACTGTTCGTTCATCTGGTGACATTGCTCTTGCAGTTGCTTCATCTGGTGTTGTGGCTTCTTTGTTACCAAATGGTCGAACAACTCATTCTAGATTTAAAATTCCGTTAAATTTAGATGAATATATGTCATGCTCGATAAGCAAGAATACTGCGACAACAAAGTTAATAATTGCAGCCAAGCTAATATTGTGGGATGAGGCATCGATGGCAAATCGAAAGACAGTTGAAGCATTAAATTTATTGTTGCAAGATTTGATGGAAAACCAGTTATTGTTTGGTGGCAAAACAGTTGATCTTGGTGGAGATTTTCGGCAAACTATACCAATTGTTCGAAGGGGTTCTCGTGAAGAGATATTGGATGCTTGTTCGGCAAACTATACCATGGTTCAGATTTGCCTCTTGACACACTGGTCAATGAAATATTTCTATCGTTTGATGCATATTCTAGCGGTTCTTCAAGCCTTATAAATACCGCTATTTTAACTCCTAAAAATGAATGTATGGGAGAAATTAATGAATCATTGATTGGAAAACTCCCAGGCAATATGGTTGAATATGTTAGCACGGATTATGCAAACGATCCAAGCCAGCAACAATACTATCAAGATTATATGAATGCAGTTAGTGTTGGTTCATTGCCACCACATGTTCTTAAATTAAAGGTTGACTGTCCAGTTATGTTACTTCGCAACTTAAATCCATTGGAGGGGTTGTGTAATGGAACACGTTTAATTGTGCGTGATCTCTGTAGGCACGTGATCGGAGCCGTCATTGTTGTAGGGACGCATTCTGGTGAATATGTTTTAATCCCAAGGATTCCATTGGAGTTGGATGATACACACATATGTCCAATCACTTTTAAGAGGCTACAATTTCCGCTAAGATTGTGTTTTGCAATCAGCATCAACAAATCTCAAGGCCAAACATTGGATCGTGTCGGTGTTTATTTGCCTCATCCTGTTTTTTCACATGGACAGCTGTATGTTGCTTTATCAAGGGTCAGAACATCAAGTTTAATAAAATTCTTAATTCGACCACCAGTTGCTGATATGGATTCAACATGTGAAACAAGAAATGTTGTGTACACTGAAATTTTGCATGCGGCAACATGATGATAAATCTGGGTACTTTGTAGAAGGCAGGTATTTATAGGGGTGTACTCTTTTTTGGGGTAGTCTTAGTTCGAAATAGAGATTAGGATAGAATTAGTTAAACATTTAGGATCATATAATATTGAATTCCAATTAGTTAAGATTATGATCTAACTATTATTGTTTGTTTTGTAATTCAAATGCTTTTGTTACTTACTGCCATGATCCAATTAGGTTGTCAAAAGAAATGGAAGAGCGTTTGATTCCAATGAATGAGATTCTCCCAGGAACGAAGGAATGGAAATGCAAGGTGAGAGTGATCAAGAAGCAAGAACCTAAGCAAGCTAACAATAATCCTAATAAATTTCAGAAATTAATCTTGGGTGATGGCTTGGTAAGTTAATGAGTATCCCTTACATTTAAGCTATTGTTGTGAGTTTTTCTTACCTTTAAAAGGTTACATATATTAATTTTTTTGTTCTTTTTAGGGCCACACTCTTGATGCTGTGATATTCCATGATAATATCGATAGGTTCAAACATGTGCTTCAAGAGGGTTATGTTTACATGGTGAAAGGAGCCTATGTTTCTGATCCGAAGCAATACAGGAATCCAATTGTGACATGTAATTTCCAATGGACGTTCAGAAAAGATACTTCGGTGAATGAAGAACCAAATGATTCGATACTTGTTGGTGGACTAAGTTTTAGAACAACTCCAAGTTACGAGTTCCACAAATTCCTCTCAACAAAGACATTGATCAGATAAGCTAAGCAACTTAATTATTGAATAATTGAAAATGATATTTTTATATTTATTTTAGCAATATTTTGTGTAAGTTTAGGAAAAGAATTATTGTACTTATTATATTTTAGAATGAGATTATTTTAGTGTGACTTAAATGTTAATTAATCATTTTCTTCTCTTATTTAGATACTGCTTGTGTCATTATTGTTACCCGTGAACCTGGGGTAGTCACAGTCAAAGGACAGGGTAAAGTCATTCGTGAGTATGCTGCCATTGATACAGAGTATGTTAGATACACGATGAGTTTATGTTTTTGTTATTTCTTTACATATGTTTAGTTCATTTTATAATAACATAATTCATGGAAATATAGGCTGGAAACGTTTGTGGTGACATTTTGGGAAACTTCTGTATCCGATGAGATCTATGCTAAATTGGAACCTATTTCGAATAGGACACCATTGCTGTTGTTGAATTTTTCAGTCGTGCCATATTACGGATTTTACATGGTGTGATAAATTATGCATACATAAATTGTTAGGCACAATCGATGATGGTTTCTCTTTAATGTTCAGGATTGAGTCTGACCACCAATGCTCAGTCAATTGTCTTGGATAGCTCTGAGAATGAAATGCTAATTGAACTAGAGAGATGATATTGTATAATCTGTATAACAATTAAGAACACTACAAAAAAAACGCTAATAGACAACGGTCAGAATCCGTTGTCTATTACAAAATCAACTGTTGTAAATGAGAGTATTGTCTATTGAGGGGCGGTCATAGACAACGAGTTCTGGACCGTTGTCTATTCTCTTATAGACAACGGTTTCTAGAACGTTGTCTATTCTCTGATAGACAACGGTTTAGAAACCGTTGTCTATTCTCTCATAGACAACGTCTTAGCGTCTGTTGTCTATTATATGATAGACAACATGAGAAAACCCGTTGTCTATTCTCTGATAGACAACGACTGATCATCCGTTGTCTATTCTCTTATATACAACAAGTTCTTGACCGTTGTCTATTCTATATTATAGTTTTTATTTTGTATTTATATTTAAAATTTCCTGATTTTTCAATTTATATTTCAGTAAATCTAAAAACATAATATGAAATACTAAAAATACATAAATTAATAATAAAATTCATACATTATAATCCAACATCATCATCCCTACATTACATTAGAATCCAACATCATCATCCCTACATTACATTAGAATCCAAACATCATCATCCTACATTACATTAGAATCCAAACATCATCATCCTACTAATTGAAACATAACTGCAAACCAAGCAAGTTACACCATCTGCAATATTAAAATATTTCAAGTATCAATTTATTAACCTTATATCTCAAAAATATTAAAAAATTAACTTTATATAAAACTTACCCATCATCACTCATCTGTGATTTTACATACAAATTCTGCCCACTCTATCCTTACTTCATCAATTTCCTTTTTGGAGTAGCATTCTCCTGCAAACTATAAGAAAAACAAACTTGTGATCAAATATGAAATTATAGAAATTGTCTTGAAGTAAAATTTAATAAAAATTATAAATTACAATTACCAGTGTAGTTATTGGGAGAGAGTGATCAGATACAATATTATCAATAACATCTATCATGTATCGCATAACATAGAATCCACACTGTTTCCCATCAGGTTGTTGTGGACTCTGTCACATTTAATAATACTAGTAAACAACCAATCACGTAGATTGCCACACTTTACACAAGGACAAGGCATAGCATTGGGATCTTTTCCATTTTTAACGGCAAACTGCAAGAAAGACTCCACTCCAATTTCGTACTCGTCCGATAATCTATTTTTGGACATCCAATCTTTATCCATTTTGATTACCTTAAGAGTGGAAATTTTAAAAAAATAAGTAGTCAATTGAATTAAGGCTAATTATTAAGATATATTTTTCCAATATTTCCTCATCCCTATGTATTATTATTGTTTAAAATCATTAAAATTATTTAATATTTTTCCAATACGAGCATAAACTCATAATACAAACACATATAGCACATAATCGGCTCCAAGCCATCGCCACAGCAACAAATGGAATGGAACGAGCCATTCCCCAACCTATTCTCCATATCCACTACCTAGATACATGCTTATCTATGGTATTTACATAATCTACTACCTAGATACATGCTTGTCTATGGTATTTACATAACCATGGTTGCCACTTGAACCATGGTGCAAAAATAAAAGTAAGAGTATAGCAAACTAACCGTAAAAGCTTATCTCTTTCTTTTCTCTCTCTGTGGCTGCTTCTTAGATATCTGTGCCAAAAAGATATAGGAATTTAAAGATTAAAAATTGCATCACACCTTCACATGAAACAAAATTAGTAAAGTGTGATTAAATATGGTAGAATTAGTGCCCATAATCGTTTTGGGTAAAGCAAAATTCTATTATTATATTTAATAATCATTTTTTTTATAACTCAACTTTTAGCTTATTAGATTGAAACTTAATCGAGATAACAAGAAACACCACCAACGAACAACATTGATACCTGTAACAATAGTGTGCTTTTACCAACACCAGGATCTCCACCTACTAATACTAGAGAACCTGTAGGAAAAAAACCACAACATTCAAAATGCTAAAATGTAGACAAAATAAAAATGACAAGTACCATCGGTAAAAGTGAAAGAATAATATGCAACATGTGGCAGATCGTGTGAAATCAAGATGGATGGTCCAAGTGCTATACAAACACCCCACTTTTTTGTCATGCTAGATGTCTAACTTTTACAAGTCAACACTTTATAACATAAGATCATGTCTTTTAACTGATCTAATCAGTTAGTCAGTTATTAATGCATCATGTTGTTTTATCTTTATAATTGCAAATTATACTTCTTGTTAATCTTTATGGTTACGAATCTTATACTAAATGAAATATCAGATCTTTAATCTTCAAAGGAAGTACTTCAAAGACTATCTGAGCCAAATACATGCCAGATCTATGTACTTAACAGGACAAAGACCTTGTTTAAGACTCTCCTTGAGTCGTGGCACTTGCTAATCATTCATCTCAATTAAGAACTAAAGCTTAATCCTAGATCAACTCATTAATCTTCAGAGATCCAATTAGATCACCGCATAAACATTTCCATAACTAATGAGGAATTCATTTAAGTTGAAACTTTAAATTCACTGCTCAAACACAAAATGTAGACTCGAATCGAATCATTAAACAGAGTCAACATCAGTAAAAACGCACAGAATCGAACAGATCTAAGACAAACCCAGATCCCAGAAGCAGATTCCCCACAGAAAATCAAGAGTTAAACTAATTTCGACTTCAAGAAAACTCACATTTTTCCTCCGATAATAATTCGGATAAGTCGACGGGCGAGCTAGGAAATAGGAGAAGAATTTGGAAGAATTCTGGTGAGTGGCGAGAGTTTCCGCCACTCACTGGACAACGAACGAATCTCTTCCTATGGGTTGCGCCGGTGATGAAGGATGGGGCTGAACGGCGGTGGGTGGCTTGGGGCAACGGTGGCTGGAGCTTGGGCACCGGTGGTGTCGTGGGGAAGGTGGGCTGGAGAGCTTTCAAACTTGTGCGAAAAAATTGGAAAGGGAATTAAAGAATTCTGGTGAGTGGCGAGAGTTTTCGCCACTCACTGGACAACGAACGAAACTCGAGTTGCGCCGGTGATGAAGGATGGGGCTGAACGGCGGTGGGTGGCTTGGGCCGACGGTGGCTGGAGCTTGGGCACCGGTGGTGTCGTGGGGAAGGTGGGCGGGAGAAAAAATTGTAAAGGGGGGAAAGGGAAAAATTGGAAAGGGAATTGAATTAGGGCTAAGGAAAAAATTGAATTTACACAACTTAAAATATCCGTTGTCTATTGTTTCATAGACAACCTTAAAAAAAAAACGTTGTGTAATATCACTATAGGCAACATTTCTTCAAAACCCGTTGTCTATTTGAGGCGGTCATAGACAACGGCCAAGAAACCCGTTGTCTATCATACTGATAGACAACGGGTTTCTTGGCCGTTGTCTATGACCGCCTCAAATAGACAACGGGTTTTGCAGAACCGTTGTCTATAGGCATAATAGACAACATATTTTAAAGGCCGTCGTCTAAATTCTCGCTGATAGACAACGGTTGTAATATAAACCGTTGTCTATGAACGTATAAACAACAATTTTCAAAGCTTGTTGTCTATAATCTGTTGTCTATTAGCTGAATTCTTGTAGTGGAACCTTATCATGTAAATATTTTTGTTCCTAACTTGCTTATAATTATCATAAATAGGAAGCAAGAGAATGAAGAGGCCATCAACATGTTAGTACAAACTGATGGTTTTTTTGAAAAGAAAGTGTTGCGCTCACCTAAGCAACCCCTGCAGATTACTAAAGTGGAACAAATGTTGCAGAATCAAGAGGTGACTTACTTTATATTGTACTTGCACAAGTAACGTGATTTTAACATTTTTTTTTAATTTCTTTTCCAGAATACATACTTTAATGTAAAAGTTAAGCAAGATTGGAAAATGAATACCAAGACTACTTTTACATTGGTTGTCCAATATGTTCCACAAAGACAGTTGCCTCATATGGTACAGAGTTCATGTGTTACTCAACTCCATGCAAGAATATGAGAATAGCCAATCGGAGGTGCTAATTGAACAATACCTCTTTTCTTAGTTTGTATTGATTTGTAAAAGTGTGTATATTAGAACACTTGATTTTACTACAGCTTCAGATTTAGTCTCATGGTCTTTGATGCGTCTGGACAAGTGAAAGTCACTTTTTTGGGAAAAAAGCTCATAAACTTCTTGGCCTAGATCCTTCTGAGTTTTATGAAAAACAAAATCAAGTGAGTATTCTAACTAAACAATGGTCGATTATTATCACATTTACAAAAATAAATAATACCCTTTTAAAAATTATAGGGACCCATAACGCAGATGGAGTTTCTTAGGCAACGCCTATGCAATATTATCTTACTCTTAAAGATAAAAAGTAGAATATTTAAAGATGTTTGTACTTTCACTGCGGATGCTATTGAGATTTTACAAGATGATGGTGCAATACCATCTGAGAAAATTAGCATTGAACCTGAAGTTCATCTGGAGCAAGGTTTGTATAATTTTTTCTTCTATTCCATGTATTATTAAATTAAGATGATAATAATTTAAGTATTTTATTTCTTCAGGGCTGCTAAAAAGTGCGACAAGATTCATTAGGTGAATAATTTTGTGATGGCAACCGATTAATATTTGCTGTAATTAAATATGAACATTTTAGTTAAATTAAGTTAAATTATTTTTGTCCCCTTGGGGACACCAAGCGGTGCGACCTCCTGTGTGTGAACAGTGAGGTCCCGGGTTCAAACCCCACTGCTCCCCCTCCCCAACTCCCCCAAGTAAAAAAAAAGTTAAATTATTTTTATTTTTTGTAATGATGATTACTGCAATTATTATAGATAATGATAAAGACATTCGAGCAAAGATTGCTGCCAAAGCTAAAGGCAATGGGAAAGTGTCCCAAGAAAGCCATATTGAACATATCAAAGGTGAAAATAATTATGATATGCTACTCTTGCTTGAAAGGATAATAATTATAATTTTGCAACAACAGATACAATTGGAAGCTCATTTAAAGATAGTCTTTCTTCTGATGATGATAAACCAATATCAGGTATAACATCCACTATTATAAATAGATACTTGATATTGCAAATTCATTTAATATAACTATATTTCTTCTCCATCACAGAAATCTTCAGGGGTAAAAAGAAAATTTGCTCTATTGTTTTGTCTGAAGATTCAAGCAATGATAGTCTGAATTGTGTAGTGGAATCGGTTGAAAGAGGTATATCACCAAAATTTAGAAATTTATTTTCAAAGAATCTAGGTTACACATGTGTATTTGATTTTTTACATATATAATAACAAAAGTATATGTGATGAAAAAATGCACGCACCCAATAAGAAATTTTCTAAATTTAATTTTCATATTTTATTCATCTAAGAAATCGGGTTCAATTCATATACTATATCATGTAACATTGAGAAAATCAAAAGAAGATTTGTTAGCAAAAGGAAAAAAGTTGTGCACTTAGATCTTTCTGAAGATTCAGGTATTCAATTATTATTACAAGATTTAGTGCATTTTGCTAAAAATTTTGTAATACCCCGTTTTTCCTTAGCTAAGTTCAGAATTATGTTGAACTTAAAATTATCAAACGATTCACGCTGGAGAATGAAAATGAATTTATTTTAATTCCAACAAAGATGATTTACAAAAAAATATTTGTAAATTTAGTTATTAAATTTATATGCATTGCATATTTATTTAATTGAGCATCGATCATTTACACGAACTTTTTTTTTATTTGGCGAACCCTGAGGAAATATTATAGTTCCCATAATTCAACCCAGAAGATTTATTTGTCCAATCAACACCCTGGACTCTACACTCCCTATTAGCCACCCTACACCTATTCAAGCAGCCCAAAATTCAGGCTTTATGCATGCTTGGCAGAGGCAATCAAATGCCCCAAACTTCTCTGCCAATTCAACTACTCCCAATTCAATCAAGACCTTTCCTTCACCACTCCACACAACTCATTTCGTGAAGGGAAACTGAAACAGAGAGCAACCATTCCCCTCACCAATCCAGCAGCAACACACCTCAAAATTTCAACAAACTCAAATAAAAAACTCTTGAAGATCACACGAAGCTTTCAGCTTGATGGCTTTCCCCACTAAACATTCAAAGGTTTCATCTTTTAATTCCTGCTTATTTCATTTCACAGTTTGATTAAGAAACTCACTTCATTTTGTATAAAAATTTTCACTGCAAGCAAGAATCACACACATACTTTCATCTCATCATTCCGGTGCATATGTATACACATTTCATAAAGAACAACAATTTCTTAAAATCACCAAGTGTTAAGACATACTCCCTCCGTCCCGCCCAAGATGCTACATATTCCTTTTTAGGCCGTCCCAACGAAGATGCTACATTTCTATATTTGGCAAAAATAAGGAATTTTAAACACTTAATTAACACTAATTAAGTATTTCTTTATTACATTCTCTCTCCTACTTTATTACTTTATTATCTTCTCTTTCTTACTTTATCACTTTCTCTCTCCTACTTTATCACTTTATTACCTTCTCTTTCTTACTTTATCACTTTCTCTCTCCTACTTTATCACTTTATTATTACACACTTAAAACATTAATCTACAATTCCTTAAATCCCGTGCCGAAAGGTAAATGTAGCGTCTTCGCCGGGACGGAGGGAGTACAATTTATGTGCATATAGATACATACATGAAGCATGCCTGTTTTTAAAGAAAAGAAGGAAGAAAGGTTGAGTCTTGGAACTCTGTTTTTATTCTTCGTCCTCGATTTTACGTTGTCGAGTCAGTGGAGGGGAAGGAGAGAACGGCGGCGGCCTGGCGGTCGTTGTCCGTCGGAGCAAGAGGAAGGGGCAGAACAGGGGGCACGCTGGACGGCAGCGGTGGCGCGGAGCCACTGTTGCCGGAGAGCAAAGAAATGACGGGTTCTTCGGAGGTGAGTTGGTCGCCGTTCGGAGAAAGAGGAGGGGGATCTGCGCTGTGAGGTGGTGAGATGGAGAGAGGGATGAGGAGAGAGAGTGAGAGAACAGAGTAGAGAGGGAGGAGGTGGCGCTCTCGCCGTCTCCAAGGATGGGAGCGGTGCGGACGATGTGAGGTGTGGATTTGGTTGCAGAGGGAGGCCAGGGCGCGGCGGTCCTGTCGCTGTCGCTCGGCCACGAACGGAGAGAGAGAAGAGAGAGGGGAGAGCTGTCATTGGTTTGGGGTCTGGGTTCTGAAACGGCACGGCGGCTTACCGCTTGTCGATTCGCCGGAGGGAGATGGCGGCCGGGGCCTGTGTGCGCCGTCGTCTGTGCTTTTGTGCGTTGCGCGTCTGGTCATGCGAGAAAAAGGGGGAAGAGAGGGCGTTACAGGGGCGTCGGGTTCGATGAGTGAAGGGAGAGCTGAGGGTGGCGTGGCTTGTCGCCGCTGCTCCTCCGGCGGATTCCGGGATGGGGCGGGCGGATTTCGCCCAGGGAAGAAGAGTGGGGTGGGCGGATCTTTCAACAGAGAGAGAGAATGGCGAGAGGTTAAGGGAGAAAGGAGATGGAGAAGAATTGAGGTGTTGGGCCCGTTTTTATTATTTAATTGGGCCATATCTATTTATTTAAAGGGCAAATTACATGAAAATACCTCACTTTATACCAAAATTTGGTTTTTTGACAATCTTTTCAATTGTAGCAAAAATTTGAACTACCTTTCAATTTGTTGCAATTGACTTCCGGAGTAATTTTCCGGCCAACTTAATGCTGATGTGGATTCCCATAAAGTTGATGTGGCATGCCTCGCCGGACGACAAATTGCATGAAAATACCCCACTTTATACCAAAATCTGGTTTTTTTTTACAATCTTTTTAATTGTAGCAAAAATTTGAACTACCTTTCAATTTGTTGCAATTGACTTCTAGAGTAATTTTCCGGCCAACTTAATGCTGATGTGGATTCCCGTAAAGTTGATGTGGCACGCCTCGCCGGCTAATCAAACGACAACGTCTCTAATTACCTTAAACGATGTCGTTTTCCACGATTTTAGGCAAATTACAATTTCTAGTTTTATATATTTGTCGATTAGGGCTTCAAATGTCCTCATTTCTTCTCCCAAATTTTCTCATCTCAGTTTAAATTCTTGTTCCATAAATTCTCATTTGCAGCAAAAATCTTTGAACTGATGGATTCTTCTTCTCAAACGGGACAACTGAGCTCATACAATTTCCCCTTACCTCCAAAATTCTGCAGATGCGAAAAACCAGAGCCGTGCATTTTGCAGGCTTCAAATAGTGTGACTAATCCGGAGAGGCGCTACTTCTCATCATGTACAAAAATACCCACATCAAGTATCTTGTACTCTTTAAAATATACTTTTATTTAAGAGTAAAAATTTGAAGTAGCCAAAATGAAGCATAAAACACAATTTATGACCACACATAAGTGCCATAAGTGCCAACGGAAATCCAAAATAAGTCCCATAAGTGCCAACGGAAATCCAAAATAAAACCAAGTAAAATGGTCATTTTGGTACTTATGGCACTAATAGTGCCATAAGTGCCATACGTGCAACACAAATACAGACACAACAACTTATGAAACAGGCGGAGAGGAGAATTGGCCGGATGAAAGTTCACGTCGCAGGCGAGATAGAGAGAGAGAGAGAGGATGAAAGTTGAATCATGTGTATGTGCTGCTGCATGGGTTAATCCCTAAATCTGGATCCGGGTCAAAGGAAGCTGTTGGATCTGTTGGATTAAAGGGTAGATTAGGTAGAGCACATAAAAGATGACCAAATATTGATATTTCAAATTTTGTGGACAAAATTTAAGTTTCAATCACCAATAGGGCCATCCGGCCCTATTGTTTCTTTATTTAATTCATATGTTTTTTTTTTCTTTAGAAAATTTATGAGGACATTTGAAGCCCTAATCGACAAATATATAAAACTAGAAATTGTAATTTGCTTAAAATCGTGGAAAACGACATCGTTTAAGGTAATTAGAGACGTTGTCGTTTGATTAGCCGGCGAGACATGCCACATCAACTCTACGGGAATCCACATCAGCATTAAGTTGGCCGAAAAATTACTCCGGAAGTCAATTGCAACAAATTGAAAGGTAGTTCAAATTTTTGCTACAATTGAAAAGATTGTCAAAAAATCAGATTTTGGTATAAAGTGGGGTATTTTCATGCAATTTGTCGTTTGATTAGCTGGCGAGGCGTGCCACATCAACTTTACGGGAATCCACATCAGCATTAAGTTGGCCGGAAAATTACTCCGGAAGTCAATTGCAACAAATTGAAAGGTAGTTCAAATTTTTGCTACAATTGAGAAGATTGTCAAAAAACCAAATTTTGGTATAAAGTGGGGTATTTTCATGCAATTTGCCCTTATTTAAATGGGCTATTGTTATTTAATTGAGATTGGGCCTTTGCTTTTAATTAACATTGTGTTTAATTATTTTAAAAGGGATGATTTCATAATAATATCATATTATTATTATTATGCGTGCATATTTTAAGTAATTACTTACCATATGCTAAGTATGCATTTGCATCATGCAATAAAAGTATTCATGATTTAATTGGTTCTATTTATAAATCCAATTATTAAAGAAAATCGAGTAAAGATATTGTTGGTGTCCTTGACTCAAGAATTTTAGTTTTCAAATATTTATTATTAAATTTTGAAAACTCGGCGTGATGAATCAGGAATGTTTAGTACACTCACTAAGAAGTAAGATTAGCTTCACGAGACCTATTAAGAATAAAATTTCTTGTAGATTTTGTGGACCAAGGGGATTAGCGCTGCTTTTCCAAGATGAATTTATATGATTATGATCTTCAGGCTTTGCCTAACCAGGTGGGCTTACTTTCCAAATGTATAAAGTATGATTGAATTATTAAGCTCTAAATATTTCAATGAAATGCAAATTATTTATTCAATGAAATGCAAACTGTTTATCCAATAAAATATTTATGTGCACTCTGCTTTGTTTAAGGCTCGCCACAACGAATCAATTGAGGTTCTCTTATGGCCTAACACGTTATTTGAGAATTGTGTACACTCGTTAGCTGACCTGGTGGGTTGATCTCCATCGGGCACTAACTAAGAGGCGTTATACGGGTGCTTGCTGGATGTGTTCCGAAGCATGTAATGTAAGGCCTGCCTGGGTAGCGTCCCGAGGTCAATTCAACTTGTCTGAGTTACGTCCTCAGGGCAAGTGCAATGGGAGAAATGGATCCGTTGGTGGCTAAAAGGTCCGGGATCATAGCGAGTAACGGAAAGGGAGTGTGACATGTGCGCACAAATGAGAAATTATTTTAACATGCTTAGAAGTCCTTTCAATTTAAAACCTTCTAAGTTATGTCAAGTATGATTGGATAAATTGTCTTTACAAAAATATGAAATGTTTATGAAAATGCATGCCCACTGAGTACATTAGTACTTAGCCCAAAAATACTTTCAAATGTTTTCAGGTTGGCTGGCCGGTGCTGACGAGACTGAGCTGAGGCTAGGGTTCAATTTCTATATAGACTTCCGATGTAGTAATAACTCTTATACATCTTTTGTTTTCTTAACTTAAGATGACTTCATGTCGAGCTTCAATTTAAAATTTCTAGATTTATGTTAATGAACATCGGTTGTCAGACACATGAAACAAAACTTGTGATCCAAAGGGGCCTAGCCCGACTCGTTATCTTATTATTCGGGTTTTAACAAAGTTGTTCCTTGTTTATTTCTATGAATTAGTTGCACCTCGATTATATTTATTCATTCAAGAATTGGGGTGTGACAGATTTTCATGATATGTTTTCCACCAGAAAATGATAATCATGGCTTAGTGAAAATGAGGATTCTTTTGATCACTTTGAACAAATGTTGGTGAAACTTTTTATATTCTTTTCCATGAGTAGTGAGTTTTTGACTTTTTTATTGCAATGGAGAAATTGTATAACTAATATAAGAATAATGATTGATCTAACAATATTTATATTGGTTTTGTAATGTTAGATGATGTTGATACACCTGAGAATTTTGATGATGCACATTTGGATATGCCTCTATCAGGTAATAGTTAGACATGATAGATAGTATTTTAAATCTTCTAGAATTTATTAATCGAGCAAATGTTGAAATATTATTGTGCCATTGTTAGAAATTTCAAAAATAAAAAGAAAGCTAAAAACATTAGCATGAGGTCATAAAGTCACGTGAACACGAAGATCAAAGATCCTCAAGCATGCACATCTAAACATTCTAATTTTAAATTGATATCGCCTATGTTAATCTATCATGTTTTGAACTACCACTTGGTACTATTGTCTGTAATTACTATGAAATCTGAACTAGTACACATGTGTACCAGTTACTTGCTTAGCTCCAACAATTTAGAAAACATATACAAATATAATTAAGCAACTTTATTTGTAGATGAATTTGTGGATAGAGTAACTGATTGCAAACTTGTTGAAGATTCTCATATGGAGTCATGTCTACCTTTGGCAGGTAATTATTCAACCAATTAGATAAATTTTTGTTTCCAATATTCTTCGTTGTTAACAATATTAACTCAATCATTTAGGCACACTATACCATGAGGAGAAACAGGACCTTGTGGCAAAAACATCAAAGAAGACTAAAATAACTCAAGCTAAGGACAAACAAGTAGCTAAGGGTACAAACCTGAAAAACTAGAGAAAAACTAACTATTGTCATTATATAAACACTTAATCTTTGAAGTGTGTTCTCGTATGATTGATGAGAGTTTCTGTGCAACATTATCAGCAAAGAAGGCGAAGAAAATGAAGTCAAATATCTTAAAAGACAAGATACAAAGCATATCTGATTCATCCCACCAACTTAGTGAAGTGGTTATTGAGCATAATAAAGGTTAGAATTCTACATGAGACAACGGTGTGAATAGTTCTAAATCAAATAATCAATGATATAGGATATTATGCAAATACATTATGTTTGTCATTAACTGATTTTTGTTAATATTATCATCAACTTTTAGGCAAAAAAGTCCCACAAACACCAACACTCAAGTCAAGGAGTGGCAGAACAATCAAGTGAAGAATATTGGACTAATGAAGTGAAAGATTTTATGACTTTGAAGCAACTTTTGTATGTACTTTGTACAATTCTCTAGCTATGACTTTTGGCTCTATTACACCGTGTTGGTGACATTCTACTAGCATTTTGAGGTTACCTTTTGTATGTACATTGTATATGCCTCGATGCAGTTTTTGGTTTAATGCGCTATGTATATATAACACATAATGTCTGAAAGGATACTTAAATAGTTTATATATAAATTGTATTGTGTAGATTGTTGCTCCTAGCTGTACAAATTAAATACTTCTAACTGTATTACTATCGTGACCTCCAAGTCAAGTATAATATGTCTACACTTAAAAATGATTCGACCAGCGCCGTTATTGGTCCCATAATTCACGGAGCAATTATGGAAACACCGCGTCCTACGTGGTGCAAAATTTCTAGTATTTTAATATAAACATATTACATTATCTTACTAAGAGCATCTCCAGCGGGGTGCGCGCGCTTGGCTCGAGCCGCCCCACGTCGCACCCCGCCGAGCTGGCGCCCTCAGGGCTCAAGGCTTGGCTCCAACAATCGCCCCCGACTTTAAGGCCGTTATATACGCGCGCCTTCAATTTTAATAATAAAAAAAAATACAAAATTTTAAAATCTAAAACTTTGATTTTTTTTATTTTTATTTTTAATTCAGAACTTTGGCAACGGTCTTCTTCACACTTTTTCTTTTTTTTCCTTTAGAATTATTTCATGGGCTGATCTTGTGTATACTCAGGTGTACCATACAATCAGGTCAGATCTGACCCGGTCCGATCCATATAATATATACTAAATCCGCAAAAAAATTATCATTCGAGGACTTAGCGTAGATGGTTTGAACCTGTGCCATGCATGTGAAGGTTGCGGGGTTCCAAACTCATTGGGAGGTGTTTTTCTCCTATTTCAAGCGATTTTCTTCTTTATTGTCCTCTTTCTGGGGATTTTCGCCTATTTCCAATAATCAATTTTTTATTTTTTTGTTCTTTTAAGTTTTTTTTTGGTTGGCGAAATTTTGTTTTTTTCTCTTTAAAAGTATAATTTTCAGTTTTTTTTTTTCTTTTCAGTTTTTTTTTTTAGTTTATTTCTTCTGTTTTTTCTTTTCAACTATTTATTTTTTAGTTTCTTTCTTCTTTTTAATTTTTATTTTTTGGACGAAATTTTGTCTTTTGTTCTTTTAAAAGTATAATTTTAATATATTGAAGGTGTCATTTAATAATACTATTTTTTTTTACTAAATTACACTATCTACATTAATAAATGATACGTACTATATTTATATTTGAATGACACTATCTGCATTAATAAATAATACTACTATTTGGATATACAAATGATACTATAACATTGTAAATGACACCGCGCATAATTGACACTATAATATTTTAAATGACACTATTATGTTATACAAATGACACTATTATGTTATACAAATGACATTATAAGATGGAAATTGACACTATGACATTTTAAATTACACTATAACATTTTAGATGACATTATTCTGAGATACAAATGACACTATAACATTTTAAATGATACTTCGTATAATTGACAATATAAGATTGAAATTGACACTATTTCATTATACAAATGACATTATAATCTTTCCCCTAAAAAAAATGTCACAATAAAATTTCAAATGACACAATAAAATTTCAAATGACACTACAAGATTTCAAATAACACTTTAACATTTCAAATGACACTACTCCGACATACAATTGACACTTTAACATTTTTAACATTTTTAATGACATTTTAATGTTTTGATGCCAACCTGTTTTGGCCCATTGGAAAAAGAAGTGGATATTTCAATGGATCATAACATCCATAATAGTGCTTTATTCTATGCCTATCACCAGAATGAGCATGAACTACAATATCTCACTCCAATGGGATATTTTCATTATTTCCCTCAACCCATATAGCTGCAACTTGATTTGCATGTTGAGAATTATATACTCGTTGATCTAAGTTGACATCTTTAGAAATAGGAAGCTGAACATTGTCCATTGAAGGATAATCTTTCAATCTTCGAAAGAATTTTGCATACGGGTTGATCTCTAAAATTTCCATGAGCTACTTTACTACTACTTCTGATAAAATTTGATTTTGCATTATGTTGATTCTGTTCTCAACCTCACTTTACGTGTCACAAAAGTATAGTTGAAAAAACGTTGGAGATGTATATTATGGTGAAAGTGTTACTTCGCGAAACCCGGATACGATGCACTGTGTTAAGACGACACACCAGTGCACACAGAGCAATAAAAGCAGTGGAATTAAAATGAACACAAGAGTTGGAACAATTTCTTCAATTTATAAAATAACTTGAACAAGCCTTATGGCAAAATAACATAACAGAGAATGAACACTCACGTTCAAATACCTTTACAAGATTCTAGGTATTTGAACACTTGACACGCTGACTAACAAACGTAAACTGGATTCATGAGCTATACTTCGAAATCCGACAAAATAAATGACTGCTATAACAAATGTTATCCTAACACAAGAGACAACACTCGTACACATATCACTCTTAAAGCTCAAAACTTTCTTTGTTCGATTCGTGATCTGAACTGGATTTCTCCTTGGTATTTATAGGCCTTCTGAACTTGATCTCCAAGGTAGAAATCGTGGGTTGGGAGGTGGATGAGTGGCCGTTGAGTTGGTTGAAAGAAATAGTCCACACAAGCCACTCCTTCCTTGTTTTTAGGAGCTGCCCAACTAGCTCTTCTCTTCTCTCAACAAGCTTCTCTCTCTTCTCTCCACTTCCTTCTTTGTAGAACCGAAAGCTTCCTGTCTTTCATTCGCTTGAAGCTTCAAAACTTCCAAGTCTTGACTCGGTCAATTCCCTATACAAAAAGATGAAGAAAGGCAAAACACTATACAATAAACATGAGAGTTTATTATGGAGTTTAAAATAAAAACTCCAACAAACTCTCCCTTTTTGCCTTTCTTCACAAAACAACAAATACTCCCCCTGCAAAAATACCACTCAATCGCAAAAACCAACATAGCAAGCATAAACCAAGATAGTAACCAAAGAAGCAAACATTGACAAGCTCATGCAACAAAAACATCAAAAACTATCAAAAACCAAAGCTTCACGAGTTTAAAAACACAAGCAAAACATGGAACCATAGTTTAAACACACCAAATTAAAAATAAACAAACGATCAAACATTATTCTGCCGCTTCTCGTGCACTGCCGGCACCTTTAGCACCATTTCCTGCATCATCTCCCCCTTTTTGTGAAGAAAGGAGGACTGAAACATGATCTTTAGCCCTCCCTAAAATGGTGGTGGAGTCACCAACATGCCTTCTGGCAAAGGATAGTGCATGCTCCAGCTCTTCAATGTGAATCATCAATGCTTGAAGAACTGCCACAGGAACAGAGACCATAGCACCGGATGGAGCAGCAGCTACTGTAGATACAGAGGCATTTGGATTTATCCAAGGAAGATCAGCAACTTTTCCTTCACTGAATGATACGTCTCGCAGTTAAGAAAGTATGTGATTAAAAAAGATGAGATAGTCCAAACTCAGGGCTTAAGTTATGAAGAGAAATCAGTTTAGTGACTAGATTGCAAGGTTCAAGTGTTACGAGGCAATAATGTTGTTCTCGTCATGTAGTGGAACCATCACAGGATGGAAAAGGCTACAAAAGAGATGAATGAAACGAATGACTAGTATCACAAGCTAGAATACCAGGTATGCAAATTTCGGGACGAAATTTATTTTAAGGGGGGTAGTATGTAATGCCCCGCTCTTTTAAATACATATTAGATTAAATATGTGCATTAGTTATAAAATTCTTTTAATTATTTATTGTGATTATTTTGTTCAGATAATATTATTTCAGCAAAAGTCTGTATAAGAGATACAGAGCTGCGATTTAATATTCAGTCATGAATCAAACCAATAATTAAATTTTTGGTTTAGCTACACATTTGAAACTTTGCATTACCAGTTGATTGAATCACTAGCATTAGAAATTTTACATTTATAACCGATTTCATAAATCGTGTTATTTAAATCAAATTGCTGGAATTATAATTTGAGATCATATGCATAATAATTTTATTATTTCGCGTTATATGTGTTAAGGTATTAAGTCGCGAATTAATTCCGACTTTCACGTATTAAATCTCAAGATTGAGGATTTAATTTATATAAATACGACGAGTATTTAATCATCGAGAATTGGAGAATTATTACAGAAACAAGTACGAACTATGAGAAATTAGATCACGATAAATAGTCGAATCACTACACTATTACACCAACCCCTCCAACATATATCATTATCACAACTATTCATCTTCAAAAACTGCATTTTTCCGCAGTTAATCCCATCCAAATAGTCAAGATTTCAGCAAGAGAAAATCATGCCAATATCCACAATTTTCACAGCTGCAATATCTTCCATGCAATCCATCACACCCAAAAAGCCCCAATTTCAGGAGAAGATGATCACGCCGAGAGCAAAGTTTTCAAAGATGGCAGGAGAAGATGATCACGCCGAGACCAAAGTGTTCAAAAATGGCAGCAATATTTCTTCAACATTTGCTGCCACCAACCACCTCAACCTCTCTATAAATTGAGGTGAGTTCTGCAGAAGGAAGAAGTGCAGAAGTGCGAGAGGTGTGAGGTAAAACAAGAGAAAATTTTAAATTTCTTACTTGCAAGAGCTCAAGTGAGCTCCCTTCGCCGGGCCGTTTATTCGCCGACCGGCCACTAGGCTCTGAACCGAGAACGTGTACTCGTTCCTCCATCTTCAGGCTACCAAACCCAACAATCGAAAGGCCGAAACCTTCTCTATATTTTCCCGACCAAAGGCCACAATATCCTTCGGAGGCCAACGTCGAATTCCCGACTTAGCCACCGGCCAACTTACGGCCTTCGTTTCTCACTATCCTTACGACGAAAAAGGATCGAGAAACCACCGTTGTGTAGCCTGATCTACCTCGCACGAGGAAGACTAAGTCGTAGACCTTCGCGGCTAAACACCATAGCGGAACGACGACCAGAAAAACCCCCGGCGAACAACTTCCATTAGTGCTCACTTGGACAAGGGTAAGTTGACGCCATTATTTCGATGCATTCCCGTTTCTATTATATTATGGGAAATTTCTGGGGTATAGATGGGAGTGTGGTGAATATTTGTACAAAGTTTCATGTTATTTGAACTTCATTTACTACCCTTTTAAAATTTGAGAAGTCTACTGCCCGTATCTGTTGAAACTGTCGTGAGGCAGATGATTAAGTTAACTATTTCAGTAACCATATGTTGATATTTAGCTCTCAAATTTTTATGGTATAAATTTATATGCGTTATCTATCTGCATATAAAATGTGAGGTCATTCCGGAAACGTTTGCTATTTTTCAAAGATCTGGACTTTCAGTTGGCAGAAACTGCCGAATCTGGTAGGCGATGGGAAAATCGCTATATCTCTTAAACTACTTGGAGTTTTTCAACATACTTTTTTTTCAATTAAACTAGACTCAAAGAGGTTTCTATTGATATAAAATTCGACTCCATACGAGTTCGGAGTAAAAGCAGTTTATTAGTTGAAGTTGAATCTATACAGTTTTGTTGAGATGGAAATGATTCAAAATAATTCCTATTAAGAATTTTAAAGTTTTATTGTTGATAAAATATCACTTTTAGTTTATAAATGAGCTATTGATGTGTGTATATATATATATATATATATTGGTGATTGACATTATTAAATGGGGAGAAGGAAAACGTTTTATGTTTATAGAATTATTCTTTATTTATAATAGATAAATAAAAGAATAATATAAAATGGAATTTCCTACATCCTCAAAGGTACATGAAGTATTTTGATAAAGGAAGAACGATTGTATATGAGTTAGATATAGTCGTTTAAGGAAATATGGGTAGTTAGAGAAATGAGTGAATAGTGATTCACTGCATTTGTTGTTATCTTTTCTATTATTCACTCGAACACATGTTTTCGTGTTATTAAAGGTTCAAATAAACAAAAGCGCCTGAGTAACCTATCGCGCTAAGGAAAGAGAATCATTGTCTTAAGTAGCAAAACACTGCAATCAGGTGGGCATTACTTTTACTATACGTATATAGAGATCCCCTGCGTGTCGTAGGCCTCTTATACGAATGAATGCATGAGATGATTTAACTGTTAATTTCAGTTTTATATATCTATCAAACGAGTTTAATGCTACCTTTGAACAAGTTATTTCGTTACAAATCTTTGAACTGGAAAATATTACAACTATTGTCTTGCCATAAAATGTTTAAATTTTAGTATGATATCTATCTGCTTTGGCTTTGCCAATGATGCAATCGAATTCGGGTCCTGAGCAGTTGATAGCTATCCTGCCAGGGCTAGTGTACACCAGTGACCGTGAGTCATCTAGCGGGTTGGCCGGTCAAGTGACCGTGAGAGGTGGCCACCTCTCCGGCACACAGTTTCAGATATGATAGATTACAAGAGAACTTAGTCTGCAGACGAACTTTAAGAATCACAAATGAACTTAGTAAGCTTGGGCCTTTTAGCGAAAAACTCCCTTGCTGTACTGTTTATGATGGCATGACAATTTACAGTTTTGAAGCATGTATTTTTATACCTAGGCATACGTGCCCACTGAGTGCTTTTGTACTCAGCCCTGCATATGTTTTCTAAATGTGCAGGTTGAGCTGATGTGATGATGGTGCTGCAATGAGCGGAGTCTCCAGGGTTGTTAATAAATAGTTAACCTGTCTAGAATATGTCTTCATACATATGTCTAGCTACTTTCCGCTGCAAGATGTTGTTGATGTTATAGTATGTTATGTCATACTTTGAGTCTTAAGAGAATGGTTTCATATGATGTATAACTTGATTAATGATATTAATTAAGTTTTATGCTGTCTTTCATAGACTATTTTCAATTGAGTATTCATGAATAAAAATGACGAGTTTTATTAAGATGAGTAAGTTTTACTGCTATAAATGACGCCCCTTTTCTTCCCCTTCTTCTTTAACCCCATCCCTAGTCGTAGATCACTCGGCTTAACTATCCTTAGTTAGGGCGGGCTGTGACAAAGTGGTATCAGAGCGAAGGAAAGCTCTGAATTATAAGTCTTGAGTTTAGTCTAGAATGAGTCACTAGACTAATAGTTATTAACAACCGTGAGCTCAGCGCACCATCACACCAGACTCAACGAGGTATGTAAAATTTCAAAGTTTATTTGACATTAAATTTTGAAGAGCATGATGTTGAGGTTATATGATGAGTTATGATGTTACACTTTGAAGGTGCATAGTTTGAGTTTGAGGATGACAACATGATTAATAATGAGTTATTATGTTGTAAGAGCATATGTTGACGTTACATGATGAATCATGAGAGCGTTTATATCATATGATGTTATATGATTGAGGATGCATAATTATGAGTTATGATGTGATGTATTTGAGATATTTTGTGATGAGAATTGTTTGAGCAGTTGTGATAAGTCACGATGATTTAGATGAAGGAATCTAATGTCATTGTTAAGAGAGATTTTTTTTTTACTAAGTAGAAGGATGAAATGAGAACTTAGAGCTAAAGCTTGAGAGAATTAGCAATTGCTTTAAGTACTTGTTGGTTTGAGTTATGAGTTTGAGTTATGAGCTTGAGTATAATAGCATGATTAATGATGAGTTATTAGCATGTTGCAATGAGATATTGTACGATATGTTGAGTTGTTTTGTGACGCGAGTTTTGCTCACGCAACCTTAATGGTACTTGAGGAGGTATCATGAGCCATAGTCTTTGGAGATGGCTTTGAGAGAGAATTGTTGAGTTGTCTTACTGAGTCACGATGATTTAGATTAAGGGATCTAATATCATTGTTTAGAGAGATTCCCTACTGAGTAAAGATGGGACGAGATGAGAATTTAGATGTTTTGAGCTTGAGTTTTAAGATAACAGTACTACTTAGTAGGAGTTTTGCTAAGTTATGTTTTGTTTATTTCTGTTGCTAGAGCCAAGGAAGGCTAGGGTTGAAAGGATGAGAAGTAGCCGAGGAGGGCTAGAGTTGATGAGGATGAGAAGAGAAGCCGATGTAGGCTAGAGCTAAGGATGATCTTGAGAGTATGAGCAGTACACCCTTGTTTTTGATTAGTTTCAATTATATTGCGATGTATATAACTTACTTAGGAGATATTGATACTTGAGCTTTTGACATGCTGATAGATAAGCATGCGAATATAGTACCCTACTGATGTTAAATAGATGGATGCTCCTAGTGTGCTAAAGTAGCAACTAGATGAGTTAACCGGTAACAATTACCGTAGGAAGTCCAAACCGAGACATAGCACCATTAATGGTGTCGGTTTAGAAGGGACATTACGATAGATACTATGGTTTTTGTAGGGTTTATATAACCCCTTTATGTAAGTCCTCTAAAAAGAGGCATTCTACTGATGGATATATTAGGTTGACCAGAGTGGTCTTTTTGTTAGCATTTCGTGAGTGCTTATTGCCTTACAGATGAATGTTAAGGTGACCGTGAGGGTTTCCTTAAAGTTGAGTTAGTAAATTGCACTTGAGTTTCGAGGATGCTTAGAGCGTTGGTCGAGTTGAGTTTTCCTTTTGTGATTTCAAAAATGCCTCAAAGATATCATCAAGAGTGTGATGTGAAGGATAGGCGGGATAATACTCCGCCACCACCACCGCAACATGAGAGGAGAGTCGAAAAATATTGAATTTTCGAAACAAGAGTCTAGAACATAGGACCCTGAGTTTAAGCTTTTAGCTTGCTGGTGTGAACTTAAGTTTTGTTATGTATAGTATGTTGAGGGTTTAGAAGACACAGAATTTTCAAGTTCGGGATAGTATATCCCGTGTGACTGGGGAGTGATTATGTTGGACCTGGCCAGTCCACATGATCCAAATCTCAGTAGACGTCTTTTGGGTTGAAAATCCATGTGTTTCAACTTTCGGTTGAAAAGCCAGATTGGTTCATACTCGAGGTCATTTTGTTCGACCTAGTAGTTAATCATTTCATACCCTCTGGTCATTCTTTTGATTCTCTTGAACAATTTCTACAACACCTTGCTTTGATGTTGTGTTGAGTTTGAGCCTTGCAACTCGTGAGTTGTCATAATAAGATCCCCTTGATTGATAAGACTAAGAAGTGTTAGTCTACTGACGTAGTATACTACCCAAATTATGGCTTCGTATAATTGTGTCTCATTGTAATTAGTTGAGATTAGTCTTTGTCCTATAAATGATATCGACCACTCATTATGATAGAAATTCAGAGTTCAAGCTAAGATCGTAATATAGTGTTCGAGTACGAGGACTTAAGTTAATTGGTCTACGATAGTTTTAAGTGATTCTTATTTTTATAGATCTAGATTGTATGATGTTATGTGTGAAGTATATGCCTTGAGATGTGAAAGTTCGATGGAGTTTAGTTTACCCAAAATTGGGAACTTTTGAGTCAATGGTTAAGATGATTAATAGATGATGAAGATGAGTCCATGAGATGTATATGATGATGATTGATGGAGTAAATTGAGTATATGATGTCAATTGATGATTTTGATATGAGTTAGTTTAATAAAATTAGGGATATGTGTATCTATGCTCTAATTTGTAAATTGATGGGTTATATGTGAGATTAATTGGCTAAGATTGATAGATCTATGAATGGATTAAGGTATCATGTGTGTTTATTAAATTTCAAAGAGTTTACTTTAATAAAAATTAGGACTTTTTGCCTATGTGTTATTTAAGTGATTTTGGCTTAAGATATATGTATTTGAGCATGATATTAGTGTATAATTATGTTTGAGTAAGTCTTTTGTTGGCTAAGAAAATTTTTTACTTAGTTTAGTTTGTATGAGTTTTTGAGTTTTCATATTTTGAGAAGTCGATGATTGATAAAATGAGGTCTAATTGCTTTATGACCATTATGTGAAAGTTTGTCATGTTTTATTAAGAGTTTTATGATGATACATGAAGTTTCATTAGAGTTTAGTTTACATGATAAAAGGGAATCTATATGTGTATAATGATTTATATGATGAATGAGATCATATTTGAGTATTTGAGTAATTTTGAGCACGAAAATGAGAAGAGAATTTTAATGATGCGTTCGTTGAAATGTTTTACTTAAGATTTGAGGTTATGATGTAAGAAGAGAGTCAAGACTGAGTATGATGAGTATTATAATGTGCTTGAATGTTTTCAAGTGCTATATGTGTTTAAAATGAGCTTTGATTGGTTTTCATTGAAGGGATGTTGGGTTGAGCATTTAAGAGTTTGAGATGAGATTTTGGTGAATTTCGTAGGCCTACTGACCTACTGTGATCGATGGTTTTTAGATGTCTAATAGCTTTGAAAATTTTATAGCAAATCCCTACATGAGTCTTAAGCACACCGGTAAAATTTTAAGTCATTTGGACTTCGTTTACTATTTTTTATAAAATACAAAACCTAAACTGCACATTACTACCGAGAATTTCAGAGAACAGGAGAAAGAGTCATTCATTTCAGTAGCTTCCTGTGTGATCTAGATTTCAACATTTTTATGGTATTAACCTTATTGTGTTATCTAGATATCCACCAAAGTTGAGCCCAGTTTGACAACGTTTACTAATTTTCAAAAATCCAAGTTTTCGATTGCTCAAAACTGCCGAATATGGTAGACTGTAGTAAAACAGTCATATTTCCTACAATACTTGGATTTTTTTGACTCTACTTTTTTTTATATGAAACTAGACTCGAAGACCTTTCTTTTGGTATGAGTCTCGAGTCCAAGAGGTGTCGGAGTCAGAACAGGTTAGATTTTGAAGTTGAGTCAGTGTAAACACAGAGCATGTTTTGATAATGTTTGATTGTGTTTTCTTATGGGCCTTAGGTGATTGTGTTGTCTATGAGTTTGAATGAGATTAGAAGAGCCTTATATGAGAGACAAATCGAGACTTAGAACCATGATTTTCTTGAAACCTATCCTTGAACTTAAGGATTTGAGATGAGTGGAGAGTTTATATAGAGTTAAGTAAGGAGATAGAATATGAGATAAAGCATAAGTTTCTTTTCATGTCTCTGATAACCATAAGTTTTTTTATGTCGAGTCTAGAATAGTATCTCTAGACTTCTAAGAATGTCAGTAACCCTCAGCTCGCAGTCACACTGCCGCAACAAAGGTACAATAATAGTTTCAAAAATATACATATATGTATTTCAGACGTTATGAAAGTTTTTCAAGAAAATGTGCGCCTTATGTTTACGATGCTATGTGAATGCTTTTTGTCGTGTTTGGGACTACCCGAACCCATAACGACTCAATGAATATATTTCGTGTTTGGGACAACCCGAGCCCTTAACGAATCAATGTATGTATGTATGTATGGTCGAGTTAGATTCCTTGAATCTTTCCGGCATAAGCAAAGTTTTCATGAAAGGGACATTAAATGTCCATATATGTTAAGGTTTCAAAAGAAACAGAAGTATGTATGTATGAAAGAATGAGAAAGCTTTATGTTGTCGTTTTAGGCTAGAATGATGGGTCCTCTTACAAACCGTTTGAGTACCACCCAAGAATGCTTTGAGAATGTTAATCGTGATAGCACCGCTTGATCGATTTAAGTAAAGACTGGTAAGATAGAAATGTTTAACATAGAGATGTTACAACATAGAGGCAATGCTTTAAGACTAAGGATTCACTTGAGCTATTTCAATAGCGGTGAGATTAAGTTTTTCACATAAGAACTTATGTTGCTTATGATTATGATGTTAATCGTGATAGCTTGGCTAGAACAACATAGAATGGACTTTCATGGTATCAGTAACTTATGATGAAGTACTTATTAGTAAGTGCTTTAAGTTAGAAGTTGACTTAGAGCTTTATAAGAGATAAGAAGTTGACATGATTGGGGGTGAAGCTCCCATTTGACTGAGTGATTCATCGTGCTGGGTCTGGTCAGCCCATATAACTAAGATCTCGGTGATTGTCAATTAGGATTTTGACCTTGAGTAGAGCGTCATCCCAATGTATAGACTCACACTATGTAGTTGTCACAATAAGATCTTATTTTACCACGATAAGCACAGTAATGACTAGAATGACTTAGTTTGCTGTCAGTTCTCGAAGTACTAGAAGGTGATATTCTCACAGTTAGAAAGATACACTAAGCATCAACCTATCTTTTGACCGATAGTCGGTAGAAACAAAGCAACTTCTGGAATCCCAAGTGGAGAACCAGGGCAGATAACTAGTATGATAGAATTTTCAACAAAATGTCAGGACGTGCTCCAAATATGGTGGACACTTATAAGAAACGCGTGAAGGAGTTCGCAAACGAATGGCGTCATGAGATATTCAATTCCCCTACCAAGCCAAAGAAATATTACGTAGGAACAACCAACGAGCAAGACTCTCACCATCGAATCACTGCTACCAAGGGAGAATGGGAAGACTCCGACACAATCTGGATATACACCACCTCAAGATGTGGTGAAGGAAAGAAAATGGAATGAAGAAAACAACAGAAAATTCGAGAATAGAAAAAGAACTTTAGAATAAGACTTAAGATCTAACCCAGCCTCAGAGCCAACAACCTCACACTAGAAGGGTGATTGTTTCGGCTATAGTATCAAAAGCTCCATCAATAGGAATGTTCAAAGGAAGCAAGTATTTGTTTTAAACTTCAGAGAACTTGAGCACTATGTCTCATTAGCCCCAAAGTTGAATTACTTGACTTATGACTTAGAACTCGTTGTGGTTGTGCACGTGTTGGAAATTTGGAGATACTATCTCTACGGAGTTAAGTGTGAGGTCCTTATAGCTGACAAGAATTTGAAGTGCTTTTTTTTTTAGCAAAGAGATTTCAATGTAAGACAACAGAGACGATTCGAATTAGTGAAGAATTATGATGGTACTATCAATTGGAAATTAAGATAAGATGTTTCACCACTAAATATAAAGTACTGATTGGTGATTGCCTTATTCGGTTTAGTAATTGTTCACCATCCGGAGACAATATCAAGCTGTGTAGTTGCATCAATAGTTAAGTGTGAATTTCAAGAAAGGATTATGAAAGCACGAAATGAAAATGGATATTGGTGAGAAAATGTGTCTCGCCTCAAGAATAAGAAAAACGAAAGGATTCACGAAAGTCAGGAATAGTGCACTAATGGTTAGTGGAGGATTGTGGAGGTATACACTGAATATTACGTCTCGCAGTTAAGAAAGTATGTGATTAAAAAAGATGAGATAGTCCAAACTCAGGGCTTAAGTTATGAAGAGAAATCAGTTTAGTGACTAGATTGCAAGGTTCAAGTGTTACGAGGCAATAATGTTGTTCTCGTCATGTAGTGGAACCATCACAGGATGGAAAAGGCTACAAAAGAGATGAATGAAACGAATGACTAGTATCACAAGCTAGAATACCAGGTATGCAAATTTCGGGACGAAATTTATTTTAAGGGGGGTAGTATGTAATGCCCCGCTCTTTTAAATACATATTAGATTAAATATGTGCATTAGTTATAAAATTCTTTTAATTATTTATTGTGATTATTTTGTTCAGATAATATTATTTCAGCAAAAGTCTGTATAAGAGATACAGAGCTGCGATTTAATATTCAGTCATGAATCAAACCAATAATTAAATTTTTGGTTTAGCTACACATTTGAAACTTTGCATTACCAGTTGATTGAATCACTAGCATTAGAAATTTTACATTTATAACCGATTTCATAAATCGTGTTATTTAAATCAAATTGCTGGAATTATAATTTGAGATCATATGCATAATAATTTTATTATTTCGCGTTATATGTGTTAAGGTATTAAGTCGCGAATTAATTCCGACTTTCACGTATTAAATCTCAAGATTGAGGATTTAATTTATATAAATACGACGAGTATTTAATCATCGAGAATTGGAGAATTATTACAGAAACAAGTACGAACTATGAGAAATTAGATCACGATAAATAGTCGAATCACTACACTATTACACCAACCCCTCCAACATATATCATTATCACAACTATTCATCTTCAAAAACTGCATTTTTCCGCAGTTAATCCCATCCAAATAGTCAAGATTTCAGCAAGAGAAAATCATGCCAATATCCACAATTTTCACAGCTGCAATATCTTCCATGCAATCCATCACACCCAAAAAGCCCCAATTTCAGGAGAAGATGATCACGCCGAGAGCAAAGTTTTCAAAGATGGCAGGAGAAGATGATCACGCCGAGACCAAAGTGTTCAAAAATGGCAGCAATATTTCTTCAACATTTGCTGCCACCAACCACCTCAACCTCTCTATAAATTGAGGTGAGTTCTGCAGAAGGAAGAAGTGCAGAAGTGCGAGAGGTGTGAGGTAAAACAAGAGAAAATTTTAAATTTCTTACTTGCAAGAGCTCAAGTGAGCTCCCTTCGCCGGGCCGTTTATTCGCCGACCGGCCACTAGGCTCTGAACCGAGAACGTGTACTCGTTCCTCCATCTTCAGGCTACCAAACCCAACAATCGAAAGGCCGAAACCTTCTCTATATTTTCCCGACCAAAGGCCACAATATCCTTCGGAGGCCAACGTCGAATTCCCGACTTAGCCACCGGCCAACTTACGGCCTTCGTTTCTCACTATCCTTACGACGAAAAAGGATCGAGAAACCACCGTTGTGTAGCCTGATCTACCTCGCACGAGGAAGACTAAGTCGTAGACCTTCGCGGCTAAACACCATAGCGGAACGACGACCAGAAAAACCCCCGGCGAACAACTTCCATTAGTGCTCACTTGGACAAGGGTAAGTTGACGCCATTATTTCGATGCATTCCCGTTTCTATTATATTATGGGAAATTTCTGGGGTATAGATGGGAGTGTGGTGAATATTTGTACAAAGTTTCATGTTATTTGAACTTCATTTACTACCCTTTTAAAATTTGAGAAGTCTACTGCCCGTATCTGTTGAAACTGTCGTGAGGCAGATGATTAAGTTAACTATTTCAGTAACCATATGTTGATATTTAGCTCTCAAATTTTTATGGTATAAATTTATATGCGTTATCTATCTGCATATAAAATTTGAGGTCATTCCGGAAACGTTTGCTATTTTTCAAAGATCTGGACTTTCAGTTGGCAGAAACTGCCGAATCTGGTAGGCGATGGGAAAATCGCTATATCTCTTAAACTACTTGGAGTTTTTCAACATACTTTTTTTTCAATTAAACTAGACTCAAAGAGGTTTCTATTGATATAAAATTCGACTCCATACGAGTTCGGAGTAAAAGCAGTTTATTAGTTGAAGTTGAATCTATACAGTTTTGTTGAGATGGAAATGATTCAAAATAATTCCTATTAAGAATTTTAAAGTTTTATTGTTGATAAAATATCACTTTTAGTTTATAAATGAGCTATTGATGTGTATATATATATATATATATATATTGGTGATTGACATTATTAAATGGGGAGAAGGAAAACGTTTTATGTTTATAGAATTATTCTTTATTTATAATAGATAAATAAAAGAATAATATAAAATGGAATTTCCTACATCCTCAAAGGTACATGAAGTATTTTGATAAAGGAAGAACGATTGTATATGAGTTAGATATAGTCGTTTAAGGAAATATGGGTAGTTAGATAAATGAGTGAATAGTGATTCACTGCATTTGTTGTTATCTTTTCTATTATTCACTCGAACACATGTTTTCGTGTTATTAAAGGTTCAAATAAACAAAAGCGCCTGAGTAACCTATCGCGCTAAGGAAAGAGAATCATTGTCTTAAGTAGCAAAACACTGCAATCAGGTGGGCATTACTTTTACTATACGTATATAGAGATCCCCTGCGTGTCGTAGGCCTCTTATACGAATGAATGCATGAGATGATTTAACTGTTAATTTCAGTTTTATATATCTATCAAACGAGTTTAATGCTACCTTTGAACAAGTTATTTCGTTACAAATCTTTGAACTGGAAAATATTACAACTGTTGTCTTGCCATAAAATGTTTAAATTTTAGTATGATATCTATCTGCTTTGGCTTTGCCAATGATGCAATCGAATTCGGGTCCTGAGCAGTTGATAGCTATCCTGCCAGGGCTAGTGTACACCAGTGACCGTGAGTCATCTAGCGGGTTGGCCGGTCAAGTGACCGTGAGAGGTGGCCACCTCTCCGGCACACAGTTTCAGATATGATAGATTACAAGAGAACTTAGTCTGCAGACGAACTTTAAGAATCACAAATGAACTTAGTAAGCTTGGGCCTTTTAGCGAAAAACTCCCTTGCTGTACTGTTTATGATGGCATGACAATTTACAGTTTTGAAGCATGTATTTTTATACCTAGGCATACGTGCCCACTGAGTGCTTTTGTACTCAGCCCTGCATATGTTTTCTAAATGTGCAGGTTGAGCTGATGTGATGATGGTGCTGCAATGAGCGGAGTCTCCAGGGTTGTTAATAAATAGTTAACCTGTCTAGAATATGTCTTCATACATATGTCTAGCTACTTTCCGCTGCAAGATGTTGTTGATGTTATAGTATGTTATGTCATACTTTGAGTCTTAAGAGAATGGTTTCATATGATGTATAACTTGATTAATGATATTAATTAAGTTTTATGCTGTCTTTCATAGACTATTTTCAATTGAGTATTCATGAATAAAAATGACGAGTTTTATTAAGATGAGTAAGTTTTACGGCTATAAATGACGCCCCTTTTCTTCCCCTTCTTCTTTAACCCCATCCCTAGTCGTAGATCACTCGGCTTAACTATCCTTAGTTAGGGCGGGCTGTGACAGCTTGAGTGCCCTGTAAATTAGAGACGAAAAAGGCAAAACAGACAGTTCTGACTTTGCAGCAATTTGATCAAAAATGACCTGGCCCAAATTGAATGGCAATCCCTTGCCAATACAATAGAGCAAAACGTCGTGTTGTACTGTAGTGACAGTAGAATTTGATGACACCACCCAATTGAATGTCATGATTTTGAATAAGGCCGAGTACAGATAGGTCAGGTTCGAGGCTTTCATTGGCTTCATCCACCTCTTCAGCTTGCCACCTCTGATCACTTCTACCACTTTATCTATATTCTTCACTATGGTGTCCTTCACATCTAGCGTCGCAAGGAGTTCATTGATGATTGTAGGAGTAAGATTATAAACCTTTTTCTTCTAAAAGATTTTGCCATACTTTCGATTCCGTGAATTCCCAAACTCCATGGACAAATTTGAATAGACCAGTTGAACCACCTTTATGTTATATGGCAAAATTCCTGACACAGACTTTACCAAACAACGAGATTTCAGAAACTCCAGTAAATTGTAGGTATTGAAGGATACCTCATCAATATTTCTTTCGCTATAAACAGGGACTTTTTGAAGATCCTGCCAAAGTGTTGCAGCATCTGCTGTGTAGAAATGAGTAGTGCGAGATTTGCGAGCCTCCATGTCCGACCCTTCGAGGTCGATTGTAGCAGCCTCCTCATTCTCTGGTTCAATGTCAGGTTGCTGTGTGTCTGTGACAGATGGAGCAGCAACAACTTTCTTCCCTTCATTGATTTCTTTGCGCCTGAGGATTGTCATCATCTCACTAAGGTGTGTATCATCAGCAGACACATCCTTTTCCGGAGTTTGCTCAGTCGTAATTTTAGCCTCCGACTCATCGATGATAGCATCAAGAGATCTAGTTGGAGAGGAGTCGATTTTTCCTCGGCGGTGGCTGCATGTTCCTCTTGGATCAATATTGTGGACTCTTCATCGCCGGTTGTGGAGGAGTCAATCAAGCGTCGTTGTTTAAGCTTTTCTTTTCGGGCTTGTTTCGCTGGGGCCGATTTTGCTTGAGCCAAATCGTCGATGACATAAACTGTGGAATCAGGTTTTAACATCCTTAGATGATTGTGGTTGGAACGTCGGGTTGGCTTGGGTTTGGATTTGGAGGATTCCGGTCGGCGGTGCTTTTTGGAAACGCCGGTGTTGGAAATTTCTGTGGTTGGATTCTTTTTCGGAGATTCAGTTGTTTCCTCCTCCGATGCTTTACCTTCGACTGCGGGCTCCATTGATAAGACCGGGTCTGGGTTTATCACACCAAGAAGATTGGCGCTGGGGGATTGCGCTAGAGTAACAATCGGTGGAGCAGGAGCGATTTTTAGTGACATAGAGTGCATCGTCGCAGTGAACGTCGTGCCCCTAGTCTAAACTTGTGAAAGCAATCGATGATGACCATTTTGTAAGGTACCATTGTCGCAGCGCCGTACCCCCCAAACGACTTTGATTTTTTATGTTCTTTATGTTGGGGGTGAATCCGACAATTACGGAAGCGACGCCGGTCACGTCTGGATCGACGGGCACTAGCAACCTGAGACCACAAATCACGTTAGAGCCCTCCGAAGAGCACCGGTGGGGGTGTCGATGGAAGGGCCTCCGACGCTCAAGTCAGTGAACGGATATAAGTATTCAACGTAAATAGCGTAACTGAAATGAATAGATGATAAAGGAAAAGACAATAGTAAATGAAATATCCGGGAGATCGGGGTGTCCCAGAAGTTGAATCAAAGCTGAGGAGCGATGTTGAACAAGGGGCGACGAACGTCCGGGCTAGCGAGGCTAGTCCAACAATCGGAGCCCTTGAAAATCGAGAGCGTGGAGGCGGAATCGGGAGAGCGGAGAGAGCGGGTGAGCACCAGATTGAGAGATCGTAAGTATAAGAATCAATGTCAATGACGGCGTCCCCTGATTATGTTAGTGAAGTAGTATATATAGGTTATGGGCCTGCGGAGGAATGTCTAGGGTTAGGGTTTGTTGGAATATTCTTTGAAACCCTAACGGTTCCGACTTCTTCGGAGTCCACTTGCCGTAACCTTCGTTTGACCTAGTCAGCCACGTTGACTAGGTTTTTGTAAGCTTATAATCCAGTTTGTATACTTTCATGTTGAAATGTTTACTATGGCGTTGCTGCTAGAGCAAAGGGATCGCGCCTCTGCCGGAGCAGAGAGATCATGCCGCTGCCAAGGCAGAGGGATCGCGCCTCTGCCATAGCAGAGGGATCATGTCGCTGCCAGAGCAGAGGGATCATGTCGCTGCCAGAGCAGAGGGATCGCGCCTCTGCCGTAGCAGAGGGATCATGTCGCTGCAGAGGGATCTCGCCCCTGCCAGAGCAGAGGGATCATGTCGCTGCCAGAGCAGAGGAATCGTTCTGGGCAGAGTCAGAGTTGCCAAGGCAGATTCGAGCTGGGCAGTTGAGCACTGCCGGGCAGGGCTGGGCTGGTCAGTCGGATTTTATCCACTACAGTTTGTCCCCCACTCCATAGTTGGAATTTTTTCAACTAGGGAGTGCAATTTAACTTGTATAGGGTGCACATAGTGAGCAGGGCGTTGCCCTTTTCTTTGATTCCCGGCAGTTCGCGTGAAACAGGTGAGACGGAAAAATATGGAATTAAATGGTCGGGGCGACATAACACTGGGCGTCCTAGACCTGCGGCACTTTCAGAGGCCCAAAATGTATCTAATGGCGTTGGACGTTACGGTGGTGATGAGTCATAAATGAATAAATATAGAATCAATCGGTGAATTGTTGTTGAACCGCGAATTGTACCTAGTGTTTGATTGGAAAGGTGAGAGAGGGTAATTGGATTGTTGAGAGCACGAGAGTAAATTGCTGTAGTGTTGCAAGCAAAGATAGCGTAGGTTTCAGATTACGCGTACATGGCTATTTATAAACTCATGCTGGGGGTAAAATAGTAAATTCGTTGCTAAAACATGCGCCTCGCGTGGTCGAGGGCATAAGAGTAAATTTGCCCCTAGGCGGGAGATTTCTCCGCTCTTTTGGTGATCTCTCCGGCGAAGGCCATTTCTCTGGCAAGAGCCATTCCTCTGGCGAGTGTGATTTCTCTGGCGAAGGCCATTTCTCTGGCGAAGGCCATTTCTCTGGCGAGGGCCATTTCTCTAGCGAGAGCCATTTTTAAGAGCCGTTTCTCTGGCGAAGACCATTTCTCTGGCGAGAGGCGTTTCTCTGGCGAAGGCCAATTCTCTGGCGAGGGCCATTTCTCTGGCGAAGGCTAATTCTCTGGCGAGAGCCATTTCTCTGGCGAAGGCCATTTCTCTGGCGAAGGCCAATTCTCGGGCGAAGCGAAAATTTTTCAGTTTGGGAAAGGCGCGCTTTGCGCTGATGGACACGACGGGTCTTTATCTCGGGTTTTGCGTGAAACGGGCTTGTGCCTTGTATATGTAAGTTCTATTCCCCCCATTTAGACTTAGTTGTTTAAACTTAAGGCTAAATTCAAGAAGTTCGGGGTGAGATGGGCGTGAGCCTTTGACATGAACATTTTCTCCCCCCAATTTAGACTTAGTTGTTTACACTTAAGGCTAAATGCAGTATATAAGGGGTGATATGGGCTTGCGCCTTTTAAAGTTTTTCCCCCCTGGGTGTGGAGAGAGAGTGGGGCTGCGCTCCTTAGAGCTGCCTACATACCCAATTAAGGGATCAAGCCCGAATGTAGTTCTGACCTGCATGCAAAGGTCAGTAAACGTGTAGTAGATTAAGTTGGTCTCGGAAGACCTTATGAAATAGATTAGAAGCATAGAGATCAAGCGTGATACTGTTTGAGATGGATGGCGTTCCAGCTGTTGGTGATGTCACGTCCGTCTGATGCTTGTAGCTTATAGGCTCCATGTCCGATCACCTTGGTGACCAAGTAGGGTCCTTCCCAATTCGGGGCTAGCTTGCCAGCCCCTGCTTCCTTGGTATTCTGGAATACCTTGCGAAGTACCCAATCGCCCCGTTTGAAGGTTCGTGTGCGAGTGTTCTTGTTGTAGTGTCGAGCAATACTTTGTTGATATGAGGCTATTCTTATGTTTGCCTTATTCCTCTTCTCGTCGAGCAGGTCGAGCTCGTGGCACATGGCTTCATGGTTTTCGTGGTCTGTGGTAAACTCATACCTAGCAGTATGCACTTCGCTCTCTGTGGGGATGACTGCTCCCATTCCATAAGCGAGGGAGAAGGGGGTTTCTCCCGTCGAGATTCTTGTGGTTGTCCGGTAAGACCATAGGACGCCAGGTAGTTCATCCGCCCATTTCCCCTTCGCCTTTTCCAATCGTTTCTTGAGTGTGTTCATGATGGTCTTGTTGGATGATACAGCTTGCCCGTTGGTTTGGGGGTATCATGGCGTTGAGAAGCTTAGCTTGATGTTCCAAAACCTGCAAAAATCTTGAAAGTCTGCGCTTATAAATTGGGACCCGTTGTCCGTGACGATCTCCTTGGGCACCCCATACCTGCATATAACATTCTTACAGATAAAACCTTTTACCTCTTTATCCCTAACCTGGTGAAAAGAATCTGCCTCGATCCACTTGGTGAAGTAGTTCGTCACGGCTAACATGTAGACTTTTTGCCCAGGGGCAATAGGTAGTTTGCCTACGATGTCCATTCCCCATTTCATGAAGGGCCATGGAGAAGTGATAGCTTTTAGTGGCTCTGGGGGTAAGTGGGAGACTTGGGCAAATCGTTGGCACTTATCGCATCTCTTGACGTAGTCTGCTGAATCGGCTTTCATGGTGGGCCAATAATATCCACTAGTCAGGGCTCGATGGGCGAGGCTTCTTCCACCCGAATGGTTGCCGCATTCTCCCTCATGTAGCTCGGAGAGGACATATCTTGCCTCTGCATGGTTAATACATCTCAAGTATGGACCATTGTAAGAGCGTTTATACAATTTGCCTCGAATAATGGAGAATCGGGCTGCTTGGGCTTTGAGTCGGCGGGCTACATTTCTGTCATCTGGAAGTGTGTCTTGCGCTAAGTAATCCATTATTGGGGTCATCCAGGTTGGTTCGGCTGACACTTCATGGACTTGTTCCTCCTTATCCTGTTGAGTCGCTGGCCATTGTAGGCAGGTTATCTGGATGACCTTTGGTTGTGTGGTCTGGATGGATGACCCTAAGTTGGCCAATGCGTCGGCATGGCTATTGTCCCCTCGTGGAACTTGGCTCAAGATGAACTCCTCAAAGCTCAACTGTAACTCTTTTGTTTTGCCCAGATAAGCTATCATTTTGGCGTCCTTGGCTTGATAGGATCCTTGCATTTGATTGACCACAAGCTGGGAGTCGCTAAAGACATTGATTCGTTTGACCTCCATTTCCTTGGCCAATTCAAGTCCTGCCAACATTGCCTCATACTCCGCCTCGTTGTTGGTTGCCTTGAATTGACACCGAATTGATTGTTCGACCATGTCGCCCTGAGGTGAAATAAGGACCAAGCCAAGTCCACTTCCTCTCATATTGCTGGACCCGTCAACATATAGTTTCCACGTTCCAGTTTGATCGGGTTCTTCCATCAGACAGCATAATTCTTTGTCGGCATGTATAGTAAGGTTAGGTGCAAAGTCAACAACGAAATCGGCTAATACCTGAGATTTAAGTGCGGTCCGTGGCTTGAATGTGATGTCGTATTCACTCAATTCCACTGCCCACTTTGTCAATCGACCGGATAGTTCTGGTTTATGCAGTATGGCCTTTAAGGGGTACGTAGTGGCGACTACGATCGGATGGCATTGGAAGTACAGACGTAACTTTCTTACCGCGTGGACCAGTGCGAGGGCCAGCTTCTCTAGCTGGCTGTATCGTGTCTCTGCATCAAGTAGTGACTTGCTCACGTAGTAGATTGGTGACTATCTTCCCTCTTCCTCTCTGACCAACATGGCGCTGACGGCTGTATCAGAGACGGCCAGATACACCAACAAAGTCTCGTAATTCTTTGGTTTTGCGAGTAATGGTGGGCTAGTCAAGTACTGCTTGAGTTGCTTTAGGGCTTCCTCGCACTCCTCAGTCCACTCGAACATTTTTTATTTCCTCAAAGTGTTGAAGATGAGGTGGCATTTTTCGGACGATCTTGAAATAAAGCGGCTTAAAGCGGCTATTCTCCCCGCTAGTTTTTGGACGTCTTTCACGCAGGTGGGGGAAGGAATTCTCTGGATCGACTCGATTTGAGCCGGGTTTGCCTCTATTCCCCGCTAGGTAACCATGTAACCTAGGAACTTTCCTGCATTGACACCAAAAGAACATTCAGTAGGATTTAGCTTCATATTGTATTTTCTAAGAATCTCAAATGTCTCCCTCAAATGATCAATGTGGTCCCTCGCGCGGATGGACTTGACCAACATGTCATCGATGTAGACTTCCATTGTTTGGCCCAGCAAGCTTGCAAACATCCGATTGACCAGACGTTGATGCGTTGCTCCTGCATTCTTCAATCCGAATGGCATATACTTGTAGCAAAATAACGCTACGCTGGTCATGAAGGCCGTCTTCTCCTCATCATCAGGGTACATCCGGATTTGATGGTATCCCGAGTATGCGTCCATGAAACTCATCAATTCATGGCCTGCTGTCGCGTCCACTAGCATGTCGATGTGTGGAAGTGGGAACGAGTCTTTCGGGCATGCCTTATTGAGGTCCGTGAAGTCGATGCAGACCCGCCATTTGTCGTTCTTTTTCTTGACTACCACCACATTTGCGAGCCATTCGGGATAGTGGACCTCTCGAATGAGTCCATTCTTGAGGAGCTTCGTGACTTCATCATTCACTACTTGGTTCCTCTCCGATGCAAATTTTCTACGTTTCTGCTTCCTCGGTGGGTAGCCCGGGGTGACCTGTAACCTGTGAACAATAATACTAGGGTCAATCCCTGTCATGTCCTCGTGGGACCAAGCGAAACAATCGTAGTAATCAGATAGGAAATTGATAAGCTTTTCTCTGAGCTCTGGTTCGAGTTGTGCTCCGATCCGAACTTTGTGGTCTGGAAAGCTCATATTAATTTGAATTTCATTTATCTCCACCGTCTCCTCTTCGATCAGGCTGCGTGGTCTCTTCGTTTGTGCAGCTCGATTATAGTGCTCCGTCTGTTGATTTCTCTGCTCTGCAGACTTTGACTTCTCTGTTCTGCAGCTTTCGACTTCTTTGCTCTGCAGACTTTGATTTCTCTGCTCTGCAGATTTTGACTTCTCTGCTCTGCAGGCTTCGACTTCTCTGCTCTGCAGATTTCGATTTCTCTGCTCTGCAGACTTTGACTTCTCTGCTCTGCAGACTTCGACTTCTCTGCTTTGCAGACTTCGATTTCTCTAGCTCTGCAGATTTCGATTTCTCTGTTCTGCAGGCTTCGATTTCTCTGCTCTGCAGATTTCGACTTCTCTGCAGCTCCGTGTGTTGACTCATGTCTTGAGTGCACTGCAGGGTATGATTTGGGTGTTCCTGTTCTCCCCTGTGCTTCGTTTGACGGATGTGGTTGAATGATTCGGGCGTCCCTCTTGGTGTAATTAACTGATTCGACGTGCACTCTTTATTTGCCTTTGAATAGGACGGAGCTTCTTGCTGTAATTGCTATAAGGACGAGCTTTTCGCTTTCATAGTGGTTTGGTAGCACGCCCTGGAGTCCTTCTGCTCTCCCTTGATTTCCTTAACTCCTCACTTGGTTGGGAATCGTATGACTTGATGATAGGTGGATGGTACTGCTTCCATTCCGTGGATCCATGGACAGCCTAGGATGACGTTGTATGCTGACGGGGCGTCTACCACGAGAAACCTAGTGGAAAGGTTGACTCCCTCTGCGTAGACGGGAAGATCGATCTCCCCTACAGTAGTCGTACTCTCGCCACTGAAGCCAACGAGTACGGCCGCTTTCTTGATTAGTTTGGACTCGTCCAAACCCATCTCCCTGTATGCACTGCAAAACAAAATATTGGCAGAGCTACTATTGTCTATTAGCACACGCTTTGTTAAACAGTTAGCAATATAAATGGAAATAACTAAAGCATCATGATGGGGGTGTAGAAGCTTGTCTGATTCGGATGTTGCAAAGCTGATTGTTAGGGTTGGATCCGTTGGTCTAGCTTTGCCAGAGGGCGGAGCCCCTGTTTTGCTTGACCTAGCCTGTCTGGCGTGTCTCTTGGCGGCTGAGTGGGTGATTCCGCTGACTTCGGAGCCTCCGGATATCACGTTCACAGTTCTCTCATGGTGTGGCGGGTCTGGTGGGCTGTCGTCTCTGTGTTTCTCTTGTCTATCCCTTCCTTGTTGTAGGGTAAGCTTGCCCTTTTCGATTAGATAATCGGTGAGGTGGCCTTGATTTAGTAGGTGGGCCACTTCCAATCTGAGGGCGATGCAATCCTCTGTCCGATGCCCATGGTCTGCATGGAACTCACACCACTTGGACCTGTCTCTCTGGTCAGCTGGGGCCCTCATCCTTTCTGGCCATTTGACTTTGTTGCCTAGATTCTTGAGAGCTAAGACCGCCTCGGATGGCAAGATAGACAAGTTGTACTCCGGTATCTTGGCCCTTTCATGTGGTCGCGTCTCGTAAGGTTGGTCATACTGTCTCCTTCTGTATTCTTGTCGTGGAGATGGGTAAGGCTCAGACCGCCTATCATTTGTCCTCCTATCAACCCTGGAGTCTCTTCTAGTGTTTCTGCTTGGTGAAGATCGGTGGTGGCTGTATTGATCTTCCTCCCATTTGATTTGTGCCCATGCCTTGGCAAGGACGTCCTCCATTGTTCTACAAGGGTATTTGGTGAGGTCTTTGTAGAGGTCTGAGTCGGGTAGAAGACCCTTTCGGAAGGCGGTGACCGCTGTTTGGGTGTTGCAATTGGTGATGGACACCTTCCCTTTGTTGAATCGGCTGATATAGTCTCGAAGAGACTCGCCACGCTGTTGCACTACGGCGTAAAGATCCTCCGATATCTTTTCAAGTTTCCTGCTACTAGCATATTGCTGCACAAATATATATGTTAGTTGAGCAAAACTTGAAATATAATAATTTGGAAGGTTAGTGTACCACTGGAGGGCCGGTCCTATCAGACTAGAACCGAACCCCTTACACATGCAGGCCTGCCTCAATTCATGAGGAATTGCGGCAGTGAACATCCTTTGTTTGTACTGAGCGATGTGGTCGGTCGGATTCCGTCGTGCCGTCGAACATTTGCATGCTCGGAAAGCTAAACTTGATGGGCATTTCCACCAAGGCAATTTCATCCATAAATGGCGAATTGGCATAGCAGTTCTCTGAACTTTTGTGGATGGGTGCCGGGACACCGGGAATTCGCTGGATCAAGGCCTCCATTTCCGCCAGCTTTCTCGTCAAGTCTTCATCTCTGATTGCGTATGGGCCGGTTGTGGCTGGTTGAGTGAATTCATTGGTGAACAGCTGGTCTTGGGTGAACTCCCTTGGACCGTGTCCGTCAGGCTGTTGGTTAACCTGGGTTGGCGGCGTGGCCGTCTGATTTAGCCCTAGTATGGTAGGTTGTGCGCCTCCAACGGCGGCATTGCTCATTGTTACGCCCGGCGTGGTGAAGATGGTTCGAGCATGTTGTCCTCCGGTGATGGTTGTTCCATCTTGTCGGAGTGTTCCTGACGTTCTGGCGTCCGGGTTGGGTTGCCCAACTTCCCGCACTTGCTCCAACGCGGATGTTGTCATGTTAATACCTGCATTCAAAGTCACACGACCAGGGTCAGTCTGGTTACCAACTACATTACGGTTTCTTACCTAAGATGACGGGTCCGTCACGAGGTGGTTGGACCCGTCCTTGCGAGTGATCGGTGTATCTCTCAGAGGCTGCATGGAAGACACTTGGGCTCGGAAGCCGAGAGGTTCGATGATCTCGATAGGCTCCATAGCTTCGAGACGGTCATACAAGTTGGCGTTCTCCCTTTCCAACTTTTTGCACCTCTCTCGCTTCTGATTCATCTGTTCAGTCAGGGCGGCGATCTAGGCGGCTAGGTCAGCCTGAGCAGTCACGTGGGGAGCGTCGGGAGTTTCGGATCCGTCACGACCGTCAGACATGATTGATGCTCGTAGAGATCTGTGGAAGGTGCGTTGATTCGCTTCATTGCTACGGCTCCACGGTGGGTGCCAAATTGTTGGGGGTGAATCCGACAATTACGGAAGCGACGTCGGTCACGTCTAGATCGACGGGCACTAGCAACCTGAGACCACAAATTACGTTAGAGCCCTCCGAAGAGCACCGGTGGGGGTGTCGATGGAAGGGCCTCCGACGCTCAAGTCAGTGAACGGATATAAGTATTCAACGTAAATAGCGTAACTGAAATGAATAGATGATAAAGGAAAAGACAATAGTAAATGAAATATCCGGGAGATCGGGGTGTCCCAGAAGTTGAATCAAAGCTGAGGAGCGATGTTGAACAAGGGGCGACGAATGTTCGGGCTAGCGAGGCTAGTCCAACAATCGGAGCCCTTGAAAATCGAGAGCGTGGAGGCGGAATCGGGAGAGCGGGGAGAGCGGGCGAGCACCAGATTGAGAGATCGTAAGTATAAGAATCAATGTCAATGACGGCGTCCCCTGATTATGTTAGTGAAGTAGTATATATAGGTTATGGGCCTGCGGAGGAATGTCTAGGGTTAGGGTTTGTTGGAATATTCCTTAAAACCCTAACGGTTCCGACTTCTTCGGAGTCCACTTGACGTAACCTTCGTTTGACCTAGTCAGCCACGTTGACTAGGTTTTTGTAAGCTTATGATCCAGTTTGTATACTTTCGTGTTGAAATGTTTACTATGGCGTTGCTGCTAGAGCAAAGGGATCGCGCCTCTGCCGGAGCAGAGAGATCATGCCGCTGCCAAGGCAGAGGGATCGCACCTCTGCCAGAGCAGAGGGATCGTGTCGCTGCCAGAGCAGAGGGATCGCGCCTCTGCCAGAGCAGAGGGATCATGTCGCTGCCAGAGCAGAGGGATCGCGCCTCTGCCATAGCAGAGGGATCATGTCGCTGCCAGAGCAAAGGGATCGCGCTTCTGCCATAGCAGAGGGATCATGTCGCTGCCAGAGCAGAGGGATCGCGCCCCTGCCAGAGCAGAGGGATCATGTCGTTGCCAGAGAAGAGGAATCGTTCTGGGCAGAGTCAGAGTTGCCAAGGTAGATTCGAGCTGGGCAGTTGAGCACTGCCGGGCAGGGCTGGGCTGGTCAGTCGAATTTTATCCACTACACTTTACATAAAATTATACACACACAAATGATGAGTTAGTGTAAAGGAACATGTTGAGGTAACAAAGATCATCACACAGGAAAAAATACATTTGCATCCAAAGAGTTTTTCACTTTACACATGATACAACAAATACCCCTTTTTATTCAATCACGGAAGCAAAGGCCAAGCGACCTTCTTAATGTGGTAAATCTCTCGAAATCCAAGGCTTTTGTAAAAATATCCGCAATTTGATTTTTGTTTTGAACATAGTCTATCTTGATTACCTCTTGTTCCACCAAATCTCGAATGAAATGATGTCGTATATCAATATGTTTGGTTCGTGAGTGTTGGACTGGGTTTTTGAAATGTTGATTGCGCTGATGTTGTCACCGTCTCATCACTCATCACACCATAGTTCGACAGCATTTGCCTCAACCACAAAGGTTGAGAGAAACAACTCCCTGCTGCTACATACTCTGATTCTGTAGTAGAGAGGGACACACAGTTATGTTTCCTACTATGCCAAGAAACAAGGTTAGTTCCAAGGTAAAAACATCCACCACTCGTGCTTTTTCTATCATCAATTTCGCCTGCCCAATCAGAGTCACTAAAGTCTACGAGGTTTATGTTAGTATCCTTTGAGAAGAAGTGATGTTTGGTATCTTGTTCCTAGACCTGCTGACAGGTAAAGTCTACGAGGTTTATGTTAGTATCTTTGAGAAGAAGTGATGTTTGGTATCTTGTTCCTAGACCTGCTGACAGGAATGTGATAGGAACAAAGTGGATCTTTAAGAACAAATCGGACGAGTGTGAAATGATTGTTCGAAACAAAGCAAGGCTCAGCATTTTTTTCTCAAAGGATACTAACACAAACCTCATAGGCTTTAGTGACTCTGATTGGGCAGGCGACATTGATGATAGGAAAAGCACGAGTGGTGGATATTTTTACCTTGGAACTAACCTTGTTTCTTGGCATAGTAGGCAATAGAACTGTGTGTCCCACTCTACTGCAGAATCAGAGTATGTGGCAGCATGGAGTTGTTGCTCTCAACTCTTGTGGTTGAGGCAAATGCTGTCAGACTATGGTGTGATGAGTGATGAGATGGTGATGTACTGTGACAACATCAGCGCAATCAATATTTCAAAAAACCCAGTCCAACACTCACGAACCAAACACATTGATATCCGACATCATTTCATTCGAGATTTGGTGGAACAAGAGGTAATCAAGATAGACTATGTTCAAACCGAAAATCAAATTGCGGATATTTTTACAAAACCCTTGTATTTTGAGAGATTTACCACATTAAGAAGGTCGTTTGGCCTTTGCTTCCGTGATTGAATAACAAAGGGTATTTGTTGCATCATGTGTAAAGTGAAAAACACTTTGGATGCAATTGTGTTTTTGCCTGTGTGATGATCACTGTTACCTCTACACTAACTCAGCATTTGTGTGTTAATGTAAAGCACATAAAAAATCAAAGTAGTTTGGGGGGCACGACGTTCGTTTCGATGATGCTACCTTACAAAATGGTCATCCTCGATTGCTTTCACAAGTTTAGACTAGGGACACGATGTTCGTTGCGACGATGCACTCTATGATACTAAAAATGAGTGAATTTTACTTACTGCTGTGCTTGTATGTGCGAAATATGGAAAACTAAGTTATGTGTTAACGGATGTTATGGTAACATGGTAAATCACATCGGGCGAAAAATTTATTTTCATTGAGAAGTTTTCAGCATCTGATTTTTGTGAGATCTCTCTCTCTATCCACGACTTTTGAGAATTTTGAAGCATATCTTGAGTATTTGATTTGAACTTACCTCTATTTTTTATCTCATCAAGCTCTAAACCCTAATTTTCGAATTTATGATGAGGATTGTAGTGGATAAAATCCGACTGACCAGCCCAGCCCTGCCCGGCAGTGCTCAGCTGTCCAGCTCGAATCTGCCTTGGCAACTCTGACTCAGCCCAGAACGATTTCTCTGCTCTGGCAGCGACATGATCCCTCTGCTCTGGCAGGGGCGCGATCCCTCTGCTCTGGCAGCGACATGATCCATCTGCTATGGCAGAGGCGCGATCCCCCTGCTCTGGCAGCGACATGATCCCTCTGCTCTGGCAGAGGCGCGATCCCTCTGCTCTGGTAGTGACACGATCCCTCTGCTCTGGCAGAGGCGCGATCCCTCTGCCTTGGCAGCGACATGATCTCTCTGCTCCGGCAGAGGCGCGATCCCTTTGCTCTAGCAGCAACGCCATAGTAAACATTTCAACACGAAAGTATACAAACTGGATTATAAGCTTACAAAAACCTAGTCAACGTGGCTGACTAGGTCATACGAAGGTTACGGCAAGTGGACTCCGAAGAAGTCGGAACCGTTAGGGTTTCAAGGAATATTCCAACAAACCCTAACCCTAGACATTCCTCCGCAGGCCCATAACCTATATATACTACTTCACTAACATAATTAGGGGACGCCGTCATTGACATTGATTCTTATACTTACGGTCTCTCAATCTGGTGCTCGCTCGCTCTCCCCGCTCTCCCGATTCCGCCTCCACGCTCTCGATTTTCAAGGGCTCCGATTGTTGGACTAGCCTCGCTAGCCCGGACGTTCGTCGCCCCTTGTTCAACATCGCTCCTCAGCTTTGATTCAACTTCTGGGACACCCCGAGCTCCCGGATATTTCATTTACTATTGTCTTTTCCTTTATCATCTATTCATTTCAGTTACGCTATTTACGTTGAATACTTATATCCGTTCACTGACTTGAGAGTCGGAGGCCCTTCCATCGACACCCCCACCGGTGCTCTTCGGAGGGCTCTAACGTGATTTGTGGTCTCAGGTTGCTAGTGCCCGTCGATCCAGACGTGGCCGACGTCGCTTCCGTAATTGTCGGATTCACCCCCAACAATTTGGCGCCCACCGTGGGGCCCTAGCAATCAAGCGAATCAACGCACCTTCCACAGATCTCTACGAGCATCTATCATGTCTGACGGTCGTGACGGATTCGAAACTCCCGACGCTCTCCACGTGACTGGTCTGGCTGACCTAGCCGCCCAGATCACCGCCCTGACTGAACAGATGAATCAGAAGCGAGAGAGGTGCAAAAAGTTGGAAAGAGAGAACGCCAACTTGTATGACTGTCTCGAAGCTATGGAGCCTATCGAGATCATCGAACCTCTCGGCTTCCGAGCCCGAGTGTCTTCCATGCAGCCTCTGGGAGATACACCGATCACTCGCAAGGACGGGTCCAACCACCTCGTGATGGACCCATCATCTTAGGTAAGAAACCGTAATGTAGTTGGTAACCAGACTGACCCTGGTCGTGTGACTTTGAATGCAGGTATTAACATGACAACATCCGCGTTGGAGCAAGTGTGGGAACTTGGGCAACCCAACCCGGACACCAGAACGTCAGGAACACTCCGACAAGATGGAACAACCATCACCGGAAGACAACATGCTCGAACCATCTTCACCACGCGGGGCGTAACAATGAGCAATGCCGCCGTTGGAGGTGCACAACCTACCATACTAGGGCTAAATCAGATGGCCACGCCGCCAACCCAGGTTCACCAATAGCCTGACGGACACGGTCCAAGGGAGTTCACCCAAGACCAGCTGTTCACCAATGAATTCACTCAACCAGCCACAACCGGCCCATACGCAATCAGAGATGAAGACTTGGCGAGAAAGCTGGCGGAAATGGAGGCCTTGATCCAGCGAATTCCCGGTGTCCCGGCACCCATCCACAAAAGTTCAGAGAACTGCTATGCCGACTCGCCATTTGTGGATGAAATTGCCTTGATGGAAATGCCCATCAAGTTTAGCTTTCCGAGCATGCAAATGTTCGACGGCACGACGGATCCGACCGACCACATCGCTCAGTACAAACAAAGGATGTTCACTGCCGCAATTCCTCGTGAATTGAGGCAGGCCTGCATGTGTAAAGGGTTCGGTTCTAGTCTGACAGGACCGGCCCTCCAGTGGTACACTAACCTTCCAAATTATTCTATTTCAAGTTTTTCTCAACTAACAGATATATTTGTGCAGCAATATGCTAGTAGCAGGAAACTTGAAAAGATATCGGAGGATCTTTACGCCGTAGTGCAACAGCGTGGCGAGTCTCTTCGAGACTATATCAGCCGATTCAACAAAGAGAAGGTGTCAATCACCAATTGCAACACCCAAACAGCGGTCACCGCCTTCCGAAAGGGTCTTCTACCCGACTCAGACCTCTACAAAGACCTCGCCAAATACCCTTGTAGAACAATGGAGGACGTCCTTGCCAAGGCATGGGCACAAATCAAATGGGAGGAAGATCAATACAGCTACCACCGATCTTCACCAAGCAGAAACACTAGAAGAGACTCCAGGGTTGATAGGTGGACAAATGATAGGCGGTCTGAGCCTTACCCATCTCCACGACAAGAATACAGAAGGAGACAGTATGACCAACCTTACGAGACGCGACCACATGAAATGGCCAAGATACCGGAGTACAACTTGTCTATCTCGCCAGCCGAGGCGGTCTTAGCTCTCAAGAATCTAGGCAACAAAGTCAAATGGCCAGAAAGGATGAGGGCCCCAGCCGACCAGAGGGACAGGTCCAAGTGGTGTGAGTTCCATGCAGACCATGGGCATCGGACAGAGGATTGCATCGCCCTCAGATTGGAAGTGGCCCACCTACTAAATCAAGGCCACCTCACCGATTACCTAACCGAAAAGGGCAAGCTTACCCTACAACAAGGAAGGGATAGACAAGAGAAACACAGAGACGACAGCCCACCAGACCCGCCACACCATGAGAGAACTGTGACCGTGATATCCGGAGGCTCCGAAGTCAGCGGAATCACCCACTCAGCCGCCAAGAGACACGCCAAACAGGCTAGGTCAAGCAAAACAGGGGCTCCGCCCTCCGGCAAAGCTAGACCAACGGATCCAACCCTAACAATCAGCTTTGCAACATCCGAATCAGACAAGCTTCTACACCCCCATCATGATGCTTTAGTTATTTCCATTTATATTGCTAACTGTTTAACAAAGCGTGTGCTAATAGACAATGGTAGCTCTGCCAATATTTTGTTTTGCAGTGCATACAGGGAGATGGGTTTGGACGAGTCCGAACTAATCAAGAAAGCGGCCGTACTCGTTGGCTTCAGTGGCGAGAGTATGACTACTGTAGGGGAGATCGATCTTCCTGTCTACGTAGATGAAGTCAACCTTTCCACTAGGTTTCTCGTGGTAGACGCCCCGTCAGCATACAACGTCATCCTAGGCCGTCCATGGATCCACGGAATGGAAGCAGTACCATCCACCTATCATCAAGTCATACGATTCCCAACCAAGTGGGGAGTTAAGGAAATCAAGGGAGAGTAGAAGGACTCCAGGGCGTGCTACCAAACCACTATGAAAGCGAAAAGCCCGTCCTTATAGCAATTACAGCAAGAAGCTCTGTCCCATTCAAAGGCAAATAAAGAGTGCACGTCGAATCAGTTAATTACACCAAGAGGGACGCCCGAATCATTCAACCACATCCGTCAAACGAAGCATAGGGGAGAACAGGAACACCCAAATCATACCCTGCAGTGCACTCAAGACATGAGTCAACACACGGAGCTGCAGAGAAGTCGAAATCTGCAGAGCAGAGAAATCGAAGCCTGCAGAACAGAGAAATCGAAATCTGCAGAGCTAGAGAAATCGAAGTCTGCAAAGCAGAGAAGTCGAAGTCTGCAGAGCAGAGAAGTCAAAGTCTGCAGAGCAGAGAAATCAAAATCTGCAGAGCAGAGAAGTCGAAGCCTGCAGAGCAGAGAAGTCGAAATCTGCAGAGCAGAGAAATCAAAGTCTGCAGAGCAAAGAAGTCGAAAGCTGCAGAACAGAGAAGTCAAAGTCTGCAGAGCAGAGAAATCAACAGACGGAGCACTATAATCGAGCTGCACAAACGAAGAGACCACGCAGCCTGATCGAGGAGGAGACGGTGGAGATAGATGAAATTCAAATTAATGCGAGCTTTCCAGACCACAAAGTTCGGATCGGAGCACAACTCGAACCAGAGCTCAGAGAGAAGCTTATCAATTTCCTATCTGATTACTACGATTGTTTCGCTTGGTCCCATGAGGACATGACAGGGATTGACCCTAGTATTATTGTTCACAGGTTACAGGTCACCCCGGGCAACCCACCGAGGAAGCAGAAACGTAGAAAGTTTGCATCGGAGAGGAACCAAGTAGTGAATGATGAAGTCACGAAGCTCCTCAAGAATGGACTCATTCGAGAGGTCCACTATCCCGAATGGCTCACAAATGTGGTGGTAGTCAAGAAAAAGAACGACAAATGGTGGGTCAGCATCGACTTCACGGACCTCAATAAGGCATGCCCGAAAGACTCGTTCCCACTTCCACACATCAACATGCTAGTGGACGCGACAGCAGGCCGTGAATTGATGAGTTTCATGGACGCATACTCGGGATACCATCAAATCCGGATGCACCCTGATGATGAGGAGAAGACGGCCTTCATGACCAGCGTAGCGTTATTTTGCTACAAGTATATGCCATTCGGATTGAAGAATGCAGGAGCAACGTATCAACGCCTGGTCAATCGGATGTTTGCAAGCTTGCTGGGCCAAACAATGGAAGTCTACATCGATGACATGTTGGTCAAGTCCATTCGCGCGAGGGACCACATTGATCATTTGAGGGAGACATTTGAGATTCTTAGAAAATACAATATGAAGCTAAATCCTACTAAATGTTCTTTTGGTGTCAATGCAGGAAAGTTCCTAGGTTACATGGTTACCCAGCGGGGAATAGAGGCAAACCCGGCTCAAATCGAGTCGATCCAGAGAATTCCTTCCCCCACCTGCATGAAAGACGTCCAAAAACTAGCGGGGAGAATAGCCGCTTTAAGCCGCTTTATTTCAAGATCGTCCGAAAAATGCCACCTCTTCTTCAACACTTTGAGGAAATCAAAAATGTTCGAGTGGACTGAGGAGTGCGAGGAAGCCCTAAAGCAACTCAAGCAGTACTTGACTAGCCCGCCATTACTCGCAAAACCAAAGAATCACGAGACTTTGTTGGTGTATCTGGTCGTCTCTGATACAGCCGTCAGCGCCGTATTGGTCAGAGAGGAAGAGGGAAGGCAGTCACCAATCTACTACGTGAGCAAGTCACTACTTGATGCAGAGACACGATACAGCCAGCTAGAGAAGCTGGCCCTCGCACTGGTCCACGCGGCAAGAAAGTTACGTCCGTACTTCCAATGCCATCCGATCGTAGTCGCCACTACGTACCCCTTAAAGGCCATACTGCATAAACCAGAACTATCCGGTCGATTGACAAAGTGGGCAGTGGAATTGAGTGAATACGACATCACATTCAAGCCACGGAACGCACTTAAATCTCAGGTATTAGCCGATTTCGTTGTTGACTTTGCACCCAACCTTACTATACAGGCCGACAAAGAATTATGCTGTCTGATGGAAGAACCAGATCAAACTGGAACGTGGAAACTATATGTTGACGGGTCCAGCAATATGAGGGGAAGTGGACTTGGCTTGATCCTTATTTCACCTCAGGGCGACATGGTCGAACAATCACTTCGGTGTCAATTCAAGGCAACCAACAACGAGGCGGAGTATGAGGCAATGCTGGCTGGACTTGAATTGGCCAAGGAAATGGAGGTCAAACGAATCAATGTCTTCAGCGACTCCCAGCTTGTGGTCAATCAAATGCAAGGATCCTATCAAGCCAAGGACGCCAAAATGATAGCCTATCTGGGCAAAACAAAAGAGTTACAGTTGAGCTTTGAGGAGTTCACCTTGAGCCAAGTTCCACGAGGGGACAATAGCCATGCCGATGCATTGGCCAACTTAGGGTCATCCATCCAGACCACACAACCGAAGGTCATCCAGATAACCTGCCTCCAATGGCCAGCGACTCAACAGGATAAGGAGGAACAAGTCCATGAAGTGTCAGCCGAACCAACCTGGATGACCCCAATAATGGATTACTTAGCGCAAGACACACTTCCAGATGACAGAAATGTAGTCCGCCGACTCAAAGCCCAAGCAGCCCGATTCTCCATTATTCGAGGCAAATTGTATAAACGCTCTTACAATGGTCCATACTTGAGATGTATTAACCATGCAGAGGCAAGATATGTCCTCTCCGAGCTACATGAGGGAGAATGCGGCAACCATTCGGGTGGAAGAAGCCTCGCCCATCGAGCCCTGACTAGTGAATATTATTGGCCCACCATGAAAGCTAATTCAGCAGACTACGTCAAGAGATGCGATAAGTGCCAACGATTTGCCCAAGTCTCCCACTTACCCCCAGAGCCACTAAAAGTTATCACTTCTCCATGGCCCTTCATGAAATGGGGAATGGACATCGTAGGCAAACTACCTATTGCCCCTGGGCAAAAAGTCTACATGTTAGCCGTGACGGACTACTTCACCAAGTGGATCGAGGCAGATTCTTTTCACCAGGTTAGGGATAAAGAGGTAAAAGGTTTTATCTGGAAGAATGTTATATGCAGGTATGGGGTGCCCAAGGAGATCGTCACGGACAACGGGTCCCAATTTATAAGCGCAGACTTTCAAGATTTTTGCAGGTTTTGGAACATCAAGCTAAGCTTCTCAACGCCAAGATACCCCCAAGCCAACGGGCAAGCTGAATCATCCAACAAGACCATCATGAACACACTCAAGAAACGATTGGAAAAGGCGAAGGGGAAATGGGCGGATGAACTACCTGGCGTCCTATGGTCTTACCGGACAACCACAAGAACCTCGACGGGAGAAACCCCCTTCTCCCTCGCTTATGGAATGGAAGCAGTCATCCCCACAGAGAGCGAAGTGCATACTGCTAGGTATGAGTTTACCACAGACCACGACAACCATGAAGCCATGTGCCACGAGCTTGACCTGTTCGACGAGAAGAGGAATAAGGCAAACATAAGAATAGCCTCATATCAACAAAGTATTGCTCGACACTACAACAAGAACACTCGCACACGAACCTTCAAACTGGGCGATTGGGTACTTCGCAAGGTATTCCAGAATACCAAGGAAGCAGGGGCTGGCAAGCTAGCCCCGAATTGGGAAGGACCCTACTTGGTCACCAAGGTGATCGGACATGGAGCCTATAAGCTACAAGCATCAGACGGACGTGACATCACCAACAGCTGGAATGCCATCCATCTCAAATAGTATCACGCTTGATCTCTACGCTTCTAATCTATTTCATAAGGTCTTCCGAGACCAACTTAATCTACTACACGTTTACTGACCTTTGCATGCAGGTCAGAACTACATTCGGGCTTGATCCCTTAATTGGGTATGTAGGCAACTCTAAGGAGCGCAGCCCCACTCTCCCTCCACACCCAGGGGGGAAAAACTTTAAAAGGCGCAAGCCCATATCACCCCGCATATACTGCATTTAGCCTTAAGTGTAAACAACTAAGTCTAAATGGGGGGAGAAAATGTTCATGTCAAAGGCTCACGCCCATCTCACCCCGAACTTCTTGAATTTAGCCTTAAGTTTAAACAACTAAGTCTAAATAGGGGGAATAGAACTTACATATACAAGGCACAAGCCCGTTTCACACAAAACCTGAGATAAAGACCCGTCGTGTCCATCAGCGCAAAGCGCGCCTTTCCCAAACTGAAAAATTTTCGCTTCGCCCGAGAATTGGCCTTCGCCAGAGAAATGGCTCTTGCCAGAGAAATGGCCCTCGCTAGAGAATTGGCCTTCGCCAGAGAAATGGCCCTCGCCAGAGAAACGCCTCTCGCTAGAGAAATGGTCTTCGCCAGAGAAACGGCTCTTAAGAATGGCTCTCGCCAGAGAAATGGCCCTCGCCAGAGAAATGGCCTTCGCCAGAGAAATCACACTGGCCAGAGGAATGGCTCTTGCCAGAGAAATGGCCTTCGCCGGAGAGATCACCAAAAGAGCGGAGAAATCTCCCGCCTAGGGGCAAATTTACTATTTTACCCCAGCATGAGTTTATAAATAGCCATGTACGCGTAATCTGAAACCTACGCTATCTTTGCTTGCAACACTATAGCAATTTACTCTCGTGCTCTCAACAATCCAATTACCCTCTCTCACCTTTCCAATCAAACACTAGGTACAATTCGCGGTTCAACAACAATTCACCGATTGATTCTATATTTATTCATTTATGACTCATCACCACCGTAACGTCCAACGCCATTAGATACATTTTGGGCCTCTGAAAGTGCCGCAGGTCTAGGACGCCCAGTGTTATGTCGCCCCGACCATTTAATTCCACATTTTTCCGGCTCACCTGTTTCACGCGAACTACCGGGAATCAAAGAAAAGGGCAACGCCCTGCTCACTATGCGCACCCTATACAAGTTAAATTGCACTCCCTAGTTGAAAAAATTCCAACTATGGAGTGGGGGACAAACTGTAGTGGATAAAATCCGACTGACCAGCCCAGCCCTGCCCGGCAGTGCTCAACTGCCCAGCTCGAATCTGCCTTGGCAACTCTGACTCTGCCCAGAATGATTCCTCTGCTCTGGCAGCGACATGATCCCTCTGCTCTGGCAGGGGCACGATCCCTCTGCTCTGGCAGCGACATGATCCCTCTGCTATGGCAGAGGCGCGATCCCTCTGCTCTGGCAGCGACATGATCCCTCTGCTATGGCAGAGGCGCGATCTCTCTGCTCTGGCAGCGACATGATCCCTCTGCTCTGGCAGAGGCGCGATCCCTCTGCTCTGGCAGCGACACGATCCCTCTGCTCTGGCAGAGGCGCGATCCCTCTGCCTTGGCAGCGGCATGATCTCTCTGCTCCGGCAGAGGCGCGATCCCTTTGCTCTAGCAGCAACGCCATAGTAAACATTTCAACACAAAAGTATACAAATTGGATTATAAACTTACAAAAACCTAGTCAACGTGGCTAACTAGGTCAAACGAAGGTTACGGCAAGTGGACTCCGAAGAAGTCGGAACCGTTAGGGTTTCAAGGAATATTCCAACAAACCCTAACCCTAGACATTCATCCGCAGGCCCATAACCTATATATACTACTTCACTAACATAATCAGGGGACGCCGTCATTGGCATTGATTCTTATACTTACGATCTCTCAATCTGGTACTCGCCCGCTCTCCCCGCTCTCCCGATTCCGCCTCCACGCTCTCGATTTTCAAGGGCTCCAATTGTTGGACTAGCCTCGCTAGCCCGGATGTTCGTCGCCCCTTGTTCAACATCGCTCCTCAGCGTTGATTCAACTTCTGGGACACCCCGATCTCCTGGATATTTCATTTACTATTGTCTTTTCCTTTATCATCTATTCATTTAAGTTACGCTATTTACGTTGAATACTTATATCCGTTCACTGACTTGAGTGTCGGAGGCCCTTCCATCGACACCCCCACCGGTGCTCTTCGGAGGGCTCTAACGTGATTTGTGGTCTCAGGGTGCTAGTGCCCGTCGATCCGGACGTGACCGACGTCGCTTCCGTAATTGTCGGATTCACCCCCAACAAGGATTAACTTCAAATATTTGTTTTTTGAGTGGTGGATTTGATTTTCATCCTATTTAATTCCATGCAAAAATCAATCAGCTGCATCACTCATCATCATCACGCCTAGATCCACGCACAGAGGCTTTTCAGTTCTCAAGGAATTTTTTTTAAGTTTCTTTTTCCCTACTCTTTCTCTATGTCTAATCCACCACCAGAGACATTTGATTTTCTCAGGAAACTCTTTTTGAATCCGGCGAATCTTGCACATCTTCAGGGCACACTCGCAAACCTGCCGGTGATAATGGCGAATTCGACCAGTGTGCCCGCGATACTGCCATCTCCGTATGCTGAGCCAACACCGGCGGAAATCGCCTTTGCTCCACCGACTGTTACTCCAGCGCCAATCTTCCTGGTGTGAAAACCCAGACCCGGTCTCATCAATGGAGCCCAGCGACCGAAGGTAAAGCATCGAAGGAGAAAACAACTGAATCTTTGGAAAAGAATCCAACCACAGAAATTGCCGACACCGGCGTTTCCAAAAAGCACTGCCGACCAAAAACCTCCAAATCCAAACCCAAGCCAACCCGACGTTCCAACCGCAATCATCCAAGGATGTTAAAACCTGATTCCACATTTTATGTCATCGACGATGCGGCTCAAGCAAAACCGTCCCCAGCGAAATAAGCCCGAAAAGGGAAGCTTAAACAACGACGCTTGATTGACTCCTCCACGACTGGCGATGAAGAGTCCACAACACCGATCCAAGAGGAACATGCAGCCACCGCCGAGAAAAAAACTGACTCATCTCCAACTAGATCTCTTGATGCTATCATCGATGAGGCGGAGGCCAAAATTGCGACTGAGCAAACTCCGAAAAATGATATGTCTGCTGATGATACACCCCTTAGTGAGATGATGACAATCCTCAAGCGCAAAGAAATCAGTGAAGGGAAGAAAGTCGCTACTGCTCCCACAGACGCACAACAACCTGACACTGGGCCAGAGAATGAGGAGGCTGCTACAATCGACCTCGAAGGGTCGGACATGGAGGTTCGCAAATCTCGCACTACTCATTTCTACACAGCAGAAGCTGCAACACTTTGGCAGGATCTTCAAAAAGCCCATGTTTATAGCGAAAGGAATATTGATGAGGTATCCTTCAATACTTACAATTTGCTGGAGTTTCTGAAATCTCGTTGTTTGTTAAAGTCTGTGTCAGGAACTATGCCGTATAACATAAAGGTGGTTCAACTGGTCTATTCAAATTTGTCCACGGAGTTTGGGAATTCACGGAATCAAAAGTATGGAAAAATCTTTTACAAGAAAAAGGTTTATAATCTTACTCCTACAATCATCAACGAACTCCTTGTGACGCCAGATGTGAAGGGCACCGTAGTGAAGAATATGGATAAAGTGGCAAGCTGAAGATGTGGATGAAGCCAATGAAAGCCTCGAACCTGACCTACTGTACTCGGCCTTATTCAAAATCATGACATTCAATTGGTTGGTATCATCAAATTCTACTGTCATCACAGTACAGCACGACATTTTGCTCTATTGTATTGGCAAGGGATTGTCATTCAATTTGGGCCAGGTCATTTTTGATCAAATTGCTGCAAAGTCACAACTATCTGCTTTGCCTTTTCCGTCTCTGATTTACAGGGCACTCAAGCACCAAGACTCAAGGATGGAGCATCGGAGGATCAACTGGAGAACATTCAAGAATATGCTATCAATAGCGTATTGTTCAGTGAAGGAAAAGTTGTTGATCTTTCTTGGATAAATCCAAATGCCTCTGTCTCTGCAATAGCTGCTGCTCCATCCGGTGCTATGGTCTCTGTTCTTGTGGCAGTCCTTCAAGCATTGATGACTCACATTGAAGAGCTGGAGCACGCACTATCCTTTACCAAAAGGCATGTTGGTGACTCCACCACCATTTTAAGGGGGGCTAAAGATCATGTTTCAGTCCTCATTTCTTCACAAAAAATGGGAGATGATGTAGGAGATGGTGCAGAAGGTGCTTGTTCACTAATATTTTCACCACGCCGCAAGTATACGGGTAGTTGTAATATATGGAAGCAAGGTCGTATCCCACAAGGATTAGTAGTTCAATCTAGTGATTATCCTAAGTCATTATGCTATATCTATTTAGACTAAACAATAAGGTAATTGGTTTGATTATCTATTAATTGCTTAACAAGTTCAAAGACAAATAAAAATCAAATAAACAAAGTGGATTAATATGATGATTAAGACGATTTAGGGACTAGACATCAATAGATTAGTAATGGACCTCAAATTAGCTCAACATTAGTCTTGATATTACCTATTATCTAGAGTGATCTCCCAACTAGTTCTAGCCCCCTCCCGGACGACTAAAACGGTAGATTACGGGTCATAGTTACCGTCTTCGGTTAACTTCTAACCTATAACTCCCAAAAGCACAACAAAGATTGATAAACTCTGACCCAACTCTCAACCTCCCGGTTTATTGAGTCGATATGTTTCAAACACCTAATCTATTGCAATTATCATCTCCCGAATCAAATTACAAATTAGAAATGCATAAAGAGTGGCCAACACTTCATACAAGGAATAAAACTAGGGCTTGAAAAGATAATGAAGAAGGTATAATCAAAGACTAATAATGAGCATAATAATCAATTCATTACATCATCCATGAGCCTAATCCCCAAATCAAGGGGGGATTTTAGCCTATCATGCTTACAATCAAAACATATAAATCAAAGAAAATCATGAATGAAAGAGAGGGTAAGAGGTGACAAATCCTATTAATGGGCTTCTTCAACCTTCTTCCTTCTCTCCTCTTCAATGCTCTTCTTCAAATGGGTAGGAATGAGTATTAATGGGGGTTAGGGCTTGGATATGGAGGTAGGAATGAGTATTGAATGATGGAGATGATGAATTTGGGTGTGTTGAATGTTGGGGAAGATGAAAATGTGTGGAATGATGAATGATGTGAGGAATGGGGGAAAATGGGGTTTTAGAGCTCAAAATCACGTCTGGGGCCCACTTGGGGGAAACCCCGCCCTTTTCCCGCGGTCACGGCCCGCGTCCGCGGCCTTCAAACGTGGGGGATGCTCAGGGGACCCGCGGTCCCACCCCGCGGCCGCGGGTGGTGACCGCGGGGTACTGGGCGTTTTGCGCAGTCCGCTCGTTTTGCTCCGTTCTCCCTCGTCCGGACTCGGATTTGGTCGCCGTTTGTGCTCACGGATTCCTCTCGAGACGTACTTCAATCTCATAACTTCAAAATCCTCCAATTAATCCTTGATTTTTCCTGAAATTACTCCAAAACTACACCAAGACATCAAATCTTCATAAAACTCAACATTATGGTAGAAACACGCATTGGCAAGCAAAATATGAAGGGAAATGACAACAAATCATGTGGAATTGAGGTACGAAAACCATGTTTGTCAGTGCTGGCAGTGCACGAGAAGCAGCAGAATGAAGTTGACAGGATTCATAGGGAGAGGTTTTCAGGGGGAGTATGTTTGATCGTTTGTTTATTTTTGGTTTGGTGTGTTTAAACTATGGTTCGATGTTTTGCTTATGTTTTTAAACTCGTAAAGCTTTGGTTTTTGATAGTTTTTGATGTTTATGTTGCATGAGCTTGTGAATGTTTGCTTATTTGGTTACTATCTTGGTTTATGCTTGCTATGTTGGTTTTTGCGATTGAGTGGTATTTTTGCAGGGGGAGTATTTGTTGTTTTGTGAAGAAAAGAAAAAAGGGGGAGTTTGTTGGAGTTTTTATTTTAAACTCCATAATAAACTCTCATGTTTATTGTATAGTGTTTTGCCTTTCTTCATCTTTTTGTATAGGGAATTGACCAAGTTAAGACTTGGAAGTTTTGAAGCTTCAAGCGAATGAAAGACAGGAAGCTTTCTGTTCTACAAAGGAGGAAGTGGAGAGAAGAGAGAGAAGCTTGTTGAGAGAAGAGAGTAGCTAGTTGGGCAGCTCCTAAAAACAAGGAAGGAGTGGCTTGTGTGGACTATTTCTTTCAACCAACTCAACGGCCACTCATCCACCTCCCAACCCACGATTTCTACCTTGGAGATCAAGTTCAGAAGGCCTATAAATACCAAGGAGAAATCCAGTTCAGATCACGAATCGAACAAAGAAAGTTTTGAGCTGTAAGAGTGATATGTGTACGAGTGTTGTGTCTTGTGTTAGGATAACATTTGTTATAGCATTCATTTGTTTTGTCGGATTTCGAAGTATAGCTCTTGAATCCAATTTACGTTTGTTAGTCAGAGTGTCAAGTGTTCAAATACCTAGAATCTTGTAAAGGTATTTGAACGTGAGTGTTCATTCTCTGTTTTGTTATTTTGCCATAAGGCTTCTTCAAGTTATTTTATAACTTGAAGAAATTGTTCCAACTCTTGTGTTCATTTTAATTCCGCTGCTTTTATTGCTCTGTGTGCACTGGTGTGTTGTCTTACACAGTGCATCATATCCGGGTTTTGCGAAGTAACACTTTCACTTTATGGGATCAATGCAGGAAGATCATGATAAACCATTCATTGTGCTCGAAAAGAATAAACTCTTCGTCTTGCAGATGCGAGTTCTTTATCCAATTTTACACCGAATGAAGTAAATGAGAATATACTATTATAAGTACGAATATTACTTCTGAAACTAATAGCTTCTTGTGACTGGGCTGTAAACAATTCATCCAATTCCGGAGGAACTTCAGAAAATGCAAGTTTAACTTTTTCATTATCACAACAAAAGGTAGGAGGTTCATATTGAAATCTTCTAGCATCACAATGAATGCAATCAGAAACCTTTTTCAATTCATGTAGCAATGAACCTAAATAGTTAAACAATATAATTAATTTTTTTATAGTTTATCATAATGTATTAAACATATTTTAATCTTAAAATAATGTAATACTTACAATTCAAAGCACTTGCATTTCGTTTACGTTTCTTTTGCTTTTGTAGATTTCTTCTTTGTCCATATACCTCATTAGTTGTGATATATAAATATAAATATAAATATATTAATTAAAAAAAATGATTTGTGCTCATGTTGTGTGATATGTGGTGATTATAACATAAACAATATATATATATATATATATATATATATATATAGGGAAGAGTTCAATGGAGACCACTCCCCTATATAGAGAATGAAAACCAAATCAGAGCCATTGATCTCACCAAATTAAATCAATGAATCAGATTTATCCGAATTCTTCTAAGTTTAGGAAATGCCGTAAATTCCTCATTTTCCAATTTTGGGAACCAACGAACATTATTATGAACTTACGAACATAAGTATGTTTATTTGTATGTTCATTTATTTTTATGCGAACATATCGACGAACATTAGTATGTTCATTTATTTTTTATACGAACACATCGACGAACATTAGTATGTTCGTAAGTTCATAATAATGTTTGTTGGTTCCCAGAATTGAAAAATGAGGAATTTACGGGATTTCCTAAACTTGAAGAATTCGGATTAATCTAATTCATTGATTTTGGTGAGATCAATGGCTCTTATTTGGTCTCTATTCTCTATATAGGGAAGTGGTCTCCATTGAAACTGACCCTATATATACATATATATATATATTTCCCTTAATATAAATATTTGGAAGTTTGTGCGCTCATGCTATAGAAAATACCTGAAGATGAGCTTGTTTTGCGCAATGTAACATCCATGCTCATAATTAGTATATAAATTTCAAAATCCTGCTAATAAATATTTATTCTGTTACAACAACAAATATGAAGAAAAAAAAATGAAAATCAAGATCTAACCTTGATAACTATCTGCAAACTGCTAATCGAAATCGAACTTTGGTGACAAGAGGATATCTAATCTCAACCAACCATGCGTATTACTACAAATAACAGAAAAGTTGAACAACTCTTTATCTAAGGAGATTTTTTTTGACAAATAAAATAAATTAATTACGCAAACCAAATGAACACATACCTTAATTTAATGCTAGATATGATCGGCTACATCAATTTTGCTCAAAGGAAAGGAGCAGCTACTCTTTGGGGAAAAGGACATTCTGATTTACTTGGCAGTCTTAGCAGTTGTTGCTGCATTAAATTTCAAACTATATTCTCAATATTTGTTACATTATATCTACATATATTAATTTCTCAAAATTTGGAGAAAAAAAAGCTTAAAACCCAAGAAAAAAATTCACATAACCATCCTCTCCCATAAAAATCGTAATTAGAGAGATATTTATCATCTATATATACACATATAAAAGCAAGAAATCAGAGAGAGGTTCAAATAAGAACCACTAATAAAATAAGAACGGAGAACCATTTTAAGTCATTCGATCATCAAGATCTACGGTGGATGCATTATCTTGGTGGATGGATGCAGGTGCTGGGTTCGAATCCTGAAGGAAGCAAAAAAATTATTTTTTTCGGATGCATTAATTTGTATAGCAGATGCAGTAATTTTATTGGTTCTTATGTTCTCACGATAATTGTGATTCTCACTATAACCGCACCCCAAGAAACCATTCCTAAAATTTCAAACGCTCAAATTTCACATAATTTTCCGTACCAAAAAAAAATCACAAATAAAAGCAAGTTACCATTTCTAAATTACAATTCTCAAACTACATTCTCATATATTTGGATGAAAAAATCCCAAGAAATCAGATGTAGCTCAAATTTGAAATTTCACATAATTATCCAACTAACTCACAAAGACATGCATCTGGGCTTTAAGCACTACTGAATCACAAAGACATCATCACACCTACACATTCAATCTCACTGCCAACTGCCAAGGAAAAAACGGCGTCGGCGCAATATCATTGAAGGAAACACTGTCATTTACATCAACTTTATATGTCAGCAAACTCCTATATGTGTTATAATTTACAACGTTTTCAAGCAAACATCAACATTATATATATGAGGTCAGTTAAAGCATTAAAACTATAGAATATGAGTGGTGGTGAAAGCAACATGGTTGTACCGTTGCAGAGAATCATGTGCATCGGCGTCAAGATCCTGCTCTCAAAGCCTGGTAGTACCGTTGCAGAGAATATGAGTGGTGGTGAAAGCAACTATTTCTTCTGATTTTTAATATCTTGAACCGTGTGGAATTAGGGTTGAGGAATAAATAGAATTCTAATGCAATAAGTAGGGCGGGTAAATCGGTGCCGGTTTTTCGGTTAAAACCGTAACCGAACTGAAAAAACTGGTTATCGGTTGATTTTTTCCGGTTCGGTTCGGTTACCGGTTAGTGTATATTCAATAAATCGGTTAATCGGTTTAACCGGTCGGTTAACCGGTTAAACCGATTAACCGGTTTAAATTTATTAAATTAATTAATTTATATTTTATTATATTAAAATTTCAAAAATCCCACATATTAGTAATTAGGGTTCCCGTCTCTTTCCTAATTTCCTTAATTCCTTCTGCTTCAACTTTCAAAAATCGCCTCACTTGCTTCCAAAAGGACACAACGGATAAGTTTATTAGAGAACAACTTTCAAAAATCGCCTCCCTCAAATTTTTCTCAATATTTGCAAAACTGAGAACACAAACTCAAGGGATTCCATTTTATTAGAGTTGTTTTTTTTAATATAAAATTAAAAGTTTCTATAAAATTAATTTTTGATCTAAATAAGCATAATTTATAATTTGGTGGAGCGGATAAGACCTCACACTTCCTTTCAAAGGGTAAGGGTTCGAATCCTTTTAGTACCTTAATATTGGATTTTTTGGGAATTTCAAAAATGAACCGAATTAACCGGTTCGGTTATCGGTTATCAATTTCGGCCTTAACCGGTACCGGTTTACCACCCCTAGCAATAAGTATTCTTTATAGATTTGGGTGACAAATAAATGTATATCAAAATAAATTTATATTTTACAAATATATAATATAAAATATATAACATGGCCTAAAATAGGCAATTCACAAATTGTGCCTTAAGATGATGCCTTAAGCTCTTTTTCTATTAGTATAGATTATATATAGAGAGAGAGAATGGATCCATAGAGAATCCTATATATTTTGAGAAAGGAGAATAGATCGTGGTTGTTGAAAGTAGAGAGAAGATGAGAAGAAGAGGGAATAGCGTAGAGAGATAAAGAGAATAAATCTGCAGAAGCCTATTATTATGAGAACTAAATAACCTCTATTTATAGGAGATACAAAGCTAGGGTTTAGGGTTTAGGGTTTAGGGTTAAGTCATTTAATAGAGAAATATATATTTTATATATATTTACAACCACTACTAAAAAAAACGCTCATAGGTAACGGTAAATTTCCGTTATGTATGTACCAAAATTACCGTTGTATATAGTGGTGTTATGTATGAGGGCGCTCATACATAACGGTAATTTATCTATACTATGTATACATAACGGTATTAAGAGGATACATAACAGATGAAATACCGTTGTGTATAATTGTAATACGTAACGGTAAAATCTGTTATAAAATGTACTTTTTCCGTTATGTATTGTAATTATACATAACGATTTTTTATATTTTTCATAACAGTTAATTACCGTTTTCTTATGATAGCATACATAACAGTTTTTTACCGTTATAAAACTTATTTTTTCTATTATCCGTCCACGAAATGAGTACCCATATTTCCTTTTTCGTCCGTCCACGAAATGAGTACCCATTTCCCTTTTTGGCAAGTGTACCCCACACATCTCTTTAATTAATACACTCAAAAAGTGGGACCCTTAAACTATTCATACTACACTCCATACATTTCTTAAAACCCGTGCCGTCCACAAATGGGTACTCATTTCGTGGACGGAGGGAGTATTTCTTATACACTTTGTTGTCGTTTATACATAACGTTTTTTTGTATTTTACATAACGGTAATTTCCGTTATGTATTTTCAAATGCAGAATTCAAGCATTTTTTTTCCTGTTTTTGTAATTTTCTAAATACAAATTATACAATATACAATATCCTCAAACACAACATATGCTACAACCAAAACATATATTATATAAATATTTAATAATCCAAATAACTCCATCCATCCATAATCAAACTGTTAAATATTAACCAACCAAGTAATGTATCTAAGTAGCTAAAACAGTCAATTTACAATTTTCAACAAAAAATAAGTACTCTGAAGCGGCTTTCAGTCAACAACATTCCATTCATCCATCCAAACTTCCATCCTGCAAAAATGCGAAATGAAATATGAAAATCAAACACAATCAATTCTAAGTCTGATGCATTGTGAAGGTACTAAATCTTGATGATTTACCCAATTCATTGAATTGATCCCAAGCTTCCTATCCTGCACATCTCAAACATAACACAAGTCGAGAAAATAATAGAGCTGTGATTTTCATTACAAGTTAACAAATAATCTCATCATAACGTGTCCATAGTAATAGGTAAATCACCATCTGCCCAAACAACTAAATATCATCACTTAGTAAGACATTAATATTATATATGGACTTACATAAAAAGCCACAAACTGCCCAAACAAGAACATCTCATTTGAAGCAAAACCATTTACTTATGTTAATTTACACTATTATTTTCACTTAGTTTAATCCACTCTGGTAATTGAAGTCTTTCAAATACCAGTTGGAGACTTGCTGACCAAGCTCCTGACAAGATTAGTACTAGCAAGGATGCCAAGTACTTAGTCCAAGGGACTTAAAGAAGCAGTTGCATCAATTCAAAGTCATACTTATATAGACAAATGACAATAATCTTCAGGTGGTGTACAAACCATTTATAAAAGAATATATAAAACAACATGGTCACCTGAGGATCACGGGGATCAATTTTTGTGGCTTTCCTGTATAGTTCTTGGGCCTTCTCGGTCTGCTCAAGCTGAACATGAATGTGTCCAAGGGCCTATGCCAAAAGAAAGAAATTAGTTCATTTTAACAAACCCTGAAGTCATAATAAAATCCAACACTTACTTTCAATGCATCACAGTTCTCTGGTAGAACCTCCAAGACCTTCTCAAAATTTGTCAAAGAACTTCTTAGATCTCCTAATTTGAGTTGCACCTGCCCCAAACCTATTTCAAGAGAGCACAAAGATCAACTGTGGTTGAGGAAAAATAAGTAAAAAACAAAAAAGCTGATTGTATCTCAGAAAGTCAAGCCAAAATGACATATCAATGTGTATGTGAAAGGCTATGAGCCTAGAATTAGAACTACAGTAAGTATAAAAACTCCCACCCATTGTGCAAAAATTCACAAAGCTATCTTACTGACATAATAGCTACATCCAATTCCAGCATAAACATAAACCTATATGCTTTAGAAACTATTTCAACTACAGTTTAGGTAAAGGTTTTATGCCTTCTTAATGAACAGAAGGAAATCAAGGAATATCATTGAATAACAGCTGTTTCATAAGAAATTCTATGTTTACAATCTCTTTTTCTTACCCACATTGTATCAGAGGGAATTACTAAATTCCTGGTACAAAAACAGGTTAATCAGCATTTTTTGCCAGATATTCCACTGACATAGCAAAGTGTAATAAAAAGTAGAACACAATAACCTACATACCATAGTAAGGTAATACAAATTCACGTGCACTATTGCTTTCCTTAACAGAGGCCATATAATACATGCCTGCCTTTTCATAGTCACCCTGAAAACAGATCAGAAAAAATGATAATGAAAAGGGAACAGTAACAACCATATATACTTCAACAGGTTGACGTGGTTCACCAATTGCAATATGAGAAATCAAAAGCTTATAGCGATGATACATTGTCTGAATTAGGCCAAAAATAAGTTTTCAACCTAGCACAGTATGGATAGATCTCAAAAGCTTGCTGCATCTTTTCCATCCCATGCCTAATATCGACAGCTGCAGACATTCAAGAAGAGATGTGAAGTAAGATTTCCAAAGTACGCCAAAACAAAACTCAAGAGATCATAAAGTGTCGGATGTTTAGAAGCAATCATCATGTACACAGGCAGTCCGAATTTCAAGAAATATATATGACAGCTTCTACTATTTACATAATACATAGGATAGTTTCATGTAGAACTATGGCATTGAATGTGAAGACCATTAGCAAAATCAGATTTTACAATAGTACTTTTTGTCACCAGTTGCTAATCGTGACACCAATCTGAAAAATGAAAAATGTAATAGACACTTTTCTTTTTCCTCTTCCTAATGTGATGAGAGAGTACCACACTGGACCACGTATTCAATCTATCTACTGTTGAAAACTATTCATCTCGGGAGTGTCTAGAAGTTCCTGATGTTAAATCAGCTTTTGTACAGCTGAAGCTCATCTGCTAACAAAATTCGGTGGCTCACATAAATACATGTATCCAAATAGGCAAATACACACTTCTGCCAAGACATTCAATGGAGCATATTCAAGAATAGCAGAGAATTGTACTATAAATTAAGTCTGCAACAGCCACCAAACAGAATACTAAAACTGCACAACATAAAATGTTAATGCTCTCAGGTCCAAACTGACACTGGGCATGAAACAGTTGTGGAGATAACCTATTATGCCCTTAATTCACAGTATTATTTCAGTAAGATAGTTCTAAAAGCTAAGGATAATTTTCCTAAGATCCACATCACCGAGCTCAAGATTGCAACTTGCAAATCATATAATAGTTTGATATCGCTGTGGTAACACTGAAATAGCCTCATTCTTTCAGCAATAAGCCGCATATGATAACTGACCCTTATTATATAATTAGAAAAAGAGATCAACAAATTGATCTTGTAATCAGAAAAGCTAGTAGATAACATAAGGTACAATATACAATAGTTCTTCAAATTAGTTCTTCATATCTAACACAGGTAAAAGCACAGTTATGCTAATGTATACCAGTGAAGCCAATATAGAATGAGAGCTCAACCCAATTGATGACTTCAAAAGAACTATTTCACCATTTCTCACAAACAACATTACATCTTTCACATTGCTGGTATTCGTAGAACCCAGTAATAAACCTTTAACTGCAATACTTCCAAATAACTCCCAACTTCCTTCAAAGAACAACTGATTCACCTTTGTAATAGTAATTTAAAATATTATCCTCAAATCTAAATCATTCCAATTTCCATCCAGATGCAACCAATAATTTTAGATAATTATCATATGTTTCATATATAGAATTTTTGGCAGTCATATGGTTTGGAAACTTTAAAAGTTCTTAAAAAATCTTGAAATTAGACTAGACTTTGCAAGGAAGTTCATGTGGTTCCACATCAATAACAGATCCAATTTTTACACACATGAAGGCATCGTAGAAGTTTTCAACTCTAAGTAAATGGTGTAGAACTGAAACCAAAAGCCTAAGTTAGGGGAAAATATTAGTATGGGTGGTTTTGCAGACATAAGCAAATGACATGTAGTGATGTAGAGAGTCATACATTGAACCTTCACATGATGGAGAGCGGGAAAGATAGAAACGAAAGAAACAAGAAAACAATGCATTAAAATTAGTAACAACACAAACCAGTAGATGAGGTGCCTGATTCACTACTGGAGCTTCTTGAACCACTGCAGTTACTATTCCTTTCAGCATCATCCTTATCAATCCAAATTGGAGGTGAACTGGAAATTGGAGGCGGATCATTTCCACCAATATCCACATCCTCATCAGCTCGCTCATGGTCTGATTAAATTTTTCAAGGGTAAGACAACAAGATGTCAAACACGACTAGGTAAAATTAAAGTCTAGGTGCAACTTCATTGGGAAAAGAAAATACCTTCGCAAGGCAGGTAAGATGAATCTCTAAACCCAGATTCCTTCTTTATCTGTGAGAATTATTCGTACACATGTACACATTGAGAATACTTATCACAATGGAGCATAGTGCAAATACATGAAAGCACTTGCAGTTTACCTCAGTATCGCGGTTCTCTGATGTCGATTGTTTTTTCTATGCTTATACTATGCTTATACTATGTGCCATGTAAAGAAACTAAAAATTTGCTGGGAGACTGTTCCTTAAGTGTTGAAGCTCTATCATAAGAACAATATAGATGCAACATCAGGTCTAGAAAATCAGAACATCCTGCAGTATTCTTATTCCTAAAAGAGGACCATATTGTACAGAAATAATCAGCATTTAGCAGCATAATGAGACTGCAATCCTATTACTTAAATAATTAAAGCAAGATGCAGAACTAGAATTTCCAGAACAACATCTCGAATCATCCCTTCACAATCCTACTACAGCTACATTGAGATCCTGCTATCATCTTCATCAGAATATAAAGCTCTTAAATCTATATACAAATGGGTGGTGGTTGGTTGGACTGGCAGATCACTCACAAACATACAATAACTTGAAAAAATCTATGTTTTGGTTTCATTGTTTCCAACAAGTTTTCTCTTAGTAACTTCAGTTAATCTTCCTCTGGGTTCAAGAAATAATCAAAATGAAAGCATGTAATCTTCATGGGAAAGGAAAATCTTCTTAAAGCAAAAGATTAGACATCCATCTACAGGTTATAAGAAAACTATGACCTAACAACATAAGCATGAAGTTGAGATATATACAGAATACAAGTATATGGCAAAAAACAGTAAAAGAGTTCAAGATTAATATAAAGACTATAACTAAGTTAAATCAAGATTTGAATCACTGAGACACACCCAACCACTTTGTGAAGTTCTCAAATTCTGTGTAGTCACTATCCGAGATCATGGTCTTGTACCATGATTTGCTAGCCGACTTGATCGCTGAAGCTTCCTCCTGCAAGAGACAAATAATGGAATGAGCAAGTCACAATGGACAACTAAATGAGATAAGGAAGCTGTATTTATTTAACTTGTACAGTTACAAACAAGAAACAAGCCATATATTAACGCCCCAACAAAGAATTCTTCCCTGAGACAACTTTGGTGTATGTACTGGGAAGCTTGCTTGGTTGTCTATTTGGGGAGCTTCCCCAAATGGACATTTGAATGATAAATCCAGCTGCCCTTTCATTCCCACAATTTTCACCAACATCGTGTCATCCCCTTAATCTCAATCAAGCTGGCTCAACCAAACTCAATAGAGACACCCAACAATAAACCCCAAACTTATTTCAGCATCTCAGGGAATTATCAAGGGAAGTATAAATCTCCCTGGTGCTATCAGATGTATGTGCAAACATTCATTAAGTTTTTCCCCATCTTCCCAAAAGTAAACGCAGCTTGAGGTTTGCCATGAGTAAACTACTGGTGCACCAGTGTGTGTGATGCAGCCCTGAACCCGAGCAGTAGCATCAAATCAGGCGCCTTGTTCCCATCAGCTGCCCATGCCCATGGACTCATTGCTCTAGACTCGATACCCTAAACCCCCAAATTCATTGCATGTGTGTGATAGCTGTAGGGAAGAAGAACCCTAAACCCCCAAATTCACAAAATATTCATGTATTCTTCAGCATTACCTTTCGATGGGAACTTGGGCGTTGGAAACTGCTGCTGCTGCTGCGGAGTCGTCCGGGAAAGGCTAGGTGAGGGCGGTGGGCTGTCGATCGAAGGAGACGGGGCGGGGAGAGCGGCGGCGGCCGGAGGGGGCTGGAGCGGCGGCCGTAGAAGGCTGGGGCGGCGACGAAAGGCTAGGTGAGGGCGGCGGGCTGTCGATCGAAGGAGATGGGGCGGGGAGAGCGGCGGCGGCCGGAGGGGGCTGGAGCGGCGGCCGTAGAAGGCTGGGGCGGCGACGAAAGGCTAGGTGAGGGCGGCGGGCTGTCGATCGAAGGAGATGGGGCGGGGAGAGCGGCGGCGGCCGGAGGGGGCTGGAGCGGCGGTCGTACAAGGCTGAGGCGGCGACGAGGGTTTGAGATTTGGTGCAATTTCACACTTAATTGATTTGTTGATTTGCTGGAGTGGTGATTTGGTGAAGGGAAGACCGATTTGCTGGAGTCGAATTGGGGATTTGGAGCGATTTGCTGGAGTGTGAGATTTGAAGCGAAAACATGAGTAATGGCGGGAGTTGCTCAATATATTTTTTAGTATAATAATTTAGTTTAAAAAAAAAAAAACCCCTCATAGATAACAGTAAGGAATAACGGTTGAAACTACCGTTATAAATCACGCTCATATATAACGATATTCTTAACGCTAAAAATTCCGTTGTTGAATAGATGCTCATACATAACGAATGGGTTAACGGTTCTGTAATACCGTTATATATACTACTAATAGATAACGTTAATACGTAACACTTAATTTGAAACTGTTATAAATACATATGGATAACAGTACATATATAACGGAGTCTTGGAAAACCGTTATGTATTACTAAAAATGTGCTCATACATAACAGTTTTTGACCAAAACCGTTATGTATGAACCGTTATCCCTATTTCAATTTTTAGTAGTGAACACTCCCCCTTAAATAACTAACTCTAAAAATATGCTGCCTCATTAAAACCTTGCTAGGAAAAATTCAATGTGACAAAATTCTAGTCTAAGGAAAAAAGAGTACAACTGCTCCCCTGAAAATGATCATTGTATATCTTTGAGTCGATGCATGCCGATCTTGTGTATTAGCTTTCTAAAAGTCGATGTTGGTAATGTCTTTGTGCATAAGTCCACTGTTGGGAACCTTGTGGAATATCCTAACCCTTGTTTTGATAATACCAAAATTCATAGGACCTAAATGTAATAGACTAGAATCGTTTTGAACTCAAGTGTTAGAGTTCGTTTCTAGTTTAGTTGCGGTATCGAAGACTGAAGACTGAAGACTGAAGAATGAAGACTGAAGACTGAAAACTGAAGACTGGAGTTACCAACTGAAGTATCAGTTGAAGAATCAGTTGAAGACTGATTATTTAATGCGCGCCATAGACTGATACTAAAGTCAAGTATCAGTTGGAACATTCCTCCTAGAACTGATCTTCCAACGTTCAGAGGAAGCCACGTACGCTCAAAGTACAGCCGCATTAAATGCAGAGATATCTCAATATCTTATCTCTGCAGAGGTCATTCCTATCTGGTGGTTACTTTTCAGAGATGTCACATCTCCTGTCATTCAAAGAGAGCAGTTTCCACACAGACAAGGAACCTCGAAGATTGAAGCCTCAGCCCAAATTCGAATTGCTCTCCAACGGAAGAAATCTTGAAGACGATTTACGCCAACGGATCTATTCAAGAGTTCTCCTACAAATAGCGCTCGAGGATCACTTCAATCTTCACTGATTCAACAACATAAGCTGAAGCTCTGCCGAAATAGCTACTCAGCCTAAAAGCTTAAACGCTCAAAGCTTGAATCGAAGAAGAGAATTACAAAGCCAAAATCAGTCACTACTGATTACATACATTCTCTTAGACCCTAGGCATATATTCTGTGTACCCAGAAGCCAAAGGTCAAACTTGCTTCAAAGAACTTGTTCTTTGTAAGTATAGTTGGCACTCGTTTAAACCTCTCCCCCATAAGAGTGTTTGAGTGACTCGGAGATTCAGGAAGGTACTCTGAACTCTGAAAGAGAAGTCTGAGCACGAGGTGTGCTTAGCAGGGAAATCCTATGCGAGTTGTGTAGGTGCTGAAATCCTACGCGAGGTGTGTAGGTGGAGAAATCCTACGCGAGGTGTGTAGGTGCTGAAGAGAGTTTATCTTCAGTTCACGGTTTGCAGTGCACCAGGCAAGCACTTGCGGAGTGGATTGTTGGTCTGATCAACCAGCCGTGGATGTAGGAAAGAGTTTTTCCGAACCACGTAAAAGTCTCTGTGTTATTTACAGCTTTCAGTTTTACATTCTTAACTGTGCTATTTCTATTGATAAAACTGAACACTGACTAACTGCTAGAGAAACCTTAATCCAACTATTTGCTCCACCGAGGCTATTCAAAACTAAGTTTAATTTCCGCTGCGTGTGATATCAATCTGACTGAACTATCCTCTGATAGTAAGGAAGAGAGATATCACCTCTATCTTTGCAAACACGACTGAAGCCCTTACGTGGATCAGTTAAGTTCTTGTGACTTAACTGATAACTCTTTACTGAAGAGCTTTCAGTATCAGTCGTCAACCCTGTTGGTCAAAACTAATTTCGGTTAAACAGGTGTCTGGTTTGCTTGTAAAGTTTCTTTTCTATCTCTGACTGAGATCCCTCTGATTGAGGTTGGTAGATAGATCAAAAATAGCCTATAGGTGTATTCCCCCCCCCCCCATACACCTATTCGAGACCCCCCCGGACCTAACAATTGGTATCAGAGCAGGTTGTTCGCAAGAACTATCTGTCTCTGACTAGTTCCTACTTGAACTAGATCCTCTCTTAAAGGTCTCGAAGAAGTTTTACTCTTTCTTATTCTTGTGCTTGCTATTTGCTCTATCTGCTGTTATATGTTCTCTCTTTTTGATGGAGACTAACCACAACAGATTATCTTCTCTACCTATGTTTAGTATTGAAAAATACGACATATGGAAGTTTCGGCTTGAAAGCTTCCTCACCGCCCAACATTGCAGAATGTGGGAAGTCATTACCAGCGGTCCGATCATCATCACCGAAACTGTAAAAAGAGTTCCTAATGACATCCATCAGGAACCTTACGATGAGGACCAGCCCAAGTCAAAGGCAGACTTCACCACAGAAGAAAGGAAGCAAGATGAGTTAGACAACCTCGCCAAAAGCATCATCTCCGGCACCGTTCCCGACAAGCATGTCATGAAGATCATCAAGTGTAGAACAGCAAAGGAGATGTGGGACATTCTGGAAAGAATGTGCGTAGGTTCTGAGGAAATCAAGGAGAATAAGCTATCCATAGCTTGCCAGAAATTCGACTCCTTCCTCATGCTCAAGAATGAATCTGTCGATGAAATGGAACAAAGATTCAATCTTATATTGAATGAAGTTCAATCCATTTCCAAAGACAAATACACTCAACGAGAAATCAACCTGAAGATTCTTCGAGCACTGCCACGAGGAGAATGGCAGATCTACTCAGTCGCTCATCAGCATAAGCCAGGATTCAGTCAGCTCCCGACAAACAAGCTTTTCTCAGATCTCATGGCAAATGAGTTCGACCTCATGAGAAATCTTGGGAACAAGAAGGCTGGAGGATCAGACGAAGATGGTCCATCAACCTCAAGAGGAGTTGCACTGAAGGCCTCGATCAGAGAAGGCAAGAAGCAGATCAAGGAGCCAACGGAACTCAACCCTGAGGACTTCTTCAGTCAATATGCCCTATTGACTGACAGATTCAACAAGATGGAGTCCAAGTTTCGGAAGTACAGAAGGTTCCACAAGCAGCACTACAAGGGAAAAGAACGAGAATGGGACTCCAGACATTCCACAGATCGAAGCGGAGAAAGGAAGTCAGCCGCTTACGACATCAAAGAATTGGAATGCTTTGGATGTAGAAAGAAAGGGCACTTTCAAAATGAATGCCCTGAATTGACTCCAGCTGAGCGCAGGGAACTGAAAGCGAAGAAAGATCGTAGATCTTCGAAGAAGAAAGCGATGGTTGCTGATGATGCTGATTCTTCCAACGACACATCAGAATCATTCGACTACGACAGTTCCAGCTCAGATGATGAGAGCCGAGCCCTGATGGCCAACGAATCAGAAAGTGTAGCCGACAACAGCTACGACAATGGAATGAATGGCCCAGAGGTAAAATCTCTCACAAAAACTCCATATACTGATAACTTCCTGATGCTTTCAGGAGACCACTCAGAATCTGGAGATAGCTCATCCGTTGAAACTGACGAGTTTGATCAGCTCCTGACTGATCACTGTCAGCTGAGGAAAATGTTCGAAGATCTCCTCAAGCAGAATCAGAAAATGGACAAGGAGATCAATGATGAACGAGCTAAACATCAGACAATCATCTACTTTCCGGATGAAACTTGTCTTGATCAACTAATCATGGAGAACAGCCGACTGGAAGAAGAGCTCAGAGTCTCCAACTCAAAATGTGAAAGAGCATCTCATGAAATCAAGAGGCTCAATCACAAGCTGGAAGAAACAGTCAAGAGCTGCATGATGCAGTCTCCCATGATGAGCAACTTTCCATCGAAAAGACTGGTCAACAGCATCGGAGGAAAGGTTGCAGTTGCCAAAGGAAAGGATATCATGATCATCTCTAAGAATGATCCTTCTGAAATCACAATCCTAGAAGTATCAAGAGATCATGATATGGATGAAGTTCACAAGCGCAGACTGATGGCCAGATCAAATGTTCCACCTCCAAGAAGCTACAGACGAGCTAAGGAGGCTCCCAACCAGATCATCTTATTGAAAAGGCTGGAAAGCAGATTTCAGTCAAAGATCCGGGAAGGAACATCAGGGGCCAAGAAGAATCTTCCTCATCAATCCAGGGGGAAGAAAGGCCACATCAGTCAGAAACTGACATCCTCAGTTCAGTTTCAGAAGGAACAACATCCATGGAGATCAAGCAATGCTGAGTCCAGTCGAGCCATGCCAATTCCTCGACAACAAGCCACTGGACGTCAGACAAATGTCCATAAGTCTGCAAAGAATAAAGTATCTCAAGGAAGATATTTTGCCGAGCAAAGAAGACCTCAACCACTCGTCAGACAGAACTGCTACAAGAGTGAGGCCTTCAAAAGGATTTCTCAACAGAAGAATGCTCACGTGCCACCTGAAGCGCCAACGACATCGATCAGACATCCAACAATGCGCAAAAGATCAGCCAGACCAATTCTGAAGCAAATTTGGGTTCCAAAGGGAACTCGAACTAACATTGAAGGACCCAAAGTTTGATTGGGTGCCTGAAGCAACTCTTCCTTGCAGGTCAATGTCAGGAAACATAAAAAGAAGGAAGAGGCCAAAGCTTCAATCAGAACGTGGTATCTGGACAGTGGCTGTTCGAAGCATATGACGGGCTACAAAGAATTTCTATCCCAGTATGTTGAGAAAGCTGGATCCAAAGTTGCATTCGGAGACAACTCGATTGGAGAAATAAAAGGCTACGGTGTGCTCAACATGGGTAACGCCAGTATCAGTAATGTTAGCTTTGTTTCTGGTCTTAAACATAATCTGTTGTCTGTGAGTCAATTTTGTGACAGTGGTTTCACAGTGAAAATTAAAAAGGATGAATTCACTGTTAGAAACAATCAGAAGAAGGTAGTTCTGAAGGGATTCAGACAAGGGAGTCTCTACGTCGTTTCTTGGGAAGACAGCCCACCAGAAACGTGCCTCATCAGCAAGAGCAGCTCGGAGCTCAATTGGCTATGGCACAAGAGACTCAACCATCTCAACTTCAAGACGATCAACAAACTTGCTAAACATCAACTGGTAGAAGGTCTTCCTTCTATTGTATTCCAGAAGAAGCAAGAATGTGAAGCATGCCTCAGAGGAAAGCAGACGCGGACGTCATTCAAGTCAAAGACAGGACACTCCTCTGGAAGGATTCTGCATCTACTTCACATGGATCTGTTTGGCCCGATCACTCCAGGAAGCTACAACGGTAGGAAGTACACCTTGGTAGTTGTGGATGATTATTCACGATATACTTGGGTAATCTTTCTCTTCAAAAAGAAGGAGACACTGGAGGAACTGCCAAAGTTGCTGAGAAGACTGAGCGTTGAAAAGGAAATCAACATCATCAGCATCAGATCAGATCGTGGGACTGAGTTCCTCAATACTGTCATTCGTGAGTATTGTGATGAACAAGGAATCAGTCATCAAACTTCTGCAGCAAGAACTCCACAGCAGAATGGAGTTGCAGAAAGAAGAAACCGGTCTCTAAAGGAAGCAGCCAGGACGATGCTAGCCGAGTTAAAACTCCCCTTAAAGTTTTGGGCCGAAGCAGTCAACAACGCATGCTACACGCAGAATCGCTCCTTCCTCACTCAGAGACATGGAAGAACTCCATACGAGTTATGGAAGAACAGAAAGCCATCGATTGCCTACTTCCATGCTTTCGGTTCTAAGTGTTTCATACACAACAATGATAAGAAGAGGTTGAACACCTTTGATAGTAAGGCTGATCCAGGAATTTTCCTTGGATACTCTGGAACAGAACGTTCAAGCAAAGCCTATCGAGTGTTCAATACTCAAACTCTTTGTGTAGAAGAAACACCTCATGTGATCTTTGATGAGTCTACAGATGGTTTCAGGGAACAAGATGCTGAAAGGGTGTTCAGATCACGGAAGGTTCCAAAGCTGAAATCCACACTGTCGAGCCCTCTATTGTCTTGGTGTGGGGACCTGGCAAAGATGAAGATGCTGAGATGCTTCAATATCAGAAAATCAACCAACGGTCTGAAGTCCAGACTGGAGCCAATACAAATGGCATCAGTCAAGGGGGAACTCCAGTTGCTGAAGTTCAAGTTGAACGCGCAGAAGCCGCCCCAGCTCAACTCACCCCTGCTCCAGAAAGTGCTCAACATCCCAGAGCTATCCTGACCGAAGAAGCTCCACCATCCCCTGAAGAGATCAAGAAGTATCGAAGATGGTTTGAACTCCACTCTAAGGAGAACATCATTGGAGAACCATCAGATGGCGTCAAGACTCGGAGATCAATGTGTAACCTCGTCTTCGACATCAACCAGAACTGCATCAACGAATATAAGAATTTCAGCTGTTTCTTATCAACTACAGAGCCCAAGGATATTGAAGAAGCTCTGAAGTCCGCTGAATGGGTCATCGCAATGCTAGAGGAACTCAATGAATTCAATCGGAATTCAGTTTGGGAGCTTGTGGATCGACCAGACGATGCAAAGGTGATTGGCTTGAAATGGATTTTCAAGAACAAGGAAGACAAAGAAGGAAACGTTGTGAGAAACAAAGCAAGGCTTGTGGCTAAAGGATACAGTCAAGAAGAAGGAATCGACTACGACGAGACATTCGCCCCAGTTGCCAGATTGGAAGCAGTCAGACTCTTCTTAGCCTTCGCAGCTCACAAAGGTTTCAAGGTACACCAAATGGATGTCAAGTGTGCATTTCTTAATGGAGTGCTCACAGATGAAGTCTATGTAGAACAACCTCCTGGATTTGAGGTTGCTGGACCAGAAAAAGTATACAAGCTGAAGAAAGAGCTCTATGGGTTGAAGCAAGCACCAAGAGCGTGGTATGACACTCTCTCTGAGTATCTGATTGAACAAGGCTTCAAAAAGGGATCTGTGGACAGAACCTTGTTCACTCTCAAAGAAGGAGAAGATCTCTTGCTTGTTCAAGTTTATGTCGATGACATAATCTTCGGATCCAAATCCGAACGCATGTGCAATAAGTTTGCTGACATCATGACGAACAAATTCCAAATGTCCATGATGGGAGAAATGAATTTCTTTCTCGGATTGCAAGTCAAGCAGACCAAAGAAGGAATACTGATCAGCCAGTCCAAGTATGCCAAGGAGCTGATAGCTAAGTTCGGTATTCAGCACATGAAATCAGTCAAGATCCCAATGAACACAAACTGGAAAGTTGATCCAGGTTCAGAAGGAAGCTCTGTCTCTTCGAAGAAGTACAGAGAAATCATTGGATCTTTGCTGTATTTGACTGCGAGCAGACCAAATATCGCATTTGCAGTCGGGGTTTGTGCAAGATATCAATCAGATCCTAAGGAAGCTCATTTGGATGCAGCTAAGCGAATTCTGAGATATCTCAAGGGCACACCCAATTTAGGATTGTGGTACCCAGCAGACGACGACATCAAGCTCACCGGATTTTCAGACTCCGACTTCGGTGGATGCAAGCTTGATCGCAAGTCAACCTCCGGAACTTGTCAATTCCTAGGCAACAAGCTCATCTCTTGGTTTTCAAAGAAGCAGACTTCAGTCGCCACCTCTACAACTGAAGCTGAATATGTTGCTGCCGGAAGCTGCTGCTCACAAATCCTGTGGTTAGTCCATCAACTAAAGGACTATGGGATCGAGGAAAAGGAAGTTCCTATCTATTGCGACAACTCCAGTGCTATTGCAATCTCCCAGAATCCAGTTCATCACACCAGAGTCAAACACATTGAGATTCGACATCACTTCATTCGTGATCATGTCGAAAAGAAGAATATCTCTGTGGAATGGATTCCCACTGCCATTCAGAGAGCGGACCTGCTGACCAAGGCTCTTCCAGAAGAGAGGTTCAATGATCTATGTGCGAAGATCGGCCTCATCAACCCTGAAGAGTGATGCTGTGTTTGAAGAGTTTCTCAAACAGTCTTGCTGACTGGTGGTCAACCAACTGCTACTTCTACGATCGCCGACAGCAATGAAGTCCAAATGCTCATCTGAAGAAGAAGACATCCTGATGATTCAACCAGGATCACGTGGTATCAACTGACTACTATGTTCAGTTGATCAGTAAGTATTTTAAATGCTTACCTTTTCAAAAATCAGTTATTTCAGTTTAGAGCTTTAAGTGTTTAGCTCAAAACCTTTTCTCTGACTGATCAGTTTCTTTCAAAAACTTTAACTGATTGTTGGAATTGTTGGAAAATGGAATATCCGAAAAGGACAAGATTTTTATAAAGACAAAATCTGTTTTGATTGAACTTGTCCTGATCTTTTTGCCAAAAATCCTTCCAACCTTTTTGCCTTGCAATAAAATTTCTAGAAACGCTCATTGACATGACATATGTAATGATGCTTTTCAAAGTCCCTCGCAGTGACGGCGGACGCGAAATTTTTCTTCAATTGCATTTTAGGCACAGTTTTCGAAAAACCTTTTCATCTTCTACATGGTTCACATCTTGTCTATTTATACACCATGTTGTCTTCACGATTTTTCTGCATCAACTAACAACTCTCCACAGCCTTCACTGTGAGAAAAAGCTTCAATTTTCTTTTTAAGTTGCAGAGAAAATTTGTTCCGACTAAAGGAGAAATCTATGACTGCAAAGTCATGGAGTGGAAGAATGACACTCATAGTCTTGGTCTTCACCGGACCCTTCCACTGGATCACAACGTCTCTCCGACGTCAAAGTTTGCTCTACCCTCACTTGTATCCAGCGAAGCGAGTGTCTTCTATCCTCATGCCCGGTGCATTGGTTTGTAGTACCTGTCTGAAAAAGGACAGACTTCATCGTCTTCACCAAAAAGCTTCTTGCTCTTTGTGGAGAACCGATGCGGAGCAACAACAATGAGCTGGAACTCATTGTCAACCGGCGCTATGTCAACAGGGAGACCCTCACAATCTCCTCTGCTTTGACAACCCCTCATCTCTCAAAACCTCTGCTTCTCTTCTTTTTCCTCGTCATCTGTTTCTTCTTCCTAACCTCCTTCTAAGCCTTCGCCTTCTTCATCCCCCATGACCCCAATATCTTCCTCCTGCGAAGTTACCTTCGCATGGTCTTAGCTTCCTTCTTAGGTTCGTCCTTCTTTTTGATGTTGCCAAAAAGGAGGAAAGATGCACAATCTTATGAACTTAAGTCGGTCAAGCAACATGATCATCCTTTCATCCGATGATCATGAGGAAGATTAACCAAAGGATAAGACCCCAATTCAATGGAAAACAAGTGAGAGTGGAACAAGCTTAGGAACATTGAATGCATGAAGACAGAAGATGAAGATCAAGAAGTTCAAGGCGCAGCCAAGCAGACTGCTGGAGTCCATGGTTTATCCATGATTTTTTTTGTTTTTCTTCTTACTCCAATGTAAGTCTCTCTGTACCTCGACTGATGGCTTATCAGTCCTTTTAATGAAATGAACTTCTTATTGATCTCACCCTGAAGACAATAACTCTTTGTCCAGGCTCTGATTTATGGTTTTTCTATCTTCTTTAAGTTCTGTTTTTAGAACTGTTTTCGTTCTTGCCCTAAGTACAAGTTGTTTAGGTTCTATTGTTAAGGGGGAACTGTTTTCACCCCTCGTCTAGAACTTGTACTGAGAGCTCAGTCTTTTTATTGTCTAGAACTGCTGTGTGGATTTGGCATCATCAAAAAGGGGAAAATTGTTGGGAACCTTGTGGAATATCCTAACCCTTGTTTTGATAATACCAAAATTCATAGGACCTAAATGTAATAGACTAGAATCGTTTTGAACTCAAGTGTTAGAGTTCGTTTCTAGTTTAGTTGCGGTATCGAAGACTGAAGACTGAAGACTGGAGTTACCAACTGAAGTATCAGTTGAAGAATCAGTTGAAGACTGATTATTTAAAGCGCGCCATAGACTGATACTAAAGTCAAGTATCAGTTGGAACATTCCTCCTAGAACTGATCTTCCAACGTTCAGAGGAAGCCACGTACGCTCAAAGTACAGCCGCATTAAATGCAGAGATATCTCAATATCTTATCTCTGCAGAGGTCATTCCTATCTGGTGGTTACTTTTCAGAGATGTCACATCTCCTGTCATTCAAAGAGAGCCGTTTCCACACAGACAAGGAACCTCGAAGATTGAAGCCTCAGCCCAAATTCGAATTGCTCTCCAATGGAAGAAATCTTGAAGACGATTTACGCCAACGGATCTATTCAAGAGTTCTCCTACAAATAGCGCTCGAGGATCACTTCAATCTTCACCGATTCAACAACATAAGCTGAAGCTCTGCCGAAATAGCTACTCAGCCTAAAAGCTTAAACGCTCAAAGCTTGAATCGAAGAAGAGAATTACAAAGCCAAAATCAGTCACTACTAATTACATACATTCTCTTAGACCCTAGGCATATATTCTGTGTACCCAGAAGCCAAAGGTCAAACTTGCTTTAAAGAACTTGTTCTTTGTAAGTATAGTTGGCACTCGTTTAAACCTCTCCCCCATAAGAGTGTTTGAGTGACTTGGAGATTCAGGAAGGTACTCTGAACTCTGAAAGAGAAGTCTGAGCACGAGGTGTGCTTAGCAGGGAAATCCTATGCGAGTTGTGTAGGTGCTGAAATCCTACGCGAGGTGTGTAGGTGGAGAAATCCTACGCGAGGTGTGTAGGTGCTGAAGAGAGTTTATCTTCAGTTCACGGTTTGCAGTGCACCAGGCAAGCACTTGCGGAGTGAATTGTTGGTCTGATCAACCAGCCGAGGATGTAGGAAAGAGTTTTTTTGAACCACGTAAAAGTCTCTGTGTTATTTACAGCTTTCAGTTTTACATTCTTAACTGTGCTATTTCTATTGATAAAACTGAACACTGACTAACTGCTAGAGAAACCTTAATCCAACTATCTGCTCCACCGAGGCTATTCAAAACTAAGTTTAATTTCCGCTGCGTGTGATATCAATCTGACTGAACTATCCTCTGATAGTAAGGAAGAGAGATATCACCTCTATCTTTGCAAACACGACTGAAGCCCTTACGTGGATCAGTTAAGTTCTTGTGACTTAACTGATAACTCTTTACTGAAGAGCTTTCAGTATCAGTCGTCAACCCCGTTGGTCAAAACTAATTTCGGTTAAACAGGTGTCTGGTTTGCTTGTAAAGTTTCTTTTCTATCTCTGACTGAGATCCCTCTGATTGAGGTTGGTAGATAGATCAAAAATAGCCTATAGGTGTATTCCCCCCCCCCCATACACCTATTCGAGACCCCCCCAGACCTAACATCCACCAATTTATCGATTGATTGAATCTTCATGCATCCTTTGAGTTGCGTGCAATTTGACTTCAAAGAAACTCCTCATTTGATGTTAGAGTGTAGATGTTCATGCCTTGTTAAAAACCTCTCCGTAAAAACCCTATGGGAAAAATTCGGTAGAGGAAAAAAAATACAAGACATATATTTACTCATATATTTCAGTTGTTGCCTCGTTAAAAACCTTAACTAAGAAAACATCGTAGGAAAAAAACTTAGTAAGGGAAAAAGAGTACAACCATTGGCCATTGACCTTCAAAGTCTAATTTTTGAAACTATTTAAAAGATCATGCTCCCCGTCAAGATAACAGTCTTGAATGTGTTCAATATAGTTTTCGAAATTAAATAAAATATCAACATCATCCACCAATTTTGAATTTCGATTTCTTTCATACCATAGACCAATTGTAATTTGCTTTGAATATAACCAATAACATGGTTAATATCATTTAAAATTCTCCTTCTTAGAGAAACATTAAATCTTGCTAGCAAGTTAACTTTGAATTGTAATATATATCATGCATGATAAAAATAGTGCTTCAATAGCACACAAGTAAGGAACTTCGGGTCCTAACTAATTTCGTTATTTTCTTTTGGTCTAGGTGAATGAATGTGATATAATCATATTCATCAAAGCCTTCTTCGGGTAGGTCGATTAATTCATATAAAATACAAATCGATTAGTTTGAAATACTTTATCGAAAAGATGCTCGATCTACAAGTCGAGACAATACTTAGTTTTAACTAAGTTTTTCAAAACTCATCTTTAGACATGAGTTAACTTCCTCATGTTTTGAGTATTCATATATGTTCTTTCTTCGTGAAGAACTTCCTTAGTTGGTTATGGACTTTCACATATATATTTATGTTTAATGGCCTTATATAATAATACAACTATAACGTCCATAAATTTGGTATTTATATCAATGAGTATTGCCATAAAATGTTATATAAATAACGACATAATGCCATTCATAACATGAGAATATAATTGGGAATCTCAATCCCTTGAACTACTAAGCTCGCTTAATTGTTTTCATTTAGCGAGTTCAGCTCTGCCTCATTGCTTACTTCTATATTTTTAAGTGCTTCTGGCACACTAATATAATTTGTTTTGGATCCAAATAACTTCAAGTTGAACCAACAATTTGTTGAGGCAAAAGTTGTTGTCGACAACTATAATTTTTTTCTATTATACGATTCTCACGTATTCACAAAGTTCATGGCAACTTTAGTAAAATCCAAACTTTCACCATTTTCCATAATATTTGGTCTAGTTGTTTCGTAATCCCAATATTACGATAATTTAGTGCACGTGCAAAATGTATTGGGATTATCGTCTTCAGGACGGTCCTCTTCATGAGGTTTCGGAATTATTTGAGTTCTTTATTTGATTTTGTAATCCGCGGATATTTTATCTTGGGCACCAATAGGTCGTTTACGCTTCTGGCGTCAATAAGAATTAAATCAATTTCGTCCTTCAGGGACTTCAATTATTTGTGGTGCAATATGACATATGTATAAGATTTCACTCAGGTGGCAGTCAATAATAACTTGTTGACTTATAGTTCATTAATGCATGAATCTAACATAATTAATCCAACGAGAAATTTACGGTATTGTACAATTCATCATTCATATCTCCCCCCTAATGCCGAAAAAAAAGTTTTAAGTTGGATAAATCAAAGCATCACATATGAATTGATCCTCAATTATTGGCTCTGTATATGTATTTTTCACAAAGTATACATATAATTTTCATAGAGCTATGAGTGCATTTGAATGGTGATAAAAGAATTTAGTAGATGGGAAATCCTCTTCGGGAGGTATTTTAATCACGCACTAATTGTAATGTAGACAACCCAAATACTCAAGTCTTGAGTTATTTTTAAATCATTTGGGTGTATGAATTTGAAATTCATCTTGACATGATTATGTGTTAAAAATAATAGATCATGTATAATTATTCAATTCTCATGGGAAAATCAATGAAGCTCTTCCGGAGCCCATACAAAAATGTTATCAATTTTTAATTGTATAACTCATATTCTCAATTAATAGTTCAAAAACAATTGAATTGAGAAGATCAATTGCTCTTTAAGAGCTTGTAATATTTAAATTATGTGTATATGTTGTTTTTCATCAAGAATAAACATATATCACCTAAAATATAAATTGTTCTTCAAGAACATGTAATATTCTTCAGGAATATTAATTGTGCTACTTCGGGAGGATCAATATTAATTCAATATAAAGTAAAGCAATTTAATAATAAATTAAATACTACTAAATAATAAGGAAATACCAAAATAAAGCATAAAATAAAAATTCAATCTCAATATTTTAATATTCTTCCGGAATATTAATTTTATCTCACATGTTCATCGGGAACACATTATATTTCATATTTAATATGAAGAGATATCGTTGTGTTTTTATCGAGAATTTCAACGATTTATTTTTAACAATCTTTAAGATTATTAAGAATCATAAATTCATTCCACGATGATGAATTAAATAAATAAAGTAATCCTTTGGGAATTGTATTAATAAATCAATTCAAATGTGTTCATTGGGAGCACATTATATTTAAAATTAAGGGAAACATTACAAACAATCAACATATGACAAGCAATCCAAATATTGTCAAATAATTGATATTAAAATGAGCGATTCAGATTTAACTATCTATTCAAGATCTTCATTGGTTAATATATATGCAAAATGAATTCTATTTGCAATCGAAACAATGCACCAATAATCATACATTAATATAACAATTGATAGTTAATTAGCAAATTAACTCCAACATAAGATAATTCAAACATGAAAGGCAATTGAACATAAATCGATGGTATATTATCTTCATTAGAAAAAATGTAACGGCAAACAAATAAACAATAATAGAAATCAATTGAGTTTAATTTAATGGAATACCAATTATCTTCTTCAGAGCAAGAGCGAATTGAAACTGATTCACAAAACTGATTCATATATCTAGAATGATAGATTTAATAAGAGATTGAAGCAATCGAACCATGGTGATTCAAATACGAATTACCTTGTTGGAAAGACATGATTCTTTCCTAGGGCACACCTCCAATCTAAATCAATTAGACACTCATGACTAGAGGCTCGTGCTGATAACGTGTTGAAAGTAGAGAGAAGATGAGAAGAAGAGGGAATAGCGTAGAGAGATAAAGAGAATAAATCTGCAGAAACCTATTATTATGAGGACTAAATGCCTCTATTTATAGGAAATACAAAGCTAGGGTTTAGGGTTTAAGGTTAAGTCATTTAATAGAGAAATATATATTTTATGTATATTTACAACAGTAGTCGTTTATTTAATCAATCGGACGGTTCCTGTATCTCATTAGTTAAGCTATGCGTTTTTTTTATGTAAGGATATCTTTGTAATTTTGTTTTCATTCAAACCGTTTTTCCTATAATTATGTTAGGCCTGATTATGTTAAATTTAGAAGATTTCTTAGGGATGATCTCTTAGCATATTTTTCCTTTTTTTTATTAAACTTTTCTGCTACAATTTTTCCATGCTACAATTTCTATGAACTTTATTTTTCTGCTACAATCTTTTTATGCACTTTAGTTTTCCTTTGTATTTTTAGATTAACGGTAGATTAGTTCATTGTTAATTACTCCACTTCAATAGTTGCAGTTTGAGTGAGATTTTAAATTACTAGTATTTGTAACTCATGCTATGCATAGAAAATATTTTTATATTTTTATATTTATATAGAATTGATACAAATTCAATTATCATATTTATAAATATAATTTAAAAAAAATAGTTTTAACTGAATATATTTGAGCTAAATATTAAAAAAAATAAAGAAGAATTCACAATAATAAAAATTGATATTATAGAAGGCCAAAAGTATAAGTTAAAAAATGAAAATGAAAAAAAAATAAAAATAAAAATACAAATATAAATATAAATATAAAATGAAAAATTGAATTATTTAAAAAAAGATAAAAGATGGATGTATAATTCTTTTTGTATTTCAGAAATTGTTTGTTAAATGGAATGAATGTATTTGTCAGCAAGAAAAATTTGAATATTTTATTTAGATATTTATAATTTTTTTACGTTATTCGAAAAGTTTATGTTAATTATTTTTACAATTCTCAATTAGATATCAATATTCAGACTTATTTACTAGAATATTCATAATTTTATGACGTTTATTCGAAAAGCTTCATGTTAATAATTAATACACATAATAAACTATATTATTATTTCAAAATCTGTATAAACTAATTTTATTCATTTGTATGATTAACAATAGTTATATTTTATATGGATATTGTTCAAGATGTAACCATATAAGAATCATATTTTTGCAAATATGGAAATTAGTTTGTTGAATTGAATATGATACTCATAAATTGTAAATAAGTAAAATATTTTGTTGTATAAAGTAGGATTATCTATGAATGCATCGTATTCGAATATTCTACAAGATGTACCAAATAAAACTCATATTTATGCTAATAATTAGGGTTATTAGCCTGTAAATACACGAACTTTTTTATTTTATGAAATTTAACATGACTTTTTTTTTTCAGCCCATAAATACATGAACTTAGCACCTTTTTCTGATTTTTGACACCGATAAATAATCCGGCGACTTACTACTGTGACGTGTAATTTACTGCTTACATGGCTCATTATTTTGCTGATGTGGAAAAATTAACTGGCAATTTAAAAAAAATCATGAACATTCTTTATTACTATTATTAATTTGTTGCCTTCAATTCCCAAAAACGAGGTTATACCCTGTAGTTTAAATCTAATTCCATTTATTCCCAAACAAAATCAGATTTGTTTTCTTCCCAAACACAAATTGCGCAAACCCAATCCCCAACAAATGGCGACTAATCAACCCAAACCCATTTGTTTAGTTTAATTGAAAGCTTAGTAAAGCATTATTCAAATTCATCCTTCTTAAATTTATCCTTCTTCTGTTTCTTGACATCCATTGAGATGAGTATCAACCTCATCATAGAGAGACAACCATTCAGATCGAGGCCGTTCCAGTGAGAGTCGCCGAAATCTCCATTTCCTGCCCGGGGAAGCAGCGCTCTCGTTAGAGAAGGTTTCTAGAATGAGGGAGGTGGCGCAGCAGAATTCGACGGAGGTGATGAGGGCCGCAGAGGAGTGCTACGACAAGGGACGTCATTCTCATCGAGGTATCTGGGAGACTGTCTAGGTCTGCTTTTCTCAGGATTTGATGGAGAAGAAAATCGGAAATGAGACAGATGGAGAGGAAAATGGTGTCTGCGAGCCCTAATCTTGTGTTTGGGAAGAAAACAAATAGGATTTTGTTTGGAAATAAATGTAATTACATTTACACCAATGGGTCAGTTTAGGAATTGAAGACAACAAATTAATAATAATAAACAATGTTCATGATTTTTTTTAAATTGCCAGCAAATTTTGCCACATCAGCAAAATAATGAGCCATGTAAGCAGTAAATTATACGTCACAGTAGTAAGTCGCCGAATTCTTTATCGGTGTCAAAAATCAGAAAAGGTGCTAAGTTCATGTATTTTTGGGCTGAAAAAAAAGGTCATGTTAAATTTGAGAAAATACAAAAAGTTCATGTATTTACAGGTTAATAACCCTAATAATTAAAATAGTTTGCTGAATATATTCATATGTATAATATATCTATTATTCATAAATTGTGAATAAGGAAAATGTTATTTTGAATAAAGTAATACTCCCTCCGTCCATGAAAGAACTTCCTAGGAGGGAGTGACACGAGTTTTAAGAAAAAATATTGTTGAATGTATTGAGGGTAGATAAAAGGTAGTTGAGTATATTGGGAGTGGTGAAAATGTGTTACTATAATTAATATTGGGAGTTGTGAGAAGTGAAAAGTAAGAGAATTATAAGTGGTGGGGTATAGTCCAAAAATAGGTAGGAAGTTCTTTTGTGGACGTCCCAAAAATGAAAGATATGAAGTTCTTTCGTGGACGGAGAGAGTATTATTCATGAATATAATATGTTTAATTACATTTTTTATATTACATTGTTCAATAAATTATTTTTAATATTATTTTATAATATTAGATCAACTATCATTATTCAGTATTTTCTATTTAAATATTCAAAAAACTTTGAAGTGCATTCTAAAAGATTTATGATAACGATTTTACATAAATATTTATTTTTTTCACAATATTGCATTTCGACCTATCAATCATTACAATAACATGAGAATTGTTGTAAATATATTTAATATATATTTCCTTACTTAATGACCTAACCCTAAACCCTAACCCTAGCTTTGTATCTCCTATAAATAGAGGCATTTAGTCCTCATAATGAGACGCTCCTGCAGATTTATTCTCTCTATGCTTTCTACGCTATTCTCTCTTCTTCTCTTCTTCTCTCTACTTTCAACATCTCTTCTTCTCTTATTCTCTCTACTTATAACACGTTATCAGCACGAGTCTCTAACCAATTGAGTGATTTTGGAGATGTGCTCCTTCTAATCAATTGAGTCAATATTGGAGGTATGCCCTAGGAAAGAATCATGTCTTTCCAACAAGGTAATCCGTATTTGAATCAACATGGTTCGATTACTTCAATTTCTAATTAAATCTACGATTTTAGATCTGTGAATTAGTCTGTGATGAATTAGTTCTAATCACGGCGGCTGCATATTATATTAAAGATCCAATTTTTATAATGATGTCTCTAGTAGTAATTCGAGAGTATTCATGAATTGTGTGAATTGTGCCTTCTGTTTGATAATCCCAAATCATATGTCAGAATATGAAACTGATAATTGCCATTAGTATATGCCTAGTTTTGTCGTATAATTGATAAAATTGAAGGCATATTGCATTAACAATTTGTTTTTGGATCCACTAGTTTTGTTAAATCTTAATTTCCTTTTGATTGGTCCGAATTCTCCCTTTTTCTTTAAACTTTGTTTCTTGAATATATATTCGTCAATTGATTGTCTGATATTATGTTAATTTTTATTATGCATAAATAATAAGATTCGACGAATTGCTTGTTTAATTGTTTTATTTATTGATTATTATATTGTTTCCTGAAGAAACATAAATTAGCAATTTTTAATAATTCGGAAGATTATTAAAAGATAAATCGTTGAAGTTTTTGTTGAAACACAACGATATCCCTTAAGTTTAAATATAATGTGTTTATGATGAGCACATTTAAATTGATTTATTAATACAATCCCCGAAGGATTGCTTTATTTAATCAATTCATCAATGTGGAATGAATCTGTGATTCTTAATAATCTTGAAGATTATTAAAATAAATCACACAACGATATCATGTTATATTAAAGTTACAATTATTAATAATCTTGAAGATTATTATAAAAGATAAATCGTTGTGATGAAACACAACGACATCACTTCATTAAATATAATGTGTTCCCGATGAACGCATGAAATAAAAATTTATATTTCGGAAGAATATTAAAATATTAAGAATGAATTTTTATTTTAAGCTTTATTTCGGTATTTACTTATTATTTAGGGTTTTATTTAATTATTACATTGTTTTATCTATTTGATTCATATTGTTGCTCCCGAAGTAGCACAATTAATTTTCATGATGAATATTACAAGCTCTTGAAGAGCAATTGCTATTCAATTGTTGTTGAACTCTTGTTAAGAATATGGATAATACAATTGTAAATTGATAATATTTTTGTATGGACTCCAGAAGAGCTTCATTGATTCTCCAATGAGAATTGAATAATTATACATGATCCATTATTTTATCATATAGTCATGTCGAGATAAATTTCAAATTCATACACCCAAATGATTTTAAAATAACTCAAGACTTGAGTATTTGGGCTGTCTACATTATAATTAGTGTGTGATTAAAATACCTCCTGAAGAGGATTTCCCATCTACTAAATTATTTTATCACCATTCAAATGCACTCATAGCTCTATGAAAATTATATGTATACTTTATGAAAAATACATATACAGAGCCAATAATTGAGGATCAATTCATATATTGATACTTTGATTTATCCAACTTAAAACTTTTTTCGGCATTAGGAGGAGATATGAATGATGAATTGTACAATGCCGTAAATTTCTCGTTGGCTTAATTATGTTAGATTCATGCATTAATGAACTAGAAGTTCAACAAGTTATTATTGACTGCCACATGAGTGAAATCTTATACATATGTCATATTGCACCACAAATAATTGAAGTCCCTGAAGGACGAAATTGATTTAATGTTTATTGACGACAGAAGCGTAAACGATCTATTGGTGCCCAAGATAAAATATCCGCGGATTACAAAATCAAATAAAGAACTCAAAAAATTCTGAAACCTCATGAAGAGGATCGTCCTGAAGACGATAATCCCAATACATTTTGCATGTGCACTAAATTATCGTAATATTGGGATTACGAAACAACTAGACCAAATATTATGAAAAATGGTGAAAGTTTGGTTTTACTAAAGTTGCCATGAACTTTGTGAATACGTGAGAATCGTATAATAGAAAAAATTATAGTTGTCGACAACAACTTTTGCCTCAACAAATTGTTAGTTCAACTTGAAGATTATTTGGATCCAAAACAAATTATATTAGTGTGCCAGAAGCACTTAAAAATATAGAAGTAAGCAATGAGGCAGAGCCCCCAAATATATTCTCATGTTATGAATGGCATTATGTTTTGTTATTTATATAACATTTTATGACAGTACTCATTGATATAAATACCAAATTTATGGACGTTATGGTTGTATTATTATATAGGCCATTAAACATAAATATATATGTGAAAGTCCATAACCAACTAAGGAAGTTCTTCCCGAAGAAAGAACATATATGAATACTCAAAACATGAGGAAGTTAACTTATGTCTAAAGATGAGTTTTGAAAAACTTAGTTAAAACTAAGTATTGTCTTGACTTGTAGATCGAGCATCTTTTCGATAAAGTATTTCAAACTAATCGATTTAATCGACCTACCCGAAGAAGGTTTTTGATGAATATGAATATATCACATTCATTCACCTAGACCAAAATAAAACAACGAAATTACTTAGGACCCGAAGTTCCTTACTTGTGTGCTATTGATGCACTACTTTTATCATGCATGATATACAATTCGAAGTTGACTTGCTAGCAAGATTTAATGTTTCTCTAAGAAGGAGAATTTTAAATGATATTAACCATGTTATTGGTTATATTCAAAGCAAATTACAATTGGTCTATGTTATGAAAGAAATAGAAATTCAAAATTGGTGGATGATGTTGATAATTTATTTAATTTCGAAAACTATATTGAACACATTCAAGATTGTTATCTTGAGGGGGAGCAGGGTCTTTTAAATAGTTTCGAAAATTAGACTTTGAAGGTCAATGGCCCTGAAGGCCAAATGGTTGTACTCTTTTTCCTTTACTAAGTTTTTTCCTACAAGGTTTTCTTAGTTAAGGTTTTTAACGAGGCAACTAGTGTAATATATGAGTAAATATATGTCTTGTACTTTTTTCCTCTACTGAATTTTTCCCATAGGGTTTTTACGGAGAGGTTTTTAACAAGGCATGAACATCTAGACTCTAACATCAAATGAGGAGTTTCTTTGAAGTCAAATTGCACGCAACTCAAAGGATACATGAAGATTCGATCAAGCGATAAATTGGTGGACTTATGCACAAAGACATTACCAACATCGACTTTCAGAAAGCTAATACACAAGATCGGCATACATCGACTCAAAGATATACAATGATCATTTTCAGGGGGAGCAGCTGTACTCTTTTTCCTTAGACTAGGTTTTTGTTCCATTGAATTTTTCCTAGCAAGGTTTTAATGAGACAGCATATTTTTAGGGTTAGTCATTTAAGGGGGAGTGTTGTAAATATATTTAATATATATTTCCTTACTTAATGACCTAACCCTAAACCCTAACCCTAGCTTTGTATCTCCTATAAATAGAGGCATTTAGTCCTCATAATGAGACGCTCCTGCAGATTTATTCTCTCTATGCTTTCTACGCTATTCTCTCTTCTTCTCTTATTCTCTCTACTTATAACAAGAATATTATGATTTTTTTTTCAGAAAACCTTAATATCAATAAAATAATGTTTTCTGAATATATCTTCGATAATAATGAACAATATATTAACCAACCAAAAATTATAATGAACAATGAATCATAATTGTTGAATAAATACTTAAAAGCAATGAACTGCAAAAAATAGCAATTGAAGTTATTCATAGATCTCTAAAACACAAGAATTCTCAGACAAGTTATCCATGTCCTCTACATAAAGTTGATTTTAAGAGACACTGCATCTTCTGCAACAAATACAATCTAACAGAAGAATTCTCATACAAGAACTTACCAAAAAGCATAAAGATATGTAACAAGTATTGAGCAAGAGTTTCACAAGCCACTAATCTCATTGCACGATGTTATTGTTACAAATATTTACACAAAACTTCCAACTTTTGTTGAAGAAGGCAACAACATACTCTTAAAATAAGAGTCTCATTTCGTAGCTGCCCAATCATCCAAGCACAAAACATCTACATGAATCTTGAAAAGGAGAAGAAATATCAAGCAAACCACCGTGATTTCAAATCGCCCAACACTAACACAACAACAATTATGTGAAAAATCGTAATAAAAAGTGAGATTTCATTGGAGAAACGAAAAAAAGAACCGCTTTCAATCTCTGATTCTCGTGCTGCAGATCTGTCCTGAAATCTGATTTCTCGTGCTGCAGATCAATGGTTATTTGCTTTTAGATAAAATGAAACTTGAATTTTTTTATGCAGAAGATTTGATAAATTTTAACCAGCCGCATAAGATTTGATTTCTAATTTATCCTATATAGGGTTGCGCTAGAATAAGACTCAATCTTAGCCTATAAAATAAGACTCAATCTTAACCATTGATCTCATTAATTTACACGGTCAGTTTTTTTTTTTTTTTTTTTTTTTTTTTTTTTTTTTGCGATTTCACAATTGATTCAGCTGAAATATTTAAGAAGGTTAACAATGTAATTACATTTTTGTTAATTAATATCTTTCCACAATGTAAGGGATACGTTTAAACACCACAACATTCCATATCTTCTCATTCATTTGAACTTCAATACATTTTCAGCCTTTGTCAAGCTTTGTATGATCTATATTTTTTTATGTTAAAACTACATGAATGTGAAACACTTTATGTATGAACGACAAATATAAGTTCACGTGAATCAAAATTGTGTATGAATAATTTCATTTTTTCAATGAACCATCAAATCCTCAAGAAATGGAATTTTTTGCATCTATTCTATGAACAACTGTATCAATTACGTACGAATATAATTTTATGTAGGAAATATGGACTTATTGTTCGCCATGACTCACGCAATTGCGGATAGGTCGTTGAGGAGGAGAGCGATGATGATTAACATTACATCGATATTTTCTTTATACATTATTGAGTTTTGCAGTTGGATTATAATTATTTTTGGCCTATTAATATCTGCTCTCTCAACTTCAATACATGTTCAGCCTTGTCAAACTCCTGATGATCTATTTATTTAACCTTATCCTTGAATGAATATGAATCAATTGAGGTATGAACGAAATATACAAGTTTAGTTTAATCGAAAATTGCGTATGAATAATTTCACTTTTTCAATGAATCATCAAATCCTCAAGAAATGGGATTCCAGCCGTGGATTGCCACATTACATACTATTATAATTTTATATCTACGAATTTTTGGCACTTACCATGTCACAGCCCGGCCTAAGCTAGTGAATAGTTAAGTCGGGAAAAAGTGTGACTGAAAACAAAATAAGAAACTGAAAAAGAAAATAGATCTCAATAAAAATCACTAATCTGCTTCAACAATAATTTACCAAAATATTTGGTAATCATAAACAATCTTTTCTAAAACTCAAAAGCAAACAACTCGCAATACACAACGACAAGTTGTCTAAGTATCGAGTGACATAATTCTGTAAGCTATTAGTTTGAAATCTTTGCAACACATCAATAAAGTAAAACGCACTAAGCGTTGCAGCGGAATAGCTTAAGTGGATTACATGTATGAAGACATGGAATCCTGAGCCTAATTTAGTACTTATATATCAAAAGCTTTGCTCTGCTGACATCCATCTGCATCACAGCTTAACCTGCACATTTAGAAAACATATGCAGGGCTGAGTACTAAAAAGGTACTCAATGGTCACATGCCGAAATAACTTTAAAGCTTGCTCTTAGAGCTATATATTGAACTTGCCATCTCAAGCATCACACAAGAGTTTTATTTAAATAACTTGTGCACGCCAAAACTGTAAAACTTCTATATATATCATGAACTTCATATGCCTCTGCAGACATGCTTCTTTGTACTCTACCATATCTGCAATGATAACTGTGTGCCGAGAAGGTGGCCACCTTCTACGGTCACTGACCGGCCGATACGCTAAACCGGCTCACGGTCTTAGACCGGCCGATACGCTAAACCAGCTCACGGACCCAGACCAGCCGATACGCTAAATCGGCTCACGGTCCTAGGCCGGCCGATATGCTAGATCGGCTCGAAGTCCCTTGTGTACACTAATCCTGTCTAACATCTGGATAGAACAAGATCCGAATTCGATTAACTTCTGGTGCCAGATAGGTATCATACAAGCTCATAAAAGTTTTGGCAAGTCAATAACTTTAATATAACTTTATTCATGTAAACATCATGAAATAATGTACACTTCAGATTTTGAGTTTAGAAAGCCCACCTGATCGTGGTCTGACGACACTAGTAATTCTGAACTATTGCTTTACTTCTTTTCCCTTGTATTTGACCTTCAGTATAAATATTGACTAATAAATAACGAGAACATGATATGAAATTTATTTAGAGAATACTTATGTTGGTTTTAAGGTGATAGTTCTATTGGAACTTATGAAATGATGACTGATTGCTACCTGGTGAACTTATCAATAAATACCAACATATTATCTAAACCAAAACTTAAACTACAATAATTGTAACTCTGACGTTAATCATAATTCTGCTCACACTAATTTAAATAATTCTACATGTCTAGACCATTTTATAAATCAAACTAATTATTAGCTAATAATCCTCCATTTAAGTTTATCAAGCTTAAATTAAAATACTATTGAGTCCAATCAAATAAATTAATGGCCCAACTTAACAAATTAATTCCATCATCTTATATATTCCCAGGCCCAACACAATTTATTATTATTAAGTCCATTGAGATTAATAGGCCCAAGTACCAGCTTAAACCCAATCACTATATTCAAACTAAAATAAATCTAGAATTTTCTTTAATTAAAAGGGAAAACACTTTCTCTCTCTCATTTTTCTTTTCTTCTTCACACGCTTTCTCTCTCCTTTCATTCCCTCTCTCTGCGTCTCTCACACTCTCACAGCCGGCGGACGTCGCCGGTTCTCGTCGCCTGCGGCGCGGCGAAGCCGACACCCCTTCTTCCCCCTCCTTCCTTTCGTTCCCTACCTCTTCTCCTGAATCTAAAATCCCCAAGTTGAAATAGATCTAGGGATTTCTATTTTCAATTCACGTTCTCCGGTGAGTTCCGCCACTGCCGCCGCCGTCTCCGTCGCACCACCGCCACTTCCGACTCAGGTAAACCCCCTCTCTCTTTCTTTCTCTCTCGCTACCCTCTCGATCTCCCCCGATGTCGCTCTGCTTTCTCTTCTGTCCATCTCTCTCTCTCTTCGTGTCTCAGTCTCTTTCCCTCGCTCAAACTCTCTGTTGTCGGCAGCCACCGCGGACCGCCGTGGCGTGGGCAGCGCCGGTGGTCGCTGCCGCCAGTTGCGCCTCTGCCGTGGTGGCTCGCGGCTGCTGTTGCCTCTTCCCTTCCCCTGTTCTAATTCTTTTCCCCATCTATTCTAATTGGTTTTTCTGAATTAAAACTCTTGATTACAGAGATAGGTGCTCTCCAATAAACATTGCCGGCTGGAGGCGTTATCAATCCGACGAGGCTGCCTTAGTTCTCACTGTTGCTGTTCGAATTTCATCTATTCTTCTTTTTGTATTTATTCAGTTATTAACTCCTTGTAACGCTGGAATTTCTTGTAAAAAAAATACTCTAGATGCTAACGAGATTGTATTATTGCTTCGTATATGATTTAAGGGTAGGTGTAACTATTATTTATATCTGTTGTTCTATACATATTGAATGAATTAGCTGTGATAAAGAAATACTACCTGCTTGACGAAGGTGAATTGAACTGCCGTGTAAGATTATTGGGGACGATTGGTGAACTGGACCGAGTTGCAGGGTAAAAAAAAATGGCTGATCGTGAGAAGGAAAATACTTATACTATCTCTAAGTCGGTTTGGAAAACAGCTGAGTAATGAGTGTAGAGCCACGTGTTGCTTGAGCAGCTAATCTACTTTAATAATCCAATTTGCACAATTGCACTAATAAGAGTAGGTTAATCTACTGATTTAAAAGAGTTCAACTTGGGCCTCTTCTCATATACCTACATAACCTTTGGCCCAAATAATAAAATATTGGGTTTAACTTCAAAAATTCATATAATCACTTGCCCAAATAATATTTATTGAGCTTTTTGCATAAAATTGAGACCTCTCTTTCTTCTTTAAAATAATAGAAAATAATCAAAATAATATTAATAATATATATATACTGTAGTGAAAATGCCGAGTGTTACATATCATATGAACAACTTTAGCAAGTAAGTATGAATATTATTATATATGTAGGATTACAATATCACCTACGATCATGAAAATACATGGACGATTTTTTTGCACCTATTATATGAAAAACTTTATCAATTACGCACGAATATAATTATATGTAGGAAATGTGGACTTATTTTTCGCCATGACTCTCGCAATGGCGGGTAGGTCGTTGAGGAGGAGAGCGATGATGATTAACATTTGTTAGGTCCGGGGGTCTCGAATAGGTGTATGGGGGGGGGGAATACACCTATAGGCTATTTTTATGACTATCTACTGACCTCAATCAGAGGGATCTCAGTCAGAGATTAAAACGAAACTTTACACGCAAACAAAGACTCATGTTTTACTGAAATCAGTTTTGACCAACAGGGTTGACGACTGATACTGAAAGCTCTTCAGTAATGAGTTATCAGTTAAGTTACTGGAACTTAACTGATTCAAATAAGGGCTTCAGTCGTGTTTGCAAAGATAGAGATGATATCGCTCTTCCTTACTATCAGAGGATAGTTCAGTCAGATTGATATCATACGCAGCGGAAATTAAACTTAGTTTCGCAATAGCCTCAGTGGAGCAAGTTGTTGGATTAAGGTTTCTCTTTGCTGTTAGTCAGTGTTCAGTTTTATCAATTGAAATAGCACAAGTATGAATGTAAAACTGAAAGCTGTAAATAACACAGAGACTTTTACGTGGTTCGGAAAAACCATTTCCTACATCCACGGCTGGTTGATCAGACCAACAATCCACTCCGCAAGTGCTTGCCTGGTGCACTACAAACCGTACCCGTGTGCTTGCCTGGTGCACACAACCGTAAACTGAAGATAACCCCTCTTCAGCACCCACATACCTCGCGTAGGATTTCCCTGCTAAGCACACCTCGTGCTCAGACTTTTCACTCAGAGTTCAGAGTACCTTCCTGAACTCCGAATCACTCAAACACTCTTATGGGGGAGAGGTTTAAACGAGTGCCAACTATACTTACAAAGAACAAGTTCTTTGAAGCAAGTTTGACCTTTGGCTTCTGGGTAAACAAATATATGCCTAGGGTCTAAGAGAATGTATGTAATCAGCAGTGACTGATTTTGGCTTTGGAATTCTCTTCTTCGATTCAAGCTTTGGGCGGTTAAGCTTTAGGCTGAGTAGCAATTTCGGCAGAGCTTCAGCTTATGTCGTTGAATCGGTGAAGGTTGAAGTGATCCTCGAGCGCTATTTGTAGGAGAACTCTTGAATAGATCCGTTGGCGTAAATCGTCCTCAAGATTTCTTCCGTTGGAGAGCAATTCGAATTTGGGCTGAGGCTTCAATCTTCGAGGTTCCTTGTCTGTGTGGAAACGGCTCTCTTTGATGGACAGGAGATGTGACATCTCTGAAAAGTAACCACCAGATAGGAATGACCTCTGCAGAGATAAGATATTGAGATCTCTGCATTTAATGCGGCTGTACTTGTGCGTACGTGGATTCCTCTGAACGTTGGAAGATCAGTCCTAGGAGGAATGTTCAACTGATACTTGACTTTAGTATCAGTCCATTGTGCGCATTAAATAATCAGTCTTCAACTGATTCTTCAACTGATACTTCAGTTGGTATCTGCAGTCTTCAGTCTTCAGTCTTCGTTCTTCAGTCTTCAGTCTTCGACACCGCAACTAAACTAGAAACAAACTCTAACACTTGAGTTCAAAACGATTCTAGTCTATTACAAATAAGTCCTATGAATTTTGGTATCATCAAAACAAGGGTTAGGATATTCCACAAGGTTCCCAACAATTTCCCCCTTTTTGATGATGCCAAAACCACACAGCAGTTCTAGACAGCAAAAAGACTGAACTCACAGTACAAGTTCTAAACAAGGGGTGAAAACAGTTCCCCCTTAACAATAGATCCTAAAAACTTGTACTTAGAGCAAGAACGAAAACAGTTCTAAAAACAGAACTAAAAGAAGACATAAAAACCATAATCAGAGTCTGAACAAAGAGTCATTGTCTTCAGGTTGAGATCAATAAGAAGTTCATTTCATTAATAAAGACCGATAAGCCATCAGTCGAGGTACAGAGCAAGACTTACATTGGAGTAAAAAGAAAAACAAAAACATCATGGGGAAACCCATGGACTCCAGCAGTCTGCTTGGCTGCGCCTTGAACTTCTTGATCTTCATCTTCTGTCTTCGTGTTTTCATGTTCCTAAGCTTGTTCCACTCTCACTTGTGTTCCGTTGAATTGAGGTCTCTTCTGAAACGTCATCCTTCTGAACTTCTGGTGATCCTTTGTTGTTCCATCATCAGTCAAGAGTTAGAGGACAGGAGCAACCTCAAGAAAAGGTTTCTCTCTGACTTCTGAATTTTCCAACTTTCCCCCTTTTTGGCAACATCAAAAAGAGAGATGACGATGGAGGCTATGATCAGACGGTACCCAACTCCTAGTCTCAGAAGTTCGTGAGAAGATTTGAGAACAGAGTGAGTCCGGATAAACAGAAGAGGAGGACGTCAATGGTGGGGTGAGGAGAGGAGGGAGACGGAGAAGTGGAGGAGGACAAGAAAACGTAGAAGGCGGAAGATAGAAGAAGGCTGCTTTGGAAGAAGGAGAGGGCTGCCTTAAGAGGAGAGGGATCAGGTTAGTGAATTGGAAAGAAAGAGAGAAGAGGGATGGGCGTGAGAAGGAAGAATCGAAGCGGTGGCAGCTGAGAAGACTAACACCGTCGACTCGCCGACCCAGGGTCTGTGAAGAATAGACCCGGTGCGGCTGAAGATGCCGGCCAACAACAAGAGAGGTCTCGTTGTTTGTTGCAAGCCAGGGAGGAGCACGAGATATGCGATAAGGAATATCTCCTCCAGAAGCGGTAAAGCTTCTTGGCGCCAGGCATGAGAATGAAAGACACTCGCTTCGCTGGATACAAGTGAGGGTAGAGCAAACTTTGATGTCGGAGAGACGTTGAGATCCAGTGGAAGGGTCCGGTGAAGACCAGGTATGTGAGCGTCATTCTTCCACTCCATGACTTTGCAGTCATAGATTTCTCCTTTAGTCGGAACAAATTTTCTCTGCAACTTTTGAAACAATTGAAACTTTTTCTCACAGTGAAGGCTGTGGAGAGTTGTTAGTTGATGCAGAAAAAAACGTGAAGACAACATGGTATAAATAGACAAAATTTGAACCATGTAGAAGATGAAAGGTTTTTCGAAAACTGTGCCTAAAATGCAATTGAAGAGAAAATTCGCGTCCGCCGTCACTGCGAGGGACTGTGTTTTCTAAAAAGTTCAAAGGCATCATTACATACTGTCATGTCAATGAGCTTTTCAAGAAATTTTATTGCAGAGGCAAAAAGGTTGGAAGGATTTTTGGCAAAAAGATCAGGACAAGTTCAATCAAAACAGATTTTCACTTTATAAAAATCTTGTCCTTCTCGGATATTCCATTTTCCAACAAATCCAACAATCAGTTAAAGTTTTTAAAAGAAACTGATCAGTTAGAGAAAAGATTTTGAACTAAAAACTTAAAGCTCATAACTGAAATAACTGATTTTGAAAGGTAAGCATTTAAAATACTTACTGATCAACTGAGCATAGTAGTCAGTTGATACCACGTGATCCTGGTTGATTCAACAGGATGACTTCTTCTTCAGATGAGCATTCGGACTTCATTGCTTTCCACGTCGGCGATCGTAGAAGCAGCAGTTGGTTGACCACCAGTCAGCATGACTGTTTGAGAAAATCTTCAAACACAGCATCACTCTTCAGGGTTGATGAGGCCGATCATTGCACAAAGATCATTGAACCCCTCTACTGGAAGAGCCTTGGTCAGCAGGTCCGCTCTCTGAATAGCAGTGGGAATCCATTCCACAGAGACATTCTTCTTTTCGACATGATCACGAATGAAGTGATGTCGAACCTCAATGTGCTTTACTCTGGTGTGATGAACTGGATTCTGGGAGATTGCAATAGCACTGGAGCTGTCGCAATAGATAGGAACTTCCTTTTCGTCGATCCCATAGTCCTTTAGTTGATGGACTAACCACAGGATTTGTGAGCAGCAGCTTCCGGCAGCAACATATTCAGCTTCAGTTGTAGAGATGGCGACTGAAGTCTGCTTCTTTGAAAACCAAGATATGAGCTTGTTGCCTAGGAATTGACATGTTCCGGAGGTTGATTTGCGATCAAGCTTGCATCCACCGAAGTCTGAATCTAAATATCCGGTGAGCTTGATGTCGTCGTCTGCTGGATACCACAATCCTAAATTGGGCGTGCCTTTGAGATATCTCAGAATCCGCTTAACTGCATCCAAATGAACTTCCTTAGGATCTGATTGACATCTTGCACATACCCCGACTGCAAATGCGATATCTGGTCTGCTCGCAGTCAAATACAGCAAAGATCCAATGATTTCTCTGTACTTCTTCGAAGTAACAGATTTTCCTTCTAAACCTGGATCAACTTTCCAGTTTGTGTTCATCGGGATCTTGACTGACTTCATGTGCTGAATACCGAACTTAGCTATCAGCTCCTTAGCATACTTGGACTGGCTGATCAGTATTCCTTCGTTGGTTTGCTTGACTTGCAATTCGAGAAAGAAATTCATTTCTCCCATCATGGACATTTGAAACTTGTTGGTCATGATGTCAGCAAACTTCTTGCACATTCGTTCGGATTTGGATCCAAAAATTATGTCATCGACATAAATTTGAACAAGCAAGAGATCTTCTCCTTCTTTGAGAGTGAACAGAGTTCTGTCCACAGACCCCTTTTTGAAGCCTTGTTCAACCAGATACTCTGAGAGAGTATCATACCACGCTCTTGGTGCTTGCTTCAACCCATAGAGCGCTTTCTTCAGCTTGTACACCTTTTCTGGTCCAGCAACCTCAAACCCTGGAGGCTGTTCTACATAGACTTCATCTGTGAGCACTCCATTGAGAAATGCGCACTTGACATCCATTTGGTGTACCTTGAAACCTTTGTGAGCTGCGAAGGCTAAGAAGAGTATGACTGCTTCCAATCTGGCAACTGGGGCGAACGTCTTGTCGTAGTCGATTCCTTCTTCTTGACTGTATCCTTTAGCCACTAGCCTTGCTTTGTTTCTCACAACGTTTCCTTCTTCGTCTTCCTTGTTCTTGAAAATCCATTTCAAGCCAATTACCTTTGCATCGTCTGGTCGATCCACAAGCTCCCAAACTGAATTCCGGTTGAATTCATTGAGTTCCTCTAGCATTGCGATGACCCACTCAGTGGACTTCAGAGCTTCTTCAATATCCTTGGGCTCTGTAGTTGATAAGAAACAGCTGAAATTCTTATCTTCGTTGATGCAGTTCTGATTGATGTCGAAGACGAGGTTGCACATTGATCTCCGAGTCTTGACGCCATCTGATGGTTCTCCTATGATGTTCTCCTTTGAGTGGAGTTCAAACCATCTTCGATACTTCTTGATTTCTTCTGGAGATGGTGGGGCTTCTTCGGTCAGAATGGTTCTGAGTAGGGCTGTCGATCGGTTCGGGTTCGGTTACCCATACCCGAATTTTCGGTTACCCGAACCCGAAATTGCCATATTTCACTAACCGTTCCCGAACCGTTTAGGTGTTCGGTTACCCAATAACTGCTTCGGTTACCCGATTCGGTTATTTGGGTATCCGAAATACCCATTTAAAAAATTAAAATTCAAATAATTTGGATTTGAACCTTAGTCTCTAGAAAATACACAAAGCAACTTATCCACTAGACTAAAGCTTATTTTTAAACTTTAAACATATCATAATTTTATTTTAGCTAAGACTCGATTTTTAAATAAAAAATAAATAAATTAATGAATTAATAATTAAAATATATATAATATATATATTAAATAATTTATTAAATAATTTTCGGTTATTTCGGTTAACCCGTTTCGGTTATTGGGTTAACCGATACCCGAAATTTTTCAAAAAATGATACCCGAAACCGAACCGATACCCAAAAAATTCGGTTATTGGATACCCAAACCCGGAAATTTCGGTTCGGTTAACGGATTATCCAAAACCCGATAACCAATTAGACAGCCCTAGTTCTGAGGTGTTGGGCACCTTCTGGAGCAGGGGAGGGTTGAGCTGGGGTGGCTTCTGCGCGTTCAACTCGAACTTCAGCATCTGGAGTTCCCCCTTGACTGATGCCATCTGTATTGGCTCCAGTCTGAACTTCAGACCTTTGGTTGATCTTCTGATACTGAAGCATTTCAGTATCTTCATCTTTGCCAGGTCCTCACACCAAGACAGTAGAGGGCTCGATGTTGTGGATTTCAGCTTTGGAACCTTCAGCGATCTGAACATACTTTTCAGCATCTTGTTCCCTGAAACCATTTGTAGACTCATCAAAGATCACATGAGGTGTTTCTTCAACACAAAGAGTTTGAGTATTAAACACTCGATAGGCTTTGCTTGAACGTTCTGTTCCAGAGTATCCAAGGAAGACTCCTGGATCAGCCTTGCTATCGAAAGTGTTTAACCTCTTCTTATCATTGTTGTGTATGAAACACTTAGAACCGAAAGCATGAAAGTAGGCAATCGATGGCTTTCTGTTCTTCCATAACTCGTATGGAGTTCTTCCATGTCTCTGAGTGAGGAAGGAGCGTTTTCGCGTGTAGCATGCGTTGTTGACTGCTTCGGCCCAAAACTTCAAGGGGAGTTTTGACTCGGCTAGCATCGTCCTTGCTGCTTCCTTTAGAGACCGGTTTCTTCTTTCTGCAACTCCGTTCTGCTGTGGAGTTCTTGCTGCAGAAGTTTGATGATTGATTCCTTGTTCATCACAATACTTACGAATAAAAGTATTGAGGAACTCAGTCCCATGATCTGATCTGATGCTGATGATGTTGACTTCCTTTTCAACGCTCAGTCTTCTCAGCAGCTTTGGCAGTTCCTCCAGTGTCTCTTTCTTCTTGAAGAGAAATATAACCCAAGTATATCGTGAATAATCATCAACGACTACTAAGGTATACTTCCTACCATTGTAGCTTCTTGGAGTGATCGGGCCAAACAAATCCATGTGAAGTAGATGCAGAATCCTTTCAGAGGAGTGTCCTGACTTTGACTTGAATGACATCCGCGTTTGCTTTCCTCTGAGGCATGCTTCACATTCTTGCTTCTTCTGGAACACAATAGAAGGAAGACCTTCTACCAGTTGATGCTTAGCAAGTTTGTTGATTGTCTTGAAGTTGAGATGGTTGAGTCTCTTGTGCCATAGCCAGTTGAGCTCCGAGCTGCTCTTGCTGATGAGGCATGTTTCTGGTGGGCTGTCTTCCCAAGAAACGACGTAGAGACTCCCTTGTCTGAATCCTTTCAGAACCACCTTCTTTTGATTGTTTCTAACAGTGAATTCAACCTTCTTGATCTTCACTGTGAAACCACTGTCACAAAATTGACTCACAGACAACAGATTATGTTTAAGACCAGAAACAAAGCTAACATTACTGATACTGGCGTTACCCATGTTGAGCACACCGTAGCCTTTTGTTTCTCCAATTGAGTTGTCTCCGAATGCAACTTTGGATCCAGCTTTCTCAACATACTGAGATAGATATTCTTTGTAGCCCGTCATGTGCTTCGAACAGCCACTGTCCAGATACCACGTTCTGATTGAAGCTTTGGCCTCTTCCTTCTTTTTATGTTTCCTGACATTGACCTGCAAGGAAGAGTTGCTTCAGGCACCCAATCAAGCTTTGGGTTCTTCAATGTTAGCTCGAGTTCCCTTTGGAACCCATATCTGCTTTAGAATTGGTCTGGCTGATCTCTTGCGCTTTGTTGAATGTATGATCGATGTCGTTGGCGCTTTAGGTGGCACATGAGCATTCTTCTGTTGAGAAATCCTTTTGAAGGCCTCACTCTTGTAGCAGTTCTGTCTGATGAGTGGTTGAGGTCTTCTTTGCTCGGCAAAGTATCTTCCCTGAGATACTCGAGTCTTTGCAGACTTTTGGAGACTTGGCTGATGTCCAGTAGCTTGTTGTCGAGGATGGCTCTTGGTTCGTCTGGACTCAGGCATTGCTTGGTCTCCACGGATGTTGTTCCTTCTGAAACTGAACTGTGGATGTCAGTTTCTGACTTATGTGGCTTTTCTTCCCCCTGGATTGGTGAGGAAGATTCTTCTTGACTCCTGATGTTCCTTCCCGGATCTTTGACTGAAATCTGCTTTCCAGCCTTTTCAATAGAATGATCTGGTTGGGGGCCTCCTTAGCTCGTCTGTAGCTTCGTGGAGGTGGAACATTTGATCTAGCCATCAGTCTGCGCTTGTGAACTTCATCCATATCATGATCCCTTGATTCTTCTGAGGTTGTGATTTCAGAAGGATCGTCCTTTGAGATGATCATGATATCCTTTCCTTTGACAGCTGCACCGATGCTGTTGACCAGGCCTTTCGATGGAAAGTTGCTCATCATGGGAGACTACATCATGCAGTTCTTGACTGTTTCTTCCAGTTTGTGATTGAGCCTCTTTATTTCATGAGATGCTCTTTCACATTCTGAGTTGGAGATTCTGAGCCCTTTTTCCAGTCGACTGTTCTCCATGATTAGCTGATCAAGACACGTTTCATCCGGAAAGTAGATGATTGTCTGATTCTTAGCTCGTTCATCATTGATCTCCTTGTCCATTTTCTGATTCTGCTTGAGGAGATCTTCAAACATTTTCCTCAGCTGACAGTGATCAGTCAATAGCTGATCAAACTCGTCAGTTTCATCGGATGAGCTATCTCCTAATTCTGAGTGGTCTCCTGAAAGCATCAGGAAGTTATCAGTATAAGGAGTTTTTGAGTGAGAGTTTACCTCTGGGCCATTCATTCCATTGTCGTAGCTGTTGTCAGCCACGCTTTCTGATTCATTGGCCATCAGGGCTCGGCTCTCATCATCTGAGCTGGAACTGTCGAAGTTGGATGATTCTGATGTGTCTTTGGAAGAGTCAGCATCGTCAGCAACCAAAGCTTTCTTCTTTGAAAAGCTACGATCTTTCTTAGCTTTCAGTTCCCTGCGCTCAGCTGGAGTCAGATCAGGGCATTCATATCGAAAGTGCCCTTTCTTTCTACATCCAAAGCATTCCAAGTCTTTGATGTCGTAAGCGGTTGACTTCCTTTCTCCGCTTCGATCTGTGGAATGTCTGGAGTTCCCATCTCTTTCTTTTCCTTTGTAGTGCTGCTTGTGGAACCTTCTGTACTTCCGGAACTTGGACTCCATCTTGTTAAATCTTTCAGTCAACAAAGCATATTGACTGAAGAAGTCCTCTGGGTTGAGTTCCGTTGGCTCCTTGATTTGCTTCTTGCCTTCTCTGGTTGAGGCATTCAGAGCAACTCCTCTTGAGGTTGATGGACCATCTTCGTCTGATCCTCCAGCCTTTTTGTTACCAAGATTTCTCAGAAGGTCGAACTCATTTGCCATGAGATCGGAGAAAAGCTTGTTTGTCGGGAGCTGACTGAATCCTGGCTTATGCTGATGAGCGACTGAGTAGATCTGCCATTCTCCACGTGGCAGTGCTCGAAGAATCTTCAGGTTGATTTCTCGTTGAGTGTATTTGTCTTTGGAAATGGATTGAACTTCATTCAAGATAAGATTGAATCTTTGTTCCATTTCCTCGACAGATTCATTCTTGAGCATGAGGAAGGAGTCGAACTTCTGGCAGGCTATGGATAGCTTATTCTCCTTGATTTCCTCAGAACCTACGCACATTCTTTCCAGAATGTCCCACATCTCGTTTGTTGTTCCGCACTTGATGATCTTCATGACATGCTTGTCGGGAACGGTGCCGGAGATGATGCTTTTGGCGAGGTTGTCTAACTCATCTTGCTTCCTTTCTTCTGTGGTGAAGTCTGCCTTTGACTTGGGCTGGACCTCATCGTAAGGATCCTGTCGGAGATCAGCAGGAACCCTTTTGATGGTTTCGGTGATGGTGATCGGTCCGCTGGTGATGACTTCCCACATTCGGCAATGTTGGGCGGTGAGGAAGCTTTCAAGCCGAAACTTCCATATGTCGTATTTTTCAATACTAAACATAGGTAGAGAAGATAATCTGCTTGTGGTTAGTCTCCATCAAAAAAGAGAGACTAGATAACGGCAGATAGAGCAAATTCCAAGCACAAAAAGAAAGAGTAAAACTTTTTCGAGAGCTTTAAGGAAAAGGATCTAGTTCAAATAGAACCTAGTCAGATGCAGATAGTTCTAGCGAACAACCTGCTCTGATACCAATTGTTAGGTCCGGGGGTCTCGAATAGGTGTATGGGGGGGGAGGAATACACCTATAGGCTATTTTTTTGACTATCTACTGACCTCAATCAGAGGGATCTCAGTCAGAGATTAAAACGAAATTTTACACGCAAACAAAGACTCCTGTTTTACTAAAATCAGTTTTGACCAACAGAGTTGACGACTGATACTGAAAGCTCTTCAGTAATGAGTTATCAGTTAAGTTAATGTAACTTAACTGATTCAAATAAGGGCTTCAGTCGTGTTTGCAAAGATAGAGATGATATCGCTCTTCCTTACTATCAGATGATAGTTCAGTCAGATTGATATCATACGCAGCGGAAATTAAACTTAGTTTCACAATAGCCTCGGTGGAGCAAGTTGTTGGATTAAGGTTTCTCTTTGCTGTTAGTCAGTGTTCAGTTTTATCAATTGAAATAGCACAAGTATGAATGTAAAACTGAAAGCTGTAAATAACACAGAGACTTTTACGTGGTTCGGAAAAACCCTTTCCTACATCCACGGCTGGTTGATCAGACCAACAATCCACTCCGCAAGTGCTTGCCTGGTGCACTGCAAACCGTACCCGTGTGTTTGCCTGGTGCACACAACCGTAAACTGAAGATAACCCCTCTTCAGCACCCACACACCTCGCGTAGGATTTCCCTGCTAAGCACACCTCGTGCTCAGACTTTTCACTCAGAGTTCAGAGTACCTTCCTGAACTCCGAATCACTCAAACACTCTTATGGGGGAGAGGTTTAAACGAGTGCCAACTATACTTACAAAGAACAAGTTCTTTGAAGCAAGTTTGACCTTTGGCTTCTGGGTAAACAGATATATGCGTAGGGTCTAAGAGAATGTATGTAATCAGCAGTGACTTATGTGGATGTCAGTTTCTGACTGATGTAGCTTTTCTTCCCCCTGGATTGGTGAGGAAGATTCTTCTTGACTCCTGATGTTCCTTCCCGGATCTTTGCCTGAAATCTGCTTTCCAGCCTTTTCAATAGAATGATCTGGTTGGGGGCCTCCTTAGCTCGTCTGTAGCTTCGTGGAGGTGGAACATTTGATTTAGCCATCAGTCTGCGCTTGCGAACTTCATCCATATCATGATCCCTTGATTCTTCTGAGGTTGTGATTTCAGACATTCTCTTAGACCCTACGCATATATCTGTTTACCCAGAAGCCAAAGGTCAAACTTGCTTCAAAGAACTTGTTCTTTGTAAGTATAGTTGGCACTCGTTTAAACCTCTCCCCCGTAAGAGTGTTTGAGTGATTCGGAGTTCAGGAAGGCACTCTGAACTCTGAGTGAAAAGTCTGAGCACGAGGTGTGCTTAGCAGGGAAATCCTACGCGAGGTGTGTGGGTGCTGAAGAGGGGTTATCTTCAGTTTACGGTTGTGTGCACCAGGCAAACACACGGGTACGGTTTGCAGTGCACCAGGCAAGCACTTGCGGAGTGGATTGTTGGTCTGATCAACCAGCCGTGGATGTAGGAAAGGGTTTTTCCGAACCACGTAAAAGTCTCTGTGTTATTTACAGCTTTCAGTTTTACATTCATACTTGTGCTATTTCAATTGATAAAACTGAACACTGACTAACAGCAAAGAGAAACCTTAATCCAACAACTTGCTCCACCGAGGCTATTGCGAAACTAAGTTTAATTTCCGCTGCGTATGATATCAATCTGACTGAACTATCCTCTTATAGTAAGGAAGAGCGATATCATCTCTATCTTTGCAAACACGACTGAAGCCCTTATTTGAATCAGTTAAGTTCCATTAACTTAACTGATAACTCATTACTGAAGAGCTTTCAGTATCAGTCGTCAACTCTGTTGGTCAAAACTGATTTCAGTAAAACAGGAGTCTTTGTTTGCGTGTAAAGTTTCGTTTTAATCTCTGACTGAGATCCCTCTGATTGAGGTCAGTAGATAGTCATAAAAATAGCCTATAGTCGAGACCCCCGGACCTAACACAATTTTTTTTAATTCAGTTTGATTTTGACGTTAAATTACATTTAGGAGTTATAATCTGAGGATTTGGTGTTATTTAATTTAGATGATTTGTGTTACAATGCATGTAGTTTTTGAATCATATTGTAACTGATTTAGATTAAATTGGTTACACACAATTGATGCATTATGACACAATTGAATTGGGTAAATTGTTGATTTAAGGGCAATTGTGGGGCATTGTATGTGATTTATGTTTGATTTGTACGAGATGAATTAAGGCACGGGTTATGAATAGAGTTCAAAATTTTTATAGGCAAGCCACATTTTTTCGGGCTTGTAAATTTGGGCCATTTATTATTAATTTTGGCGTAAGTGAGCCACATTTGAGCTCGATCGGGCTATTTTGTACATGAGACATGCGTGACTTCACAGTTGCAGCCTGAATGCTAATGTGGAATTTTATTTCATTTTTTTATTTGACATATTTATACACATATACAAATAAATAATAAAATAATACATAATTGAAAAACAACAAATAAAAAAAATTCTACATAAGCGTTCGGGCTCCAACTGTGAATTCATGCATGTCACAGGTGCAAAATAGCCCTATCGAGCCCAAATGTGGATTACTTATGCCGAAATTAATAGTTCAATAATTTAGGGTTAAGTTATTTAGGTCATACTCATGTGCTCCAAGTTATTTAATTGAGCCTCAAGTCATTAGGTCTTTATATAGTTCTTTACGCCTTAGGGTTAATTATCTTGGGATCATTGTTTAAGGACAACAATAGCTGTAGGGTAGAGATATTTATCTCTGAGGGCTTCCCAGGAGGAATTTATATATCGTATTTTTAGTTTCTATCTTATTTCTTCACCTTCACTTGCCTCTACTCTATCAACATGAGAGATTGATTTTCATAGCAATATAAAGATATTTCCCTTTACTCAAGTGATAACAACACAAAAAATCTCTAAGAATAGAGTTAAGGAACTATGGAGACCAGACCTATTCATTCCATCACAAAATCAATCATTAAAGAGATGAATCCAAGGGGATTCACATTAGATGCCACTACTTTTTCAATGATGCTTCAACATTTGGAAACTAAAGGTGTGTTTGCTTTGTGGTATAAGGAAATGATAAACTTCATTTATCACCTTATACCTCGTTTGCTTTGATGTATACTACAAAATTCAAGCAAATTATAAAATATTGGGCAACACCTTTTGCCTTGAGCAAGGTATAATTTTATATTTAAGTACGGATGTTATAATTTTATACCACCTTAGAAAGAAAGATAATTATATTATCATTCAAAACAACCAAAATATAAAAAATATGATCCTCATTTTAAGTGATAAATTTATACTTCATTATATTATCCATCTACTTAGAGGGATAAAAACCAAACACACCCCAAAGGTCAAGATAGTGTTAAATTTGATAAGGTGAAGAAACTTTTACCAATGAAGATCTAATCCAGTCTTTATGGAATTGCAAGTGTCAAACATCAACGTGCTTCAACATGAGAAAGTGTCAAACCATTCACAGAGCAGATTTGGACTTTGTTTGGCGTTGCCGAACTTCTGGTAATAGTGAAGGCAGGATTGAGGGGTGATGCCGTTTCTGCATCTTCGTTATTTAACATGCCAACCACATCGGACATCAGAGGCCGATCACCTGGATTTTCTTGGATGCACAATAGGCCAATCTTTATGTATCTTAACGCAGCTGAAGATGAAGCTGGCATTTCCAGTGTTGGATCAACCAGCTCCAGCGCTCTTCCATGTATCCACGCATTCCAGGTCTGAAATCAGTAAAAATATAAGTGTGAAAGCCATGTAACTTTTTAATTTCTTATACATAGATTAGCAGAAGTTGTTGATCTCAAAAGAAGACTTACATATCCAAGGAGACTAAGATACTCAGAACCATAAAAACCAGTGTTCTTCTTTCCACTGATAATCTCCAGCATCAATACTCCAAACGCGAACACATCAGATTTCACAGAGAAAAGTCCTTCCATGGCATATTCTGGTGACATATAACCACTGCATTTGCAAAACTGGAAATCTGTCATTTTTGCACTACAATGACTTGAATTCATGAGAAATTGCATTTGTACTTACTATGTTCCGACAATCCTTTCAGTATTTGCTTGCAAGTCATTTCCTCCAAAGATTCTTGCCATGCCAAAATCGGAGATTTTGGGGTTCATCTCTGCATCTAGTAGTATATTACTAGCTTTCAGATCCCTATGAACTATTCTGAGTCGGGAATAATGGTGGAGATACAGAATCCCTTGAGCAATGCCCTCAATGATCTGAACGCGTTTGGCCCACTCCAACATCACTCCACTGGTAGGCTCTGCATTCAAATTTGTAAGTTTGTAACAAATGTAGATTCATTCCTTGCTGAATATCACAAATGAAGAGAATATTTATTCAGAAACAAACCAAAGATGAAGAAGTCAAGGCTTTTATTGGGCATGTATTCGTAGACTAAAATCATCTCATCGTTCTCAATGCAGCATCCTAAGATCCCAACAAGGTTTCTGTGCTGTAGTTTGGCAATCACTTCTGTCTCATTTTTGAACTCCTCTAGTCCCTGTCCTGACCTTTTCGACAGCCTTTTCACAGCGACAAACAGTCCATTTAGAAGTTCTCCCTGAAATAAGAACATCATGTGTTCATCTACTGAAACTATACAGTTATATGCATAACAAAGTTTAGTTACCTTGTAAACAGGTCCAAAACCACCCTCTCCAAGCTTGTTCTCCATGGAAAAGTTATTAGTCGACGCGACTATGCTAGAGAAACTGAAAATGGGCAGCTCGTAACCGTCAGTTTTCTCTCCTCCATGACTTTTACCAACTTCAGCGCCTTTCTGACATTCCGCTCCATTTGAGTTCAAATCAAAAAGTAGTAGATTTTGATGTGTGTCCTTGGATTCTGAGCAAAGAGAAAAGATAAACATCAGCTGCACAAAAATGCAATGTGGAATGCAGTATGCATTAGCAAGAAAGTCATACTTTTCTTCATTAGCTTTGGTCGTGCATAACAGAAACCAAAACAAGATAAGAGTAGTGCAGCAGTAATGGGCAACACTAACTCCAAAAGAGGCACTTTTCTCTTCCCTGAAACAATTAGAGAAAGTGATTACTTTAATGCAATACAGAGCAAATGCTACAATCACAAGAAACTAGCTCACCTATTGGTTTCACTTTGACATAAAGATCCACCCCAGCAGAATTATTTGTTGGGCTTTCCAAATCTAGAAAGTCCCCACTAAAAAATATACAGCTTTCTCCACTGCCGTAGGCATAAGCAGTGCAGGGGCAATGTGTTGAGCACTGAAACTCGCATTCATTATTCGGTAATTCCACAGATTCATAGCTTTAAGGAAATCTATTGGTGGCTACCTTGATATATCCTACTTTGTCAGTACAATGCAGCGGTCTTCTTCTAACACATCCACTAGAAAAATTGGATGAATCCCACTCTCCCTCAACTCGTGGTTTGAACCCGTCCAAACACCTACACGCTGGTGCATGATTGGTAGCACACATTGCGTTAAGCCCGCACATGGCATATGCTCGACAGGGATAAGGCTGCGTGATTAGCAGATCCCACGCCTGCCTTGCCTCCGACCACTGGAACAGCATCATTATACCAAAATAGTCCATCACAATCCTAGATAGCACAGACTCATTATTATATGTCACGTATACATCGCCATCGCGTGCAAGGTACGTAAAATTGTTGGGATCTCTCAAGTCGAGCAACGGGAAAGTCCCTCGTTGCCAAGGCCCGCTGCTCCACAACTTTTCTGTGCCTTTTCTAATGGAAAGATCACTGCCTCCATTAGGCCCCATGCCGAATGAATAACTTCCGGAAGCAGGGTCGTTTGGATTCCTCCAAGAAACAAGTTTTACATTTACATCACTAAACCAACGGTATCCGAGCTTTGCACCCGGCAGCAATGTATCCGTCGGGTGCTCAAAGCTCTGCCACAAAATGCCGGAGGCGTTTCTTAAGACGAAATTGCCGGTGTCAAGAATTACTGCCTCAGTGGCATTATAATTTTGGTTGAATGATAAAAATATGTTGAGACCACTTCGAAGGAGTAGAGTACCATTGGCTATTTCTAGTTGTGAGTTGTTATAAAGGGAGTGTGGGATAGGAAGATCTCTATTTAAGACCCAAACAACTGTTCGAAGAGGTATGTTTTTGTACCATATCCCAATATAGTAGTTGGTAGAGTTACCTGCAGGATCAAAGAAGCCCAACTCAAACTTGCCCTCTTTGGAGATTATGGTCTGGTTCGGAAACAGAGATTGGCCAGCTGAAATGGTGTCTAATCCACTGCAAAATTTACTCCAAAAAAATATAATACTAACAGACAAGAAATACGAAATAAACTTGAAAGCCATGCGCATCCTGAAAATTTACCAGATTGTATTCCTCAAAATCTTTCTAAAATATGTGCTGATTGACGCAAAGACAATTCGTCATGATCAGAGAAAGATATTGTGCTTCCCATCACTTTCGACTTGAAGACTGGAACTAATTAGCACAAAAGTCTTCGTTGAAATTTCAACCACAACGTACGGTTACTCTTGAAAACTGATGTTAGAACCACATTTGCAGTGAAACTTCCGATTTTATGTTGGATTGGGCTTGCCTTAGCCATTTACAAACAATGTCCTGCGGCGGTGACGACGGCGGTTTGTATTTCAACCGGCGCGGCAGCTTACCACAGCGGCGAAATTTACGAAGAAGTGGGAGCGTAAATTTTGGTTGAAAAAAAAAACGGTAAGTTCTTTGATTCTTTTTTTTGTTTTGTTTTGTTTTTTTGTTACTTTCAGTTCTGCAAATTAAATAAAAATTCCAAAAAAAAAAAAACAAATTCAACAAAAATCATATTATAAAATTAAGTAAGTATAATTGCAAGTGTTAAAAATCTTTGGGACGGAGTATCTTTTATCTATACAACTAGCACGGCGTGTAGTGACACACTCTTTTATATATATATATTAATTCAGTAATGCCTGTTTATTATTAATCATCAGTGAATGAAACTCGGTTATTGATTAGTGAATGAAACTCGGTTATTATCCTGATATGGATTCAGCTTATGATCCTGAATTTATTTTGTTAAAGCAGTCAATGATATTATTTATTTAAGCGAGATGGAATTAGATTTTATTTTATAATTACTTAAGTCGTGGATTATTTCCAACTCGTGAGTTAATTAAATCTACGGATTTAATTTAGATTCACCTTACAACCTGTCGATTCTAGCAAGGCGGGAAAACATATATCGAAACACGGGATTTATTTGATTAATCAGTGTCAAGCAGATACGAACACGCGATTCATATTGCAATTATGGAATCACCGAGACATAGGAATATATTTCATTTATTCACCACAATCCCATTCTCATACTTTACAACTTTTACATACAAATCCTTCTAATCCTATTTCTTTAAATTACTAACTGCAAAAGGAAGAAATAAAGAAAAAGGGGAAAGGACGTGTGGGTGTGCTGGAGCAGCAGCTCCCACCCCTATCTCTGCATTCTTCTCCCTAGCACACTCAAGTGTGCAGTCCAACTACCTTCTCTATGGCTGCCCCATCCCATCTAATCCATACATCAGCCACCCTACTGCCATCAATCTCGTAGATTACTCAAGTGCAGCTACCACTACACTTTTTCAAATCAGTTTATCAGCAGCAACCTTCTCATTTCATTCCCTTCCCACACTTGGAAGCTTTTGGAGGAGCAGAAATTTCCATCCAGCGTTCTGCCAACTTCAAGGTAAGCTTGGCTTTACTCCTTCCATCTCCTTCCATTAACCAACTGCAATTACTGAAACAACAACACCGATTAATTTCAGTTCAGTTCAATCATTCCAGTTCATTAAACTCAACGGCAAACAGCCAACCAACATTCAGTCACTAAGGTATTAATTCTATATCAAATACCATTCTAGCGAGCATTCGTACCAGAGCATGATCAGTTCATTCATGTAAAATCCCATAGCATCAGTATTAGATTTCACAGACTATAAAAAAGGGATACACCTTAGCTCATAATCAAACACAGACTTAGTCCCAACATTGTTATTTCAATATTCAGTTTGCATTACTCATCGACACTCGCGTAATAGAAACAAACGAGACTAGAGAACTTAGCTTTATGAATAAGACCGGCTGCCTGTTCGGTTGAGCTAAGTCGACGACGACGATGACGGCGGCAGCTCTTACTGCCTCGGCGGAAATCGTGTTACAGCAACAGCAGCACCGCGAATGGAGCAACGACGCTGAACCGCTGATTGAAATGGACGGGGAGATGGCGGCAGAACCATGGCGGTAGAGGCGGAAAAGGAAACGGGGCTCCACTCTCTGCCCACCGTGACATCTGAGTCGGGACGTGAATGGCTCGGAGGAGAGGACGAAACGACGTCCGCTCGCCGATTGATGGCCAGAGGACTGCGACGGCGACGCTTCCAGATTCGGAGGAAATTAGGGCTTCCCTCCGCTCCTTCATTGAATTGAGAGAGACGAATTGAGAGGAGGTATTTGGGGGAAGAGTCCGACGCAGGAGAACGAACGAGACCCCGACTGTTCGCGGGAAATTGCAGCGGCGACAGCGGCGATTTCGATGTCAGGGAGGAATTAGGGCTCGCTTTCACGCCTTGGACGAACAATCAGCAAGAGGAGTTTTCAGGAAAGGAGCCGGCGCGGTCAACTATTGGACGCCGGCAGCTTGAACAGCCGGAGAAGGAAGCGGCGGCGTCGGAGTTCTCGACTGATTTCGAGAGAGAGAAGCCGCGACTGATGTTTGAGGGAGAAATCTCGACTGATTTTGAGAGAAAGAGGGGACCGATTGGAAGAGAGAGAGAGAAATTCAATTGGGCCTTTTTTTTATTTTCCCTTGGGCCGAATTATTGGGCCTTCTTTTAACTGTTGTGGGCTGCAGATTAATTGATAATGAACTGATCTTCCAAATCACTTAAGCCCAGATCCCTGGTTTATAGGCCCTTGTTTTTATTTGAGTTGGGCTGAGGATTATTAACAGATTTGGGCCCCACCTATTTTATTTAATTGGGCTGTTGTATTATCTTAGTTGGGCCTCGTTTGATTTATTTATTTGAGCCCAGCTAATCAATTATTTATTCATTTGGGCCAAGATTTATTTAACTACTTAAGCCAAGGAATTATCTCAATTGAGCCTTTCATATTAATTATTCAGGCCCACTTCTACTTAATAAATTATTAGGCTGCCTTACGTGGGGCCTTTTAATTATTCGAACTTATAACATTACTTGTTCCTATTTATTAAGCCCGGTTGAGTTTTATGAGGTTATACAGCGAATAAGCCAAAGTATTTACTTCTTTTCTATCGATTACCTCGAGTGAGATTTATTTAATCGGCGGATTAGAACACCCTGCGGAGAACGGATTAATTTGAGTTAATTATTCGGCTTCATGAGACGAGACTTAGCTTTTGTTTAAATCCGATAGCCTGGATTAACAATAGAATTTCCCTAATTATTATTTCAGAATAATAATTCATGCATAAAAGGATCATGCATCGTTAATTTCGTATTCTCATTATTTGAGGATTTTGCTCGAGCAGTATCTTATTTATATTCTCGTAATAAAGGTCAAGCACGAGATTAATAATCAGTCAAGGAGCTACTGTACCACAGAAAGTTTCTATCAGGTGGGCATTACTTTCATATATATCAAATGAGTTTAATGTTACAATTGAACGAGTTATTCCGTTATAAAATCTTTGAACTGGAAATTATTTCAACTGTTGTCTTGCCATAAATGTTTAAATTTTGGTATGATATCTATCTGATGTGTTATGTAATCGAATTCGGGTCCTGAGCAGTTGATAGCTATCCTACCAGGGCTAGTGTACACGTATGACCGTGAGTCATCGAGCGGGTTGGCCGGTCAGGTGTCCGTGAGAGGTGGCCACCTCTCCGGCACGCAGTTCCAGATATGATATATTACAAGAGAACTTAGTCTGATCAGACGAACTTTAAGAATCACAAATGAATTTAGTAAGCTTGGGCCTTTAGCGAAAAACCCCCTTGCTGTACTGTTTATGATGGCATGACAATATACAACTTTACGAAGCATGTTATATTTCATTATAGGCTTATGTGCCCACTGAGTACCTTTGTACTCAGCCCTGCATGTATTTATAAATGTGCAGGTTGAGCAGTAGCCGATGGTGATGAAGTGACGAGCAGGATCTTCTTTTGTCTCGATGTTATATGTTTTGAAAAACTCTTGGGTACATTTCTTCATACATGTAATCAGAAACCTTATTACTTCCGCTGCGTACTCAAAGAAGTCTTATATTATTTTGGCTAAGTCGGAGATATCCGAGCTTACTAGTTCAATCGAATCATTGCAACTAAACCTTCGTTATATATATTAGATGTTTCCTTCGTTATCAATGAAAAGTAAAATCCTTCTCTATTTATTCACTCCCCTTTTCTACTCCCGCTTCTTATCTCCCTCCCTTAGTCATGGTTTCCCGGTTTAATTATCCTTAATTAAGTCCGGTCGTGACACGGCGGGTGGCCACAATATATATATATATAGGAATGGGATCATATAGATCCCAATGCTTATAATAGATCCCTAGATCCAAATCTTGACCACACATTTATGACATGTGGCGCATCAAGATGGTGACACGTGGCAAGGATTCCAAGGCAAAATCTGGAGGGGTAAAATTGGAATGTAATTTTCGGATTTAATAATTAAAAAAATATATATATTTTTTTAGATTTTCTCAAAATAGATATATTTTAGATGCATATAGTTTCACACAAAGATGCATAAAGTTTTCACATGAAATGCATAACTTTGAACAGAAAAATGCATTTAATTTTTCCAATTTTGGTATTTTCACCACCCCACCCCATACCACCCCCCAATCCAGCCCACACCACCCCCCAACCCTCTCCATTACCACCCCCCAAAAATAGGCATGTTTCACATGCATATAAAATCAAACAAAAATGCATAAAGTTTTCACATAAAAATGCATTAAATTATACAAAAAATGCATTTAATTTTAATAAATCTGGTAGTTTCGCCACCCCACCCCTGCCCCTGCCCCCCCCCCCAAATTTTTTTTATTTTTTTATTTTTTTCAAAACTGATTTTCAAAAAAAAAAAAAATTGGGGGGGGGGGGTAAGTGGTCAGAAAATCAGTTTTTGAGAAAAAAAAAATAAAAAAATAAAAAAAATTTTGTGGGGGGGTGGGGGTAGGGGTGGGTCAGTGGTCAGAAAATCAGTTTTTAAAAAAATAAAAAAAAAATTTTTTTTTTGGGGGGAGGGGGGGTAGGGGGTGGGTGGGGTGGGGTTCAGGGGTGTGGGGGGTGGGGTGAAATCTTATGCATTTTTATATGAAACTTTATGCATTTTTATATGAAAGTTCATGCATTCTCGTATGAAACTTTATGCATCTAAAATATATCTATTTTGATAAAATCTAATTTTTTTTTTTTCGAAAATTACATTCCAATTTTACCCCTCTCCAGATTTTGCCTTGAAATGCCTTGCCACGTGTCACCATCTTGATGCGTCACATGTCATAAATGTGTGGTCTAGATTTGGATCTACGGATCTATTATAAGCATAGGGATCCACCGGAACCCAACCCTATATATATAGGGTGGAGTTCTATGGAGACCACTTCTTATATAGAGAATGAAGACCAAATCTTGTGCGTCGATCTTGCTTAATCTAACGGTGATCATTCGTCCATTAATTATTGTAATTTTTTCATATTTATTTATTTCCCTAATTACAACTAATCAAATCTTTTATTTATACTCAAATCTCTCCCTCACTGTTCCGTCCCACTCTCCAAACTCACGCTCTCTCTCTCTCTCCTCCTACACGTTCGTAGAAAATACTGATGAACATACTAATGTTCGTTGATATGTTCGTAGAAAAACAAACGAACATACTAAATTTTCTACAAACATAGCAACGAACATTAGTACGTTCATTAGTATTTTCTATGAGAACATTAGTATGTTCGTTTGTTTTTCTACGAACGTGTGGGAGAGAGAGAGAGAGAGAGAGAGAGCGTGAGTTTGGAGAGAGGGACGGAACAATGAGGGAGAGATTTGAGCATAAATAAAAGATTTGATTAGTTGTAATTAGGGAAATAAATAAATATGAAAAAATTACAATAATTAATGGACGAATGATCACCGTTAGATTAAGCAAGATCGACGCACAAGATTTGGTCTTCATTCTCTATATAAGAAGTGGTCTCCATAGATATATATATAGGGGCGCGCTCCAGTGAGACCCCATATTTTTCGTGTAACATGAGTACAATGAATAAGACATATAATACTAATGAACAAAACGTATATCTAATGAACAAGATGTATATACTGATGAAAAATAAAATTTAAAAAATTCGTAATGAATAAGACATATATATTGATGAACAGGACCGTATATACTGATGAACAATGCAGTATATACTGATGAATAATAAAATTTAAAATATTCTGCTCCCTCTAGGATTCGAACCCTGCGAAAAAAAAAAATCACCCTCGAGATACAATATCAGCCATATGATTGATAAAATAAACGCACCAGATCGTGCCCTAGATCTCGCTAAAATTAGGGGGTCTGATTGGAGCGGCCCCCTATATATATATATAGTTTTGATATGCTGGGCGCATATGGTGAGCGACTCCGTGAGCGCTGATCCTAATTCCTAATCAACCTTTTTTATTATTTTTTTCCATTCTCATATCTTTCTCATCTCTCTCTCCTTTTCCTTTCTCTTTTTTAATTATTTTTTTCATTCTCATATCTTTCTCATCTCTCTCTCTCCTTCTCCTTTCTCTGCAACTTACCCCACTTGTTTTTCCCAACTCTCTCGCGTCTATTATTCTTTCTCCATGTCTTCGCAAATCTCTTTTTTTTTTCTTGATTTTTGTTTCCTTACTCCCATTGTCTCTCCATCAGACCTCTATACATGAATTCAGATCATTCCATTTTTTACGTGGATGTCAAATTAAACATGAATTAACATCAACGAAAATTAATAATGAGATGATTGAATTCTTTGTGTGCTCTCTTCTTTCATACTTTCGAAGCAGTCGAAATTATCCAAATTTGCAAAGTAAGAGAATCAAGCAACCATTTTTGTTTTCTTTATGCACCAATTTAACACCAAAAAATAGATGATTTTTTTATGTCATTTTATCCATCATTTTTGCTTGTAAACCAAAGGAGTACGGGTTCTTAAATCTTGAATCGTTAATATTCTGTAAGACAAAAAAAAAATTATAAATTAGTATGAATTTTGATATGGTGGAACTCGACAATTGGGTAAGTTGCAGGAAAGGAGGGAGAGAGAGATAAGAGAATAAAAAATATATTAATAAAAAAAGGGTGATTAGGATTAGCGCTCAGAGGCGCTCACTTTATTCGCCTAGCATATCAAAACTAGGGGTCTCATTGGAGCGGCCCCCTATATATATATATATATATATATATATATAGGGGTGGGCTACCGTGAGAGCACATCTTAAAATAAGAAATAAGAGCAATTTTTAATGTATGAATTTTATGCAGAACACGTATGAATTCGTTGTATAAAGGTATGAATTGTGAAAAATAATTTTTTGCTACCTTTGGGATTCGAACTCAGGACCATAAATCCATCCAACATGATTACGAATCAACCGTAGATCTTGAAGATCTAAGGGCTGAAAATGATTCTTATTTTATATCTTAAGAAATGCTCTTATTTTAACCCTTCCCTATATATATATATATTAATTTTAAATTATGTAAAATATCAAAATGTCATTATTTATAAATTGGTAATAAAAATATTATATTAATTTAAATATTAGTATTTAATTTAAAATAGTACTTCATCCGTCTTATTATTGTTGGTCTATTTTCCTTTTGGGGGTATCCCATTAATATTGGTTTGTTCCTATTTTTGGTAATAATTTTACACTACAAACAATATGGCTCCAAACACCTTTACACACTTTTACACTGCAATCTTATTCTCCTAAATACTCGTGTCCAAAAGAAATAGACTAATAATAATGGGACGGAGGGAGTATATAATAACAATATTATCAACTTAATAAGTATAATATTCAATTTAACAAGTATTATATAATAATAATTAAATAGGTATAATAATAAATAAAATTTATAGATTCAAAAACAAATAAGGTAAGTTAATCTCATCTTTTGCACTAACAAACGAAAACAAAATGATCATAACTTATTCATTTCAAATTTATTTTTTATAATTTTTACATCTAATTAAAGATCTTTTCGTTATCCTTAATTTAACATTCATATTAAATAATTTTTTCATGAATAGAAGTTAATGATTTTTTAAAAGAATTATAAAAAAAAAGGTTTAAAGAAAATTTGGCGGGAAAAAGTGAGAAGAGAGAGAAAATTTGAAGGTAAAAAACTCATACTCCATTCGTCCCATTATTAATGACACGTATTCCATTTTAGGTTGTCCCAACCTAAATGACATGTTTCTATTTTGAAAAATAATAAGGGCTCACTTAAAGCTTAATTTATTCACTAATTACTGCCTAAATAAATCCTTTCTTAATTACACTCATTTCAACTCTACCTCTCTCTCTCTCTCTCTCTGCATTCGTCTCTCACCTTCTTCCTCCCTCACCTTCCGCCTACCTCACCTTCCTCTTGCTCCACGCCGTCGCCTCCGAAGAAGAACCCCACGGCGGAGAAATGACTGGCGGCCGAGAAAGCACCTACGGAGAAGAAGCTTGCTCGCTGGCTTTTTCTGTCTCCCACCGTTCTGCTTTGCGCCGTTCAACGAAACATTTCGATAAGAAGAGAAGAAGCCAAAGGCCGGTAAAAAGCTTGCGAAGGAGGGCGGCGCCGCCGACAAGAAAAAGAGGTGCACCCTGAAGAAGCTTGCTCGCTGGCTTTCTCCGTCTCCAATCGTTCCGCTTTGCACCTTGAAGAACCCTAGTAGCAGCGCGGTGATGGAGTGCGACCAACCTAGGTGATTCTGGTTGTGGTGGATTGGGTGCTGGGGAAGGGAGTGGATCTGGATCTGGATTTTTGTTTGTGGGTTTTGCACAATTCTGGGTTTTACAAAAAAAATTGTGGTTGGCAGAATCTGGATTTTTTATTTTGTTTTGGTTGGCAGAATCGAAAATTCTGGTTGAATTTTGTTTTGATTGGCATATCACTGGTTTGTGGTTGGCTGAATTTTGTTTTGATTAGTAGAATCCAAAATTGTAGCTGAATTCTGGATTTTGCATAATTGTTTCTGGATTTTGCATAATTATTTCGATGATCAACAAAATTTTAAACACATTATTAGTCCCCTAATTTTTCTTCTTCTTTATCTTCGTGCCGAAAAGTAATGTCTCATAAATAGCGGGACGGGGGGAGTATCTTATATTAGGGCATCCACTATGGTGCTACCCCATAGTGGTGCCAAATGTGTGTCACTTTAGTAATTATCTCGTCATGAAACCGAGTATAATGTATTCTACACTTATGCTTGACAATCAAACAAGATTGTCTAATGAGGAGAAGACTGGAATTTAACAAGTCGCTATTGAAATTTCAACGAGTTGTTGAGTTGTTAGAGGGTTGAGCTAATTATAAGCTCTTTAAGGCAACTTATTAGTTGTTTAGGAGTTTATAAGCTTTTTTAAGAGTGTTTGACAAAATAAACTTCTAAACAATTTATTACCTATAAAAATAAGTTCTAAGAGTTTATTAGCTCTCTAAAAAATAAGTTTCACTATCCTCCACTTACTTTTTCATATCTTATATTTCCTTCGTCCACAATATCGTTTCCACTTTGTGGACGGCACGAGTTTTAAGAAAGTGGTGGATAATAGTGAGAAAGGTTGTGAGTGGAGTTTGGGTCTCACTATTGTTATGAGTGGATGTTTGTGGACCCTACTGCTATAAACGAAAGTGGAAACGATATTGTGAACTGATCAAAATGACAAAAGTGGAAACGATATCGTGGATGGAGGGAGTAGTATGTAATAATCATTTTACAAATATTTTTCAACTATATTGATCCTTTCAATTATACTATTTCAAATTCATCTCTTTTCAATGATCTATTTCTAACAAAGATTTTCCCTTTTTAGCATAATTTTTTTTTCTCTAGCTTATAAGCTCAATTATCCAAATAGTTTAACAACTTATAAATTCTTGAAAATTATACTCCCTCCGTCCACAAAGTATTGCCCCATTTACTGTTCGACACAAGTTTTAAGAAAGCTGATAAAGTGATTGTGAGTGAAATATAAGGGCAGTTGACTAAAGTAATAAAAGTAGTTGACTAAAGTGTTATAGGTGTTGTGTGGTGGGTCCACTAGTAATAAAGTGTAATAAAGTATAATATAAAAATAAAATAAGTTGTTGTATGGTGGATCCATTAGTGGCAATTGATGATAAATAACTGAAAGAAAAAAGGGTGTAGTGGTACAAAAAGCAGAGTAGGGCATTACTTTGTGGACAAGGAAAATTTGGTAAGTAGGGCAATATTATTTTATAAACTTTTGAAACATCTTATAAGGAGGCATTCTTGGGTGGACCTGGGTGCATGGTGCACCCGGGTCATAAATGACACTAACACTTACACTAAATGGCACTAATACTAACATTGTCTTTAAATGACACTAACACTATTTTATTTTACAAATGATACTATCACGTTATATAAATAACACTGTCGCGAAATGACACTAACATTAAATGACACTATCATGTTATCGAAATGACACTATACACCCGAGTGCATCGTGCACCCGGGTGCACAGGAGAATTTGTGTCTTATAAGTTGTTGAAACTTATAAACTCCTTAAAATAAACTTAGTCAAACACCCTCTTAGCATACATTAAAACTTGTTTCTAGACTCCATATATATATCAAATATATTTTGAATAATGTAATGTAATTAGTTACTCTTAATATATTTTGTAATACTTTAATATCTAATAAATTAATATATTCTTCTAAATATATAATATTATACTCCCTTCGTCTACCAAAAATAGTCCTAAAGGTGGATGACACAGATTTTAATAAAAATGATTAATATATTGTGAGTGGAGAAAGAGTATCACTTAAATAATAGTGTTTATAATGATAATTAATTGTATTATGAGTGAAGAATAAGGCCCACCATGTGATAGATAGTTTCCAAAAATGGAAATGGACTAATTTTTGTGGACATCCCAAAATAACAAAAAATGACTATTTTTTGTGGACGAATGAAGTATAATTTACATAATTACCCTTAAAATTAAATATGTAATAGGGATATAATAGGTAATCTATATTTTGTGTCCAATACATATATATATATATATATATATATATATATATATATATTGTAACACCCAGCATTTTCACTGCAGTATATATATTATTAATATTATTTTCTATGATTTTAAAGAAGAAAGAGAAGTCTCAATTTTTATGCAAAACCTGAACTTAGTTATTTAACGAGCAGATTATATCGAGATTTTTAAAATCATAGAAGCTCGAGTATTTCATGATTTTAAGGTTGATAGGATTTTATGCAAAAAGCCCAACAATTATGGATAAATGGGCCAAAAGTTGTGTAAGAGTAGAAAGCCCAATAGTTATTTTGGGCTGGAGTAGTCGAGCCCAAGTTATTATATATGAATTCAATTTTAAAATGAATCCCAATAAACCTTTTAACTGGGCTAAGAGTTTTATTATAAAAAGAGGCCCAATAATATTATTGTTTGGGCTAGCAATTTTGTTTTATAACCAAAGCCCAATGTTATATATATGAATTCAGTTCAGATGGGCCAATGGTTATCACTTGGGCCAAGAGGGTGATGTAATAATATAAAGCCCAATGCCTCATAGTTATATTAGAGAATCAGTTATTTTTCTAATGAGCTTTAGTTAGAACACGTAGAGCTTGATACTACACGTATCTTCCAACTTTACACTCAGCTCTCAATTTTACACTCAGCCAAATCCCTCAAACCGACTCAAACGAGTATAAATACGATGAGTTACCATAAATCTTATTTTTCCCCATTCTGCAAACTCCAAACAGTAAAGTAAATATCCATCCAAAACATAAATCGTCCCCAGCAGTTGATCACAACACGCAAGCAGGTAGTATTCTTCCTATAACTCAATGATTCACTCATAGATAGTAATCAAGAATAGTAGAGATAACATCAATTTTCTTTAACACTTACAGCATACATTTAGTTACAACAGTTAATTCAATAATAAAAGGCTGAGTCTTTAAAAGGGAGTCTTGGGCTGTAGATGAACTGCCGATGAAACCATCTCAAACCATCTTGAATCACCGATTCCTGGAACAGAAAATAGTTTGAGATTTATTATTTTGTGATGTTAAAACTGAAATAGAAATTAAATTGGAAGTTTGCTGGAATGAGATTTTGAATTGGGAAATAGAGAAGAGGGAAGGAAGAAGGAGAAGGGGGGATTAGCAGTAGCAGCAGCAGCCGCAGCCGCAGCCGCGAGCCACCACAGCGGAGGCATGGCTGGCGGTGGTGGCCGCCGGCGCTGCCCGCGCCACGGCGGCCGCGGTGGCTGCCGACAGTCGAAAGAAAGAGGGAGATTGAGTGGAAGATAGTGAGATAGAGTGTGAGATAGAGACAGACAGCAGGAAGAAGGGAGAAAGGCAGAACGAGCTAGAGGGAGACAGGAGCGGGGCAGGCGGCGGCGAGCACCGGCGCTGCAAGCGCCGTCGTGGCTTGCGGCGGCCGCCGCGCCCTGAACAGAGAGAGAGAGCGAGAGTTCGAGGGAGAGAGCAGAGACAGAAGTAGAGAGAGAGACAGGGACTTACCTGAGTCAGAAGAGGCGGCGGCGTGACAGAGACAACGGCGGGGCGGCAGGCTTCGCCGGAGAGACGAATTCCAGAGGGGGATGAAGAGAGGTAGAAACCCTAGGATTTTGATTTTATAATTTGGGGATTGAGACTTAGGGAAAAGAGAAATGGAAAGAAAGGAAAGGGGGAGAGAAGAGGCCGACCTCGCCGTGTCGGAGGCGACGAAGGCCGGCGACGGCCGCCGGAGACAGGGAGAGAGAAAGAAATCTGATTTTCTTAACTTTGAGAAGAAGATGGTGGATTTAATTATTTATTAAACTTGTATATTTAATTGGGCTTAAGCTATTTCTGATGGGCTTATTATTATTTCTAGTGGGCTTAGTTAAATAAGATTATTGTTGGCCCTTGATAGTTAATTAGAAGATGGATATAATTTATTTAATTGAACTGAGTAGTAGTTTATTAGTTTGAGCTTAATAATCTTATACGAGGGATTATTAGCTATTAACTAAAATTTAGTTTGATTGATTAATTTATGCTATTATCCAGTCTAATTATGCATAAATTAGACATTAGAATATTTCGAAATTAGATTCTTTAAAGAAGAGGAAAAGAAGGGATTTATATTGTCCCTAAGTAAATAATTATTTATTTCATTAGTGTAAGTAAAGTTATGATTAATGCCAGGATTATGATCATCGCAGTTTAAGTCTATACTGAAATTTGTTGATAAGGTTGTCAATAACAGTTAGTCTTCAGTCCATATTTCAATAGGAATATCACCCTAAGACCTACATAAGTATTCTTTAAGTTAAATCCATATTATTTTCTTATTTACTTAGTTAGTTAATCTATATTAAAGGTCACATACAAAAGAAGGTGAATCCATAGTTCAGAATTACCTAGATCGTCAGACCACGATCAGGTGGGCTTTCTAAACTCAAAATCTGAAGTGCACACTATTTTAATTATGTTTACATGAATGAAGTTATATTAAAGTTATTGACTTGCCAAAATTATTTTATGAATTTGTATGACACCTATCTGGCACCAGAAGTTAATCGAATTCGGATCCTGTTCTATCCAGATGTTAGACAGGATTAGTGTACACAAGGGACCGTGAGCCGATTTAGCATATCGGCCGGCCTAGGACCGTGAGCCGGTTTAGCGTATCGGTCGGTCTAGGTCCGTGAGCTGGTTTAGCATATCGGCCGGTCTAGGACCGTGAGCCGGTTTAGCGTATCGGCCGGTCAGTGACCGTAGAAGGTGGCCACCTTCTCGGCACACAGTTATCATTGCAGATATGGTAGAGTACAAAGAAGTATGTCTGCAGACGCATGTGAAGTTTATGATAATTACAGGGAAGTTTTACAGTTTTGGCGTGCACAGGTTATTTAAATAAAACTCCTGTGTGATGCTTGAGATGGCAAGTTCAATTTATAGCTCTAAGAGCAATCTTTAAAGTTATTTCGGCATGTGACCATTGAGTGCTTTTGAGTACTCAGCCCTGCATATGTTTTCTAAATGTGCAGGTTAAGCTGTGATGCAGATGGATGCCAGCAGAGCAAAGCTTTTGATATATAAGTACTAAATTAGGCTCAGGATTCCATGTCTTCATACATGTAATCCACTTAAGCTATTCCGCTGCAACGCTTAGTGCGTTTTACTTTATTGATGTGTTGCAAAGATTTCAAACTAATAGCTTACAGAATTATGTCACCTGATACTTAGACAACTTGTCGTTATGTATTGCGAGTTGTCTGCTTTTGAGTTTTAGAAAAGATTGTTTATGATTACCAAATATTTTGGTAAATTATTGTTTAAGCAGGTTAGTGATTTTTATTGAGATCTATTTTCTTTTTTATTTTCTTACTTTGTTTTCAGTCACACTTTTCCCCGACTTAACTATTCACTAGCTTAGGTCGGGCTGTGACAAAGATATATATATATATATATATATATATATATATATATATATATATATAGAAAGAGGTTCTAATAAAAACCACTTTTAACATGAGAACTAGGAACCACATCTTAGCCTTTAAAATTGAAGATCTAATGATTATGATTAAGTTGGAAAATATCCGCCTAAAATGGGGTTATTAGTATTAGATACCCTTTTTTTTTTTTACTTTTTAATTAGACTAAGGTTACATTTGTCTTTTAGTAATTAGTTAATTAAACCTAACCATTATTGGATTACTTAATCAAACCTAGTCGTGTGTTTCTATTTTTCGTTAGTAGTGTGTTTTTATACTTTTCGTTTTTAATCTTTTATTTTATGTTCTTAATTTTCTCTCATTCTTTTTCCAAGTCTTCTTTATTCTTCTATACTCTTAATATCCTATACTCTTAATATCAATTATTATTTAAGACGGTTGTAGCAATTGTTGAAGACAGTTGTAGCAGGTATTTAAACACGATGAACACTCAAGGTATTTATTAATTTAGTTTTATTCTCAATTTTAGTTGATTTATTTTCAATTCTTTTAAACATTTTAAATGTTGATTTGATTTTTAGGAAGTTGTTCTTTTACAATGATAATAATAATAATAATAATAATAATAATTATTATTATTATTATTATTATTATTATTTAAATTGATGTTCATGATTTCTGTGAGTTGCATAATCAAATTATGTAGTTGCTTAATTGCATGGCAAAAAAGTGTGTTTTGCACAGATGAATACGTAAACTGCATAGTTCAATGTATTTGTTGTATTCATGTAAGAGTTTAGTGCATACGAATATTTATAATTCCTAGTTGAAATTAAGGGTTTGAACTGAAATTGGAAAATGTGTTTTAATTTTGTGTGGCAATAGTTGGGTTTTAAAATGTTGTGCATAGTTAAATTAGTGTGTTGCATAATTGCATATTTTAACTGCATAGTTGGGATTCTGTCACACCCCAATTCTTGAAACAAGAACTATAACTGGGGTACGGCTCATCATTAGAATATGAACAAGGGAAAAACCTTGTGAAATCCGAAAAAAATGGATAACAATCGGGCTTAGCCCCTTTTGAAGAAGAAAGACAGGTATTCAAGTGGTACGAATCAATCAACAAGCATAATAACTTCAGGATCACAAGTTTAGTGTCATGCTTCGGATAACCAACATTTGGAATGAAATACTTGTGAAATAATAGTCTCGGCTCAACAGAATAAATATATTGTTTAGAGTCACAACATAAAGGTCTTAAGTTAAGAAAACAAAAGACATAGATTGACTAGTTCTACAGCGGAAGTCAAAACACGGAGTTGAACCCTAGCCTCAGCTCGCCCCGTCAGCACCAGCTTAACCTGAAAAACATTTGAAGATTTTTGGGCTAAGTACTAATGTACTTAGTGGGCTGCAACTTTTGAAACATTTCATAATCTGAAGAACAGTTTATCCAATCATAGTGACATGACTTAGAAGGTTTTGAAGTGAAATAACTTCTAAGCATGTTAAAACATTTCATATAATACTTAATTATTTTGCGCGCGTTTGCACACTCTATTCTGTTACTCGCTGTGATCCCGGACCTTTTAGCCACCGACAGATCTCTGTCTCCCGCTTACTTGAACTGAGGGCGTAACCCAGACAAGTTTACTTTGACCTCGGGATGCTACCCAGGCAGCCCCTTATATTTCTCATGCTCCGGAACACATCCAGCCGAGCACCCTTATAACGTCTCTGGTTAGTGCCCGATGGAGATCAACCCACCGAGTCAGCTAACAAGTGTACACAATTCTCAAACAACGTTTTAAGTCATAAGAGAACCTCAATTGATTAACTGTACGAGCCTTAAACATGGTAAAGTGCACAAAAATATTTTATTGGATAAACAGTTTATTTTTCACGAACATTTAAGCTCATTAGCTCAATCATACATTTGGAAAATAAGCCCAACTGTTTAGGCAAAGCCTGTCGTTTAACTTATCTCTGAATCGGAATAGCAGTGCTAATCCTCCTGACGTTCAAAGCCTACAAGAAAACTATTCTTAATAGGTCTCTTAAATCTAAACTCAAGTCACGGTAAAGTGCTTAACATTCTATGATTCACTTAGCCGGGTTTTCAAAATTTAATGAATAAATAAATGAAAACAATTCTCTTGAGTTAAGAACACCAACAATATTCTTACTCGTCTTTCTTTTGTAATTGGAGTTTTAAATAACCAATTAAATTATGATGCAATGCATGACTCATTTCATACTTAAGTACAATAGTGTTTACTTAAAAAAAACAAACACAAGCCCAAGATACATAAACAAAGGCAGACCACTGCCGCCTCTTTCCCCTTTCTCTGCTCTGCACTACTATACTCTACTCTGCTCTGCTCAACCAGCTCTGGTCTTCAGCTCTGGCATTCAGCTCTGACATTCAGCTCTGCTATCCCAACTCTGCTATTCAGCTCTGCTGGTCAGCTCTGCAATCCAACTCTGGCTTCCGAGCTCTGCAATCCAGCTCTGGCCTCCGAGCTCTGAAATCCAGCTCTGCTCTGCCCTCCAGCTCTGCTCTGCACCTCCAGCTCTGCCGGTTAGCTCTACACTTCAACTCTGCCGGTTAGCTCTGCACTTTAGCTCTGCCGGTTAGCTCTGCACTTCCGCTCTGGCCTCCGAGCTCTGAAATCCAGCTCTGCTCTGCACCTCCAGCTCTGCTCTGCACTCTCTCTCGTCTGCTCTGCTCTACACTCATCTCCTTGCTCTGCTCTCCCAAATTCAGTACAGCTCACGATTCTTTCTTTCTCAGCCCACCAGTACAGCTTCACGCTGATCATCTCCTTGGCAACGGTGAAGTGCCGTCACCTCCTTCTGTTTCCGGCAACCGCAGCAAGCCACGGCCGCCACCCTCAACTCTCATCTACTTCCGACTGATCCACCCAAAACTCCACAAAATCAACATGCTCAAGGCTCGACTTACAGCAACATAAATCAAGACTCTACCTTTCTTTTCTTTTAACAGTTATGCAGCAAAATATATACATATAAACACACAAAAACATGAACATGAATTTGGGTTTCTAGATCGAAAAGTGTAGTGAAGAAGCAGGGGAGTTAAAGGTGAAACCTTGGCTTGAATCTGCTGTTGCTGTGTGAATCGAGAGTTATGGTTGCTGCTGTTCTCGAAGTTCTCTTCGGTGTGTGTTGGAACGAGAGAGAAGTGAGTGAATGAGAATGATTTGGGCGTAGCAGCGGAGGAGATAATATTGAGAAGAGAGAGAACAGTGAGGCGGTGGAGGTGGAGAAAATATCTTGAATCAAAGATGGGTTGGGCTTTGTCAAAGATGGGTTGGGCTCTCATTTATCATCCAAAGGTAATTAAAACATAAGGCCCATAAAGAAATTAAATCTCAACACACATAAATGCTTGAATGCTTAATTAAATAAATATGCAATGCATATAAATTTAATTACTAAATTTACAAATGCTTTTGTAAATCATTTTTGTTGGAATTAAAATAAATTCTTTTTCTCAATCCGGCGTGAATCATCTTAAATCTAAGTTCAAAATTATTCTAAACTTAGCTCGAGGAAACGAGGTATTACAGATTCAAATTGCTTAGTTGTTTATTTATTGGCTGCATAGTTAAATTAGTGTGTTGCACATTTTGAATCTGAAATTGCATGAGTCATTGTATTTAGTTTTAAATTTGTATCTTAAATTTTGTTGCATTGTAATGCATATAATTGCACAATTATGTTTTACAATTATGCATATAATTTAGTTTCAATATCGTTTAATCATATTTTGTTTTTGCATTCAGATTCTGTGCAACTTGATTTGGATACTGCGAATGTTGAAGATTTTAACGTGCCTGTATGCGATGATTCATTGAAACCTAAAATTGGTCAAACATTTGATACTCTTGAGGATGGTGTCAATTTTTACCGTGCATACGCAAGTGCATGTGGGTTCACTATACGTAAAAGTAGATGGTGACTCCAACATTCAACATCCAACATCTATGCAGCTACTCATATCATCTATGCAATTTCACAACTATGTAACTCAAAAATCCAACATCTATGCAACTACTCATATCATTTATCCAATTTCACATATATGCAATTACATCCAATATCTATGCAACAACTCATATAATCTATGCAAATGTTTAAATTCCTAAACATCTATGCAATTTCACCTCTATGCAACTACTTTCAACATGTATGCAACATCACTAATCATATATGCAGTTGAAATCTGACATTGTTACTCCATGGTTTCTACATTTCACATCTATGCAACTACTCCAACATCTATGCAACAACATCAATTTCAACTACTCCAACATTATGCAAATAAGTTCATGTAATAAGTAATAATGAGACGAAAGATCAATCCTGCTTAAAATATGATACTCGTTAAAATAATTGCATAAGTTTACTGTTCGCTAATATTTTCACCACGCCGCAAGTATACGGTGTAGTTGCAATATAGGGAAGTAAGGTCGTATTCCACAAGGATTAGTAGTCAAATTTTAGTGATTACCTTAAGTCATTATGCTAGAGCTATTTAGACTAAACAAGGAAGTGAGTGGTTTGATTAACTAACAAATTTAAAGACAAAATAAGAACAATCAAACAAAGTGGATTAATTAAGTGATGAAGGTGGTTTAGGGATTAGGCAACGATGGATTAGCAATGAACTTCAATTTAGCTCAATATTAGTCTTGATACTCCTATTTATCTAGAGTGATCTCCCAACTAGTTCTAGCCCTCTCCCGGACGACTAAAACGGTAGATTACGGGTCATAGTTGCCGTCCCCGGTCAACTTCTAACCTATAACTCCCAAAAGCACAATAAGATCGATAAACTCTCACCCAACTCTCAACCTCCCGGTTTATTGAGTCAATATGTTTCAAGCTCCTAATCTATTATGATTATCCTCTCCCGATTCAAATCACAAATGAGAAATGCATAGAAAGTGGCCAACAATCCATACAAGAAAGAATACTAGGGCTTGCAAAGATAATGACAAGGAAGTAATTAAGACATATATTAAGCATAATAATCAATCCATTACATCATCCATGAGCCTAACCCCCAAACCAATGGGGATTTAGCCTATCATGCTTACAATCAAAATACTTAATTCAAGGAAATTCATAAATGAAAGAGAGAGAGGGTAAGAGGTGACAAATCCTATTTAATTAGCTTCCTTCAATCTTCTCTCTTCTTCAATGTCTTTCCAATCTTGGTGGTTGAGTGTAGTTATGGAGGCTAGGGCTTGGGTATGGAGGTAGGAGAGTGTGTTTTTCTTGGGGGAAGATGAAAGATATGAGAAAAAATGGGGAAAAGGGGGTTTTGGGGCAAAAATCACGTATGGGCCCACCAAAGGGGGCAATCCCGCCTTTTTCCCGCGACCACGGCATGAACCGCGGTCAAGAACGCGGCCAAAATGAGAGGAGACCGCGGTCGAGGCCCGCGGCCGCGGCTCGGACCGCGGGTGATTGCCAAAAACGTTCTGGACTGCTCTGGAGCAGAGGCCCGCGGTCGGGCCCGCGGCCGCAGCCCGGACCGCGGCTTACTGGGCAATTTTGGAGCAGAGGCCCGCGGTCGGGCCCGTGGCCGCGGCCCGGACCGCGGGGTCCTGGGCTTTATGCGCAGTCCGCTTGTTCGGCTCCGTTCTCCCTCGTCCGGACTCGGATTTGGTCGCCGTTTGCGCTCACGGATTCCTCTCGAGACGTACTTCAATCTCATGTCTTCAAAATCTTCTAATTAATCTTTGATTTTTCCTGAAATCACTCCAAAAGATACACCAAGCATCAAAACTCAATAAAACTCAAAATTGGGATACAAACACATATTAGCAATCAAAATATGAAGGGAAATGACAACAAATCATATGGAATTGAGGTACGAAAACCATGTTTGTCAACCCCCCAAACTTAAGGCGTTGTTTGTCCCCAAACGATAAAAGACTAGAAATAAAAGTAAACAAACATGTGAGCATGAATTGATGTCATTTCAAGGCTTCAACAATTTCAAAAATCTTTCAAAAGTGTATCACAAGTAAAATGCATTCTAAGAAGTCACAAGTGATAGTGAGTTCAACATTATAGCATCCAAGTTTGAATCCTCACAAGGTGAATGTTTCAATGGTGCACTCAACTCTCAAGTGTTTAGATTGGACGTGTTTGCACTCAAATTGAAACAATGTATGCAATCTACCATAAGCTTGTCATTTATCCTAACTCTCTATACTTCAATGTGTTATAAATAATGATCAACAAGGGCTTTCATAAGGTTGTAATGAGGGCTCTTTGGTGGGGTGAAGTGTTTTTAGGCAAATAACTCATATCCCACAATCCAACAATCACAATGAACAAGTCAAATTCACCATTTCTCTTTTTTAATCAATCAGAAACCAAAATCCCCACATTTCTTCTTTTCACCCTTAGTGATACTTATCATGATATGATTCAAAAGGCAAATCACTCCCCTTTATGCTCTTTTATTCACATTCATTTCCATTTCTTTTTCTTTCTTTTTCTTTTTAAGCTTATAGGGGACTAGTGATTTTCACTCAATCAAAGCTTGATAGACAATTTCAATCATTTCCCAAACCTTTTCATCAAAGCAACCACTAACACTCTAAGTTCTACCCCTTTATCATTGGTTCATTCAAAGAATGGCTACGAGGCACAAATGGGGTAAACTAGGATCATATGAGAATTTGGACACAATTTGAGTTAAGTGGCTAACAAAGATGGCCTTAAATCACTTCAATATTAACAACACATCTACTTTTATTTTCAAGCGAGGACTCATGGCAAGTTCTAGATATCAACACACATGCTCAAATGATTTACACTCGAGAACAAAATGAGATTGTAAATGTATGACAATCAAAGGCTCAATTCTCACAAGCTCATTTCTTTTTCAAGTTCTTGGAGGTACAGTATTTAGCTCATTGTCACAAGTTCAAACTCTACATGCAAAATCAACATGTAATACACAACAACTTTTTTTTAAAAAACAACAATCATAAGCCCAAAAACCAATCAATTCATCATCACAATATTTGCTACAATTATCCCAAGCAAAACAAAAACAACAACCCAACTAACTCTCAAGCTTTCATTTATTCAACAATAACAAAAATAAGACAATAAAACTAAACCAAACAAAAACAAGTAAAGCAAAAGATAGATGAGACAACTAATCCATCTTTCCCCTCCCCCCAAACTTATTTCACACAAAATGGAAATGAGTTTGGAGGAAAAGAGAATGAGAAGCTGTCTCGGACTCACAAAAAAAAACTAACATAAAAAACCACACACATATATAAATATATACATAGATTAATATATAAATACCTATGTATGTGTGTGATTATTGAACTTGCAATAATTAAAGGGTACCTTGTTGGGGTGCCTCCCAACTAGCGCTTAGTTTAACGTCGTGAGCTCGACGTCTTCACGATGGTGTCATGGCTCGGGGATGGTGCCAACGAACACTTCAACTTTTGGTTTCAAGGGCAAATACACCTTGATTCTTTCCTTCTCAACCACAAAGGTTCTTCCATCCTGCTTTCTCAATTCAATTGCTCCATTATTGAAAACCTTGTTGATTTTGAAAGGACCCGACCATTTCGATCTTGGCTTTTCTGGAGGTAGTGATTGACGAAAGGTGAGGATAAGGACTTCATCATCGGGTGCAAACTCCTGTTTGTGTATCATCTCGTCATAAGCACTTGTTGTCCTCTCCTTGTAGAGGCTTGACTTCTCAAATGTGTGATACTCATCTAACTCATTGAGTTGGAGTACACGGTCTTGCCCCATTGGATGTATCTCATTCTCACCAAAGAATGCATACTTCAAGTGTGTGGGGAGAAGCTTCAACTCTAAGCTTGGAGATTTCTCCTCTCCCTTTTCTTTCTTCAATTTATCCTTCAAGTTGATGCAAGGTTCGATCACTTGCATCATTTTGCATTCCTTCATTTTCATTCTTTCTTCCTCATCTTTGTGCTTGGGAGCTTTGTGGATTGAGAAGGTAACACTCTCATCATTCACTCTCAATGTGAGCTTGCCCTTTGCAACATCAATTAGGGCCCTCCCCGTCGCCAAGAATGGACGTCCAAGGATCAAAGGTACATCCTTGTCCTCAACCATATCCAACACCACAAAATCCACCGGAAAAATGAATTTGTCAACCCTCACCAAGACATCCTCCACTATCCCTTTAGGATATGAAACAGAACGATCCGCCATTTGCAAAGCAATCGTGGTTGGCTTAATGGTTCCTATTTTAAGCTTGTTGAAGATTGAGAGAGGCATCAAATTTATGCTTGCTCCCAAATCACACAAGGCCTTTCCAAAACGACCATTACCAATATCACATGGAATAGTAAAGCTCCCGGGATCCTTGATCTTGAGGGATAGCTTCTTTTGAAGAACGGCACAACATTCTTCGGTGAGGTTGATCGTCTCAAATTATTCCCATTTCTTCTTCTTGGATATGACCTCCTTGAGAAATTTTGCATACTTGGGCATTTGTTGCAATGCTTCAATAAGTGGGATATTGATGTGTACCTTCCGAAAGATCTCAAGGAATTTAGAGAACTCACTCTCCACATTTTTCTTTTGAAGTCTTTGAGGAAATGGAATTGGTGGGCAATAAGGTGGTGGTGCCTTGTACACATCTTTCTTCTCCTCCTTGTCGCCTTGCATTTTTGAGGAAATGTTCTCATCATTGTTCTTGACTTCCGGAGGTATCTTGGACTCTTCAAGTATCTTCCCACTTCTTATAGTGATAGCCTTGCAATGTTCTTTTGGATTCACAACGGTGTTACTCGAAAATTGCCCCTTTTGATGTTGGTTGCTTAAGGATTCGGCAATTTGCCCCACTTTCATCTCAAGCATTTTCAATTGGGTTGCTTTAGCCTCTAACCTTTCATCGGTTCTCGTCATGTGGGCTTGAGTGGCCGTCATGAATTTCATTAAGATTTCTTCAAGGTTGAGCTTCTTCTCTTCCTTGATCATGCCATCACTCACTGCAAATCCGGGCGGTGGTTGCAAGAAGTTATTGGGATTACCATAGAAAAGATTCGGGTGGCGATTTGCTTGAAACCCTTGATTGTATTGCCCTTGTCCTTGATAGCCACCTTGTTGTTGGGGCCGGAAGTTCCCATAGCCTCGGTTGTTGTTGTTGTTGATGTAGTTCACATCCTCAAAGCTAGTTTGTTCTTCAACCACGGGCTCTATTCTTGATAGTGACATAGCATCAATCTTGCTATTTATGGTGGTCATTTGAGCCGTCAAAAGGGCTATGGGATCCGAGCTTGTTGTAGCCGCCACCTTCTTCAAGATGATCCTCTCCGTCGGGAATTGATGGCAATTGGTGGCCAAGTTCTCTATGATGTGAGCGGCCTCCGCGTGGCTTTTCTCCAACAATGCTTTATTGGCCGATGCATTCATGTCTCTTTGCATCTCACCACTACACCCGGTGTAGAATACACAAATGATTGTGTTTTGATCTAAGCCATGGTTAGGGCACTTCCTTAGCATCTCTTTGAATCTCTCCCAAGCTTTGTAGAAGGATTCTCCATCAAATTGGTGAAATTGGACTATGTCCTTCTTCATCTTCATGGTTTTACCCGGAGGGTAGAACTTGTTGAGAAACTTTTGAGCCATGTTCTCCCATGTAGTGATAGAACCACCCTCTAAAGATTGGTACCATGTCTTGGCCATGCCCCTTAGCGAAAAGGGGAAGAGTCGAAGTCGAATGGCATCCTCCGGGACTCCATTTATCTTGATGGTGCCGCATATCTCTAAGAAGTTTCCAAGATGTCCATTCGGGTCATCTTGGGAAAGACCGACGAATTGGTTTTGTTGTACCATATTTATGAGGGCCGGCTTGAGCTCAAAATTGTTGGCGTTGATTCTCGGTGCATGCACTCCTCCTTGTTGGACAATGGGTTGGAACATATTGCTAATAGGTGGTGGTGGTGGTGCATTCCTTTGAGCCTCTTGCTCATTGATTTGCCCTTGCATGTCCTCCAATTGCCTTTGGAGTTGACGGATTAAGTCGTGATTATCCGCCATAACTTCTTCCAACTCTCTATCTCTTCTTGTTCTTGCTTTGTTGTGTCGGCAAAAAGCTTCAACCTCAAGGTCTATAGGTATAAGAGGTGCACCCTTAGACCTTGTGTTCATACACTACCTATCAACCAACAAGAACAAAGAGTCAAATCACAATCTTAAAATAGAAAACAAAAATTAAAGCAAGTAAAATGTCTAAAGTAGTTAAGCACAATGAAGCAAAATATCACAAGTAATGAAACTAAACTAATCCCCGGCAACGGCGCCAAAAACTTGTTCGCTAATATTTTCACCACGCCGCAAGTATACGGTGTAGTTGCAACATAGGGAAGCAAGGTCGTATTCCACAAGGATTAGTAGTCAAATTCTAGTGATTACCTTAAGTCATTATGCTAGAGCTATTTAGACTAAACAAGGAAGTGAGTGGTTTGATTAACTAACAAATTTAAAGACAAAATAAGAACAATCAAACAAAGTGGATTAATTAAGTGATGAAGGTGGTTTAGGGATTAGGCAACGATGGATTAGCAATTGTTCGCTATTTTATTTGACACGCCGCAAGTGTACGGGTGCAATTGTGTACAGTAGCAAGCAAGGTCGTATTCCACAGAGACTGAATTTACCAATTCCTATCCTAAATTATCCTACTCTATCTGGACAAACGAAATTAAGAGTTTTGGTTTTAAAGCTAAATAAATAAATAACAGGAAACAAATAAATCAAGCTGGAACACAGAGAAACAGATAAGAGAAGAATTCCCAAGGCAAATGTTTCAACAGATTCTCCTAACGAACATGTTCAATTCAATTAATAAGACGATTCCTAAGGCAATCTCAAAACTAGTCTATACCCACTCCCGTGGCATACAAACCGTTGATTACATGCAAGGCTACCGTCCCCGGATCGCACTTCTAACATGCAACTCCTAAAAGCTCATAGGATTAACGCCCTCACAAATATCAATTCCCTTTAGAATTAAATATATGTGTTCTATGTTCTTAGTTCAGGTAATAATTATCATCTCCCGATCTCAAATTAAAACCTATGATTATGCTAAATTGGTGGCCAATCAATAAAGCAAACAACTGTAACAAGAACATAAAAAGGAAAAACAATCTCAATTAATTGAATCAAACAGTCAGAAATTCAAATCATGTCTACTCCCTAAACCCTGGGAAAAAGGATTCTAGCCACACATAGACATATGACTAAAAATCAATATCTCAAATACACAAATAAACATTCAACAATGAAACCGTAGTAGAATTCGAGAGTCTTCAGTTCTTGCTCTGGCTCCGTTCTCTGTCTCTCTCAGCTCTCAGGAAAAGTAAAAAATGATAGATGGTGATAAAAGCTTGCAGAGAATAAGTTATTGGGGAGTATTTATATGCCCTAGGTCTTGTAGCTCTCAAAAATACCCAAAATTGCTAAAAAAATGAATTTTGGACGGAAATACGGCGACTCGCGCGGCCACGTCGCGCGGCCGCATGGCTGGCCCGCGTGACGAAACAGAACTCCCGACAGCTTTGCGCAGTGATTTTGTTTTGGCTCGTTCTCCCTCGTCCGAACTCCGATTTACGATCCGTTTGTGCTCACGAACTCCTCTCGAGATGAACTACAACTTGTATTTCAGAAAAAGCTTCTAAATTCTGCTTCATTATTTCTGAAAATACGTTCAAACACAAGCAAGTGACAAGTTCTTGACCAAAAACCAATATAAGCTCCAAATAAACCATCAAACACACAAAATCCTCACAACTAAGCATAAAAAATGACACACCAAGAGGTAAAAATGCATGTTTATCAACCCCCCAAACTTGAACTATTGTCCGTCCTCGGACAAAACAAAGATGAACCAAGAATGGATCAACAAGAGTGCAGAGAAAAGTGGATAACATTGTGGCTTTAGATTTGTCAACAATATTATCAACATGCATTTGTATCTCCTATCATCAAGATATCACAATCATGAAAAACTTCAAATTATGGTCTCAATGACTTGCAATCCTCGCCAAAAAGATATAGAATATAAGAACTCTCAACTCTCAAGTGTATCAATTAACATGGACATGTATACGCTCAGTTCAAGCAGAACAAGTACTCAACCATATGCTTGTCAATCGTCTCACCTCTCCACCACTCAATGTGTGCTCCTATAACCAAGATCAAAAAGGTCTTTATTGAGGGTTGTAATGTAGGCTCTTTGGTAGGGTAGGATATATTTGGCTAAGTGACTAATAAATACTCTCAATGTAGCACAATCACCAACCTTATAGCATTCTTAATCCATACCATCTTCCACCTCATAAAACCAGATTTTTCAATACGAGAAACCATCACAACACAACAATTATTTCTCATGATATTATGTCTCTCTAATGCATCCTATGTACCAATTTTTTCAATTCTTTTGCTCTCTCTTTTCTTTTCTTTTTTTCTTTTCTCCACCATTCTTTTTTTTTCCAACAACTTGTAGGGTACTAAGATTTTCAATTTGAAACCACAAAACATAACTCATGATCATTCATCTCCACAAACCAACTATTCCATATTAACAATTTCCAAGCTCTCACCCATAGCTAAATCAAAGAATATGGAAAAATAAGGCTCAAAGGGGTTGAACTAGGATCATATAAAGATTTAGGACACATATGGGATAAATAGGCTAGCAAAGATGGCCTTCTATCATCTCAAAGTTATTAAGCACATTATGTGACCTCGAGGGAGAAACCAAGACAAGTTCTAGTGAGACACAAGCATACTCAAACAATCACTCAAGAATAAGAAATAAGACTGTAAAAATAATGACAGTCAAGGCTCAAAACTCACAGCTTATTTCATTGATTGCAACCACATAGAGACCATGCTTATCATTCATCATTCATGCTCAATCACAACAATATCAACACAAACTCATGCAATTTCACAAGTTTTAAACAGAAATCATCATGAACCAGTTATCCACAAAACTCTACACTACTCACATCATCATCAAGGTAACATCACGAAGAAACCACCAAAGCAAGACTAAGAAAACTCAACGACGACACAAACAAAGACAACCAAAAAGAAAAGTGCACCCACAAAGACACATCCCCCCAAACTTATTCACCACCAAGGAGAATAAGTTTGAAAAGGATTTGTGGGGCACGAAAACAAACAAACAAACAAACGAAAAGGAACAAACTAACCAGAAATTGGGTTGCCTCCCAATAAGCGCTATTTTTAACGTCGTTAGCTCGACCGAACAACAAACTCATCAAGGAGGCTGGTACAAGCAGTGCTGCGAACAGCTTCTCCCTGCTTCATGCTTCTCAACCAACACTCCTCCTTTAAACTTCCGATCACCTGGGTCCTGCCAAGAAAAAGGATCCGCATCAAATGTATTAAAACATCAACACTTACCTTGCCCGGATCTTTTGCTTTCTTTGGCGCTTCATCTTTGTGGATGTGGCATGGTTCATAGAAATGGAAAGTTCGGCTCTCATCATGAACTCGCAGTGTGAGCTCTCCTTTCTCCACATCAATCAAAGCTCTTCCCGTTGCCAGGAACGGGCGCCCCAAAATCAGCGGAATTTTGTTCTCATCCTCAATGTCTAGAACCACAAAATCTGCAGGGAAAATAAAATCCCCCACCTTCACGAGTACGTTCTCCACAATTCCACGAGGGTAGGTGACCGACCTGTCCGCCATCTGCAGCCTCATTGATGTCTGCTTCAACTCTCCAATTTCCAGCTGCTGAAAAACAGATAGAGGCATAAGATTTATGCTTGCCCCCAGGTCGCAGAGTGACCTTCCGAAATGCTGGCCTCCAATAATGCAGGAAAGTGTGAAGCTGCCCGGATCTTTGACCTTTGCCGGCAGCTTCCTCTGCAAGATTGCGCTGCATTCTTCATTGAGATTCACCGTCTCAAACTCTTCCAGCCTCCTCTTCCTCGAGATAATCTCCTTCAGGAATCTAACATACTGCGGCATCTCCTGCAGTGCTTCCACCAATGGAATATTAATGTGCACTTTCCTGAAGATCTCTAAGAACTTGGAGAACTGCTCCTTCACCCTCTCTTTCTTATGGCGCTTAGGGAGAGGAATGGCCACAGTTGCTGGCGAAGTAGTTTTTTGCTTTTCATCATTCTTTCTGCCAGAAACCTCAACAGTGACCTCCTCAGCTTTTTCCTCAATCAGCCGTGCACTCTCCTCTTTTGCCGTCATGGCCCCTTCCTGTGTAGTCCCGCTCGGCAGATCAACCATCTTAAAGTGACGCTGGGGAAACGGCAACCACCCAGGAGGACGCAGATGAGGTGGAAGTCGTCGGCCTTCCTCCCAGACTTTCCACGAGAGCTCTTCTTTCTCCATCTCATGAGATCCATGGTTGCCTTCTGAGGGGGCTTCATTCTTCAATCCAATGGCCATGCATTGCTCCTTTGGGTTCACCTTGGCATTGTTTAAGAGGTTACCCGACTGTTGGAGTTTGTTGACGGCGGTGGCTACTTGACCCAATTGGGTCTCGAACATCTTCATTTGAGTCCCCACAGCAACGGCATTGGACTCTAGCTTTTCCATCCTCTCATCTGCCTTGGAGATGAACTTCATCATCAACTCCTCTATATTTGGCTTCTTCACTTCATTAATGATTCCATTCGTAACAGAGAAGCCTGGTGGAGGTTGGATTGCATTGTTGGGATTCCCATAAGCCAAATTGGGATGTGGACGCCCTCCATGATGAAACTGCTGTCCACTATTGTATCCACCCTGTTGCCCATGCTGAAAGTTCCCATAGCTTTTGCCATTGATGTAGTTGACGTCTTCTACGCCTGTCGGGATCTCTACAACTGGCTTAGAATTGCCAACAGTCATAGCATTGATTTTTGAGTTCATCTCTGCCAGCTGAGTCAAAATCAATGCCACGGGATCTGAACTGGAGGTAGCAGCAACTTTCTTCAAGTGAACTCTCTCGGATGGCCATTGATAGCTCGTGGTGGCCATGCTTTCAATGATCTCCATTGCCTCCGAGCTCCCTTTCTTGAGCAGAGAACCTCCAGCTGCTGTATCCATAAACATTCTCGCACGCTCTCCACATGCATTGTAAAACATGACCACCAGAGTCCCCTCATCAAAACCATGGGATGGGCACTTCCTCAGCTTCTCCTGGTATCTTTCCCATGTTTCAGCCAAAGTCTCTCCATCAAATTGCTGAAATTGAAGAATGTCCATCTTCAACTTCAAAGTAAGCCCAGGAGGATGGAACTTCCGTAGGAAAAGATCTGCCAGGTCCCCCCATACTGGATTGGCTCCCAGCTATAGAGTTTGATACCACGACTTTGCCTTATCCCTGAGTGAGAATGGGAAAAGGCGAAGTCGTATAATGTCATCAGGGACTCCATTCATCTTGACAGTGCTGCACAGCTCCAGGAATTGCGCCAGATGCGCATTGGGATCTTCCACAGCTTTGCCTCCATACTGGTTTTGCTGCACCATGGTGATCAAACCAGTCTTAAGCTCGAAATCATTCGCGTTGACTCTTGGAGGCTCATGATACTGATACTGCGGAGTAAACGCCTCATTGATGGGAGGTTGCTTCTGAGCATCGCGGTTTTCCTGCGCCTCAATCAAACGCTGCAGTTGCTCCTTGAGAGCACGAACATCTTCTGCGGTAGCCATAGAACTACCTAGCAAACTTCAGAACCAAAAATCAGGACCACGGGAAAAAAAATAAAGAACAGAATTTAAATAAATAGAAATAAAAAACCAGATTAGTATCAAATAATTAACAGATAGTACTGATAAAAATCAGTCCCCGGCAACAGCGCCAAAAACTTGTTCGCTATTTTATTTGACACGCCGCAAGTGTACGGGTGCAATTGTGTACAGTAGCAAGCAAGGTCGTATTCCACAGAGACTGAATTTACCAATTCCTATCCTAAATTATCCTACTCTATCTGGACAAACGAAATTAAGAGTTTTGGTTTTAAAGCTAAATAAATAAATAACAGGAAACAAATAAATCAAGCTGGAACACAGAGAAACAGATAAGAGAAGAATTCCCAAGGCAAATGTTTCAACAGATTCTCCTAACGAACATGTTCAATTCAATTAATAAGACGATTCCTAAGATAATCTCAAAACTAGTCTATACCCACTCCCGTGGCATACAAACCGTTGATTACATGCAAGGCTACCGTCCCCGGATCGCACTTCTAACATGCAACTCCTAAAAGCTCATAGGATTAACGCCCTCACAAATATCAATTCCCTTTAGAATTAAATATATGTGTTCTATGTTCTTAGTTCAGGTAATAATTATCATCTCCCGATCTCAAATTAAAACCTATGATTATGCTAAATTGGTGGTCAATCAATAAAGCAAACAACTGTAACAAGAACATAAAAAGGAAAAATAATCTCAATTAATTGAATCAAACAGTCAGAAATTCAAATCATGTCTACTCCCTAAACCCTGGGAAAAAGGATTCTAGCCACACATAGACATATGACTAAAAATCAATATCTAAAATACACAAATAAACATTCAACAATGAAACCGTAGTAGAATTCGAGAGTCTTCAGTTCTTGCTCTGGCTCCGTTCTTTGTCTCTCTCAGCTCTCAGGAAAAGTAAAAAATGATAGATGGTGATAAAAGCTTGCAGAGAATAAGTTATTGGGGAGTATTTATATGCCCTAGGTCTTGTAGCTCTCAAAAATACCCAAAATCGCTAAAAAAACGAATTTTGGACGGAAATACGGCGACTCGCGCGGCCACGTCGCGCGGCCGCATGGCTGGCCCGCGTGACGAAACAGAACTCCCGACAGCTTTGCACAGTGATTTTGTTTTGGCTCGTTCTCCCTCGTCCGAACTCCGATTTATGATCCGTTTGCGCTCACGAACTCCTCTCGAGATGAACTACAACTTGTATTTCAGAAAAATCTTCCAAATTCCGCTTCATTATTTCTGAAAATACGTTCAAACACAAGCAAGTGACAAGTTCTTGACCAAAAACCAATATAAGCTCCAAATAAACCATCAAACACACAAAATCCTCACAACTAAGCATCAAAAATGACACACCAAGAGGTAAAAATGCATGTTTATCAACCCCCCAAACTTGAACTATTGTCCGTCCTCGGACAAAACAAAGATGAACCAAGAATGGATCAACAAGAGTGCAGAGAAAAGTGGATAACATTGTGGCTTTAGATTTGTCAACAATATTATCAACATGCATTTGTATCTCCTATCATCAAGATATCACAATCATGAAAAACTTCAAATTATGGTCTCAATGACTTGCAATCCTCGCCAAAAAGATATAGAATATAAGAACTCTCAACTCTCAAGTGTATCAATTAACATGGACATGTATACGCTCAGTTCAAGCAGAACAAGTACTCAACCATATGCTTGTCAATCGTCTCACCTCTCCACCACTCAATGTGTGCTCCTATAACCAAGATCAAAAAGGTCTTTATTGAGGGTTGTAATGTAGGCTCTTTGGTAGGGTAGGATATATTTGGCTAAGTGACTAATAAATACTCTCAATGTAGCACAATCACCAACCTTATAGCATTCTTAATCCATACCATCTTCCACCTCATAAAACCAGATTTTTCAATACGAGAAACCATCACAACACAACAATTATTTCTCATGATATTATGTCTCTCTAATGCATCCTATGTACCAATTTTTTCAATTCTTTTGCTCTCTCTTTTCTTTTCTTTTTTTCTTTTCTCCACCATTTTTTTTTTTCAACAACTTGTAGGGTACTAAGATTTTCAATTTGAAACCACAAAACATAACTCATGATCATTCATCTCCACAAACCAACTATTCCATATTAACAATTTCCAAGCTCTCACCCATAGCTAAATCAAAGAATATGGAAAAATAAGGCTCAAAGGGGTTGAACTAGGATCATATAAAGATATAGAAAGTGAGAAATGAGAAATGCATAGAAAGTGACCAACAATCCATACAAGAAAGAATACTAGGGCTTGCAAAGATAATGACAAGGAAGTAATTAAGACATATATTAAGCATAATAATCAATCCATTACATCATCCATTAGCCTAACCCCCAAACCAATGGGGGATTTAGCCTATCATGCTTACAATCAAAATACTTAATTCAAGGAAATTCATAAATGAAAGAGAGAGAGAGTAAGAGGTGACAAATCCTATTTAATTAGCTTCCTTCAATCTTCTCTCTTCTTCAATGTCTTTCCAATCTTGGTGGTTGAGTGTAGTTATGGAGGTTAGGGCTTGGGTATGGAGGTAGGAGAGTGTGTTTTTCTTGGGGGAAGATGAAAGATATGAGAAAAATGGGGAAAAGGGGGTTTTGGGGCAAAAATCACGCCTGGGCCCACCAAAGGGGGCAATCCCGCCTTTTTCCCGCGACCACGACATGAACCGCGGTCAAGAACGCGGCCAAAATGAGAGGAGACCGCGGTCGAGGCCCGCGGCCGCGGCTCGAACCGCGGGTGATTGCCAAAAACGTTCTGGATTGCTCTGGAGCAGAGGCCCGCGGTCGGGCCCGTAGCCGCGGCCCGGACCGCGGCTTACTGGGCAATTTTGGAGCAGAGGCCTGCGGTCGGGACCATGGCCGTGGCCCGGACCGCGGGGTCCTGGGCTTTATGCGCAGTCCGCTTGTTCGGCTCCGTTCTCCCTCGTCCGGACTCGGATTTGGTCGCCGTTTGCGCTCACGGATTCCTCTCGAGACGTACTTCAATCTCATGTCTTCAAAATCTTCTAATTAATCTTTGATTTTTCCTGAAATCACTCCAAAAGATACACCAAGCATCAAAACTCAACAAAACTCAAAATTGGGATACAAACACATATTAGCAATCAAAATATGAAGGGAAATGACAACAAATCATGTGGAATTGAGGTACGAAAACCATGTTTGTCATTTACCCAAAATTGTTACTCCATTAACACAATCTATGCAATCAAATGTATAAGCAAAACACACAACAGTTGATCCTCAAAAATTAACAAATAACAAGAATCTATGCAATTCGACATCTTTGCAACAACATCCAACATCTATGCAACAACAACTATCAACAATTAAAATTCGCAATGGTTACTCCATAACCACCATCTATGGATTTTAACAAAAATTAACAAAAATCGAACATCTATGGAACAATATCCAACCTTTGTGCAACTGAAATTCGAAATGGCCTCTGCCGCCGCCTTCAACAGATTCGTCTCTGCTACCGCCTGCTACAGACTGACGAGCAAGAATCTCGTTGCCGCCGGAAACGTCGTCGCCTTGCACAAATCAGCCGCCGCACCTTCGAATTGCACCGTTTCGGCAACCAACAGTTTCAATCGCCGCCACCTTCAAAAGTATCTTCTCAGCCGCCGCGTGGTACAATTTGGATCGTCGCTGCCGGAAGCTCCATCGCCTAACAGTTTTGATGGGTGTATTCTAGGTGCATAGCGGCGCCAGAACCCTAGATAAAAAAGTGAAAGATTGAAATTGAATTGGTAATAGGAAATCGTGAGTAATGGGTAATTCTAGTATTACATGTTTACCCTTTAAATTTTAATTACATTAAAATTATTAATTAAATTGTGCATCTATAATTTAATCTCAGCCATCTATTTTTTCTAAATGAATGGTTTAGATTAGGTTCCTAGTTTTCATCTTAAGGGGGGTTCTATATTAACCCCACCCTATATATATATATAGGGGAGGGCTATAATAAAAACACTTTTAAGTGTATAAAATATGGATAAATCTTGTCCATTAAATATTCTTGTAATACCCCGCCTATTTTATTAAGTTTATAATTCATTTTAAGATTAGATTAGAATGATTTACGCCGGAGAAATGAAAAAGAATTTATTTTTAATACCAACAAAATGATTTACAAAATCTTTTACAAAATTCATTTATTCAAACCTTTATGCATTTTATATTATTTAAAGTGATTATGTGAATATGTGATTATTTTATATGTTAGCATTGATTTATATATGATTTAAATTTAAAGTTTATGTTGGGCTTTAATTATGTATGTGTGTTGAGTTTAGATGATTCATTTTGGGCCTTAGTTATAATTAAACCTTACTTGTTAATATCAATCAAGCCCAAAGTCTTTTTTTTTTTTTAAAGAAGGAAGCCCAACCCCAAGCCACCACCTTCATTGCTGCTAAGTACAACAGCATGCTCAACCATGCCCTAAGCTACTCTATTTTCGAGCCATGCCTTAGCTTCACACCGCTCAAGTTTCATCCATGCCTTAGCTGCACTAATTCTTCCATCTACTCAACTATTCGGTTCTTCATCCTTAAATGGTCTTCCCTCATTCACAATAAACCTTTACCCAGCTGCAAGAATTTGAATGGTATCAGAGCATAAGTTTTTTTTCATATATCTGATAACCGTAAGCTTCTAATGTCGAGTCTAGAATAATACCTCTAGGCTTCTAAGAAATTTGTTGACCCTCAGCTCGCCGTCACACTGCCGCAACAAAAAGGTACACCTTAAAAGTTTCAATAATTTTAAATGCTTTCAAAGTTTTTAAGAAGTGCGCGAATGATGTTATATGGATTGCTTATCGCTTTCATATTGTTATTTTGAGCATTTGACTCATATAACCAATGTATGTACGTATGTCATGTTTGGGACTATCGAACCCTTAACGAATCAATGAATTTATGGTCGAGTTAGATTCCATTAATCTTTCCGACTTAAGAAAATTTTCATGAAAGGGGCATTTATTGTCCATATGTTTTAAGGTTTCAAAAGAAACAAATGATTGAATGAATGAAAAGTTTTATGTTATCGTTTTAGGTCCATTGCCTATACGATTTGAATGATGAGTCCTCTTACAAACCGTTTGAGTACTACCCAATGATACCTTAGAAATATTAGTCGTGATAGCTCCGCTTGATCGATTTAAGTAAGGATGATAAGATAGCAACGTTTAGCATAGATATGTTATAACGTAGAAACAATGTCATGAGATTAAGGTTTCACTTAAGTTATTCCACTTAAGTTAAGATTAGTTTCCACATAAAACTAGTCTTTCACATGGTTACACCATAGAAGCGATATATCTTGTGTATATCTATATATGTATGTACGTATGCCGAATGAGTCTCTTCATCTGCTGATTCTCATCCGTCAATCAGAATGGAAGACACGCTAAGAGGATGTGGTAGAGGACGAGGACATGGCCGTGGGCGCGGTAGAAGAGTTGTCCCCAAAGAACCTGTTCCACAAGTAGCACCAAATCGCACAGCTGAGGAAAAGTTTCGTAAGGAAAAACCCCCAACGTTTGATGGATTGGGCGAACCCACAGATGCTGAGAAATGGGTTAGAGCAATAGAGAGGATCTTTAACTACATCCGTTGTGATGATGAGGATAAAGTGGCATGTGCAACTTATCAGTTGGTGGACGAAGCTGACTTTTGGTGGGAGTCAGTGAGGCGGACAATGACTGACGAACAGTGGGAGAATTTCACATGGGAAGAGTTCAAGGCTGAATTGTATGAGAAGTATATACCGAGATGTTACCAACAGAAGAAACTGAATGAGTTTTGGAATCTGAGACAGAAAATGGGAACTGTGATTGAGTACGACAGGGCCTTCAATCAACTATCAAGATATGCTCCGACATTGGTGGACAGTGATGAGAAACGCGTAGAGAAGTTCATAAACGGACTGCATCACGAGATAGCGATTTCCCTAGCAAGTCAAGGAGGTCTCACCTATGTACAAACATTGGGCAGGGCCCTCACTATTGAGTCATTGTTGCCAAGGGAGAAAGGAAAATCCCCCAAACAGTTTGAATTTGTACCATCTCAAGATGGTAGTAAGGGAAAGCGAAAATGGAATGAAGGGACTGGTGGAAACATTGGAAATGGGAAGAAACCATGGATGGCAAATCAAAATCAGAATCAGCATCAGAACCCACAACCTCAAGCAATGGTTCAAACTCCTTGCCCAAAATGTCAAAAACTCCTCCCGGGAGAATGTCTGAAAGGAATGAACGTCTGCTATAACTGCGGGGAGGCCGGGCATTATGTCTCAACATGCCCAAAGAAGGGAGGTGGAGTACCCCAACAACAAAATCCTGGAAACCAACAGCGACAGAACCAAGATCCTGGAGGAAATCAGGGGCAACCACGATATGCTAGGGCCTATGCTCTTAATCAACATCAAGCAGCAAGAGACTATGGAAACCTGCCAGGTACGATTAATGTTTTCGACGTGTAGGTTATAGTTTTGTTCAATACTGGGGTATCCTATTCTTTCATTTCAAATGCTACTTTTAAGAAAATAGAATTGATGCCACGATCGTCCCGTAACAACGTTAGAAGTTAGTACAACTGACGATGAAAGACTGGCTGCTAAGGACGTCACCACGAACTTAGAGCTCGATATAGGCGCCGAAACATTTAGAAATACTTGCGTGTTATTTCTATGATAGAATTTTGACGTAATCCTAGAATTGGTTGACCTACTCAAGTCAATGGCACGATACTTTGTAACAAGGGAAAGATCCCGCTTCAATCTCTAAGAAATGAGGAGATGAGTTTTCACGGCACAATGACGTACCGAATTTTGAAGAAAATTTTCTAGTTCGAAGAATGATGTCGCGTTGTTAGAAAGTTAAGGCCGTGTATGATTCAATGCCGCATAAGAGTTGAATGGAAAGAAAGTCTAGCATCCAAATGAGAATACCCAGATATTCAATTTCGAGGACGAATTTTTTTTTAAGGATGGAGGAATGTAATACTGCCGCCTATTTTATTAAGTTTATAATTCATTTTAAGATTAGATTAGAATGATTTACGCTGGAGAAATGAAAAAGAATTTATTTTAAATTCCAACAAAATTTATTTACAAAAGCTTTTATAAAATTTAGTCTTTTGATTTTTGTGCATTGCATAAATTGAAATATATGAATGTATGATTTTCATATATGCTAGCATTAATTATATATATATATATATATAAGTATATATATAATTTAAATTAAAGTTCATATAGGACTTTGATATTTATTTATGTTGGGCTTTGATAAAGTGTTGGGCCTTTTAGTTAAGAACAAATTGTTTATATAATTGGCTTTTTCTTTTAGCCCAATGATTTAATAAAATCGATCCTTATGAAAAGGGTGAGGGATGTTCCTGCACACTGTATTGCAGCAGCTCAAAATGCTCCTCCAACCATGCTTCTTCAACTGCCCATGTCCCACTCAATCATGCTCACCTCGTACTTTTTTCTATTCAATCCATACCTTGACCTGTTCTTCCCCTTTCCGTTATAATCTCTCCCTTATTCACCAATCACCTTCACCCCAGCAGCAAAACACCTTCGGTAAAGTTTCTGCACTCAATTCATTTTGTTTCCTCTCACAGCAATCTCCTAATCTCATATGCTCTCTGCATATTTTCTGCAGAGCTCTGGAATATCATAGATACCTCTACACATTAATTCTCCTCTACATAAACACCAACATCACAGAATACAATCCCAAAGGTTTTACCTTTTAACTCCAACTTATTCCCTCTGTACAAATGACAATATGATGCATCCTATCTATGTATGTTGTTTTGCTTCTACAAACTCATCAAACCAACAAAGCATGAGAATAAACTGCATAATTTAGATACTACTACACAATTGTGCTTTTACAATGTCATACATGAAGAAAGACTAAAAAAAAAAAAAGTAGTAGTATTGAAGTTGAGATTTTCTCTCACTAGAAAGAACCCTCTGCCTTCTCTCTAGACTTCACTCTCGCTCTCTCTCTTGAATCTCACCGGAGAAAACTCTCTCCTTGCTCACGGGTTTCAGCCCTTCACTCGCTTCTCTCTTCTCCATCTCCATCATCATTCGTGAAGGATTACAAAGGAAATTTTGGTTTTGTTTGAAGATCTGCTCCAAGAAGGTGAAACATCACCGGAGGGTTTCTCCTCTAAACCTTCGGGTTTCTAGGGTTTCCCTCTCGTCTTCACCCACTGATTGAACTCCTTTCACCAAACGGCGGTGAAATCTGCTAGAGGTTCAACGGCGGTGATGTGCAGAAAACTCATTGGGTGAAAGGTATTTTCAGATTTAGGGTTGTCTTCGCCGGAGCAGAAGTCTGAGTACGTTTTTTTCCGGTCATCTGCCCTTTTTCTTACTTTTGTTTTCCCAATCTGTTTTGGCTTTCTTTTTCCGATCTAAAGTCCCTCTAAGATTCTGAAACTAAAGCACGTTCTACGGTCTATTTCTGGAATTTTTTTGCAAATTGTGCTAAGTATCGGATTAGTCTTAATCTTGTGGTTTTTTCCCTCGTGTTGGAAGTCTGAGTACGACACTTGTGGCCGGATTTGACCTGAGTTTAATACTGATTCTTTCTATTTTGTTGCCTTGGTTTATCCGGTCACAAAGTTACAAAGTTGTTTTTTTAGTGAGTTTTTACGTTACTGTTCTTTCTCACTGGTTTTTCTGGCCGGAAAGGTGTTGTTTTCTTGCTGTGGTTCTCAGGAGTTACGGTTGTTGGAATTCCGATCGTTGTGGTATCACCGGTGACCTCTGTCGGATGGTGGTTAGAAACCTAACGGTCAGAAACACGTCCCAGGCGACGTTTTCCACTCCCCAGATTGAAGGCGGTATCGTTTACTTTTCCAAGAGAAGGGAGAAACGCGTGCATGCACTAGCATTAATTACGTTGAGCCCCGTCGCCTTCACTTTGCGGCTGTCCCCCTTTTTGCTTGAGAAATCGTGTAAACCCTAATTAGGGTTTTTTGTTTTTTGTGTTTTTCTTTATAAAAAAGAAAAAGAAAAAAAGGGGGTAAAATTTAAATTACTTAGGATTACTTAGGGTTTCTTTCGGTATGACCTCTCTTTCTCTTGAGACAGGTATCATCAACATACCTAACCCTAATGAGGAAAACCCCTGCGCCGTCACTTTTTACAAAGAAGAAATCTCTCTCAACATCGGAGATTTCACACTTGATGCGGCGGCGCTGCCATACCCCGTGCTGGAGGAGGAGGATCTGACTTTCTTGGACTCCCAAACAAGAGAAGCCTGGGAAAGAGACCTTGGGGAACATCATCCGAGTGCGGAGAAACGTGTTCCTGCTGGCACCGATGGAGCAGCCGACGTTCTTCCGAGTGCGAATCACCATACACCACAGATTCTCGATGCCTCGGCCCATGCTGGACTTATCAAAGGTAAATGGAAAGGATCGTCGTGGGTAAGAAACGTTGGTAATTTTTGTGAAAAAGTTACCGTGGATCAACAAAAACTTTCCTTGCCTAACATTAAACCCAAACTTGTGGGTGATACACTAATCCTTGAACCCGAGGATTATATTGCAACAAATCTCTTGTGGGGATATTGTCTTCTGGGTTTTATTGCAGGAAAACTCCCAAAAATGGAGCAAGTTCAAGAGTTCGCCAAAAAATGGCCGGTGGGATGTAAAATCTCCTTCCATGAAAAAGGATGGCTTGTGTTCTCATTTGAAACTGACTTGGATAGGGACAGAGTCTACAGGGGAGGGTTTTATGAGGTTTTTGGTTCAAAACTCTCATTGTGCCATCTCCCCCCGGACTTTGTCTTTGACACGTCGGCTTTAAATAAGTACACTGCCTGGGGATACCTGTCGAACCTCCCGCTGGAACTATGGAACGAGCAGGCCATCTCAAAAATTGCTGCGTTGGCACCCCCATATGCGTGGACGAAAGGACCTTTTACAAGAGTGATATCACTGCCGCACGTTTCTAGATTATGGTGGATGCTACAAGGCCCCAGCTGAAGAAAAGCGTTCTCCTCAAACTGCCAAATGGGAAAAAGATAAACCAACAAATTAAGTTTGATTTTTTCCCTAAGTTATGCTCTTATTGTTTCAAACTTGGCCACCTTGAGGATGAATGCAGGAACAAAGGAAAAGAAGAAGAGAAAAACTTGAACAAGACAAAGGACAAGCATGAGGAAATGGAGCTCGTAAAGAAGGATGGGTGCACTACGGTGAATAGACGGAAGGTGAGAAGCCGCACCCATAGGGACGCACGTAGCGCACCTCCACCAAATAGGTACAAAACTCCGGGGAAAGGTAGCAAACCACAAATGAACTAAAGGCGGGAGGGACCCAAACTACCCCCACAAAAGTAATACATCCCGGTTAAGAAGCCCCCTCCCCCCTAACACTCACATAAGATTTCCAAACTCCCCCACTTACTTTTCCTCAACGAACTCTTTTGGTGATGAGGGAGTGGTGGAGGACTGGGATGATTTGGAAGATCTTGTTGAGGGGGACGCACAACAAGCTTTGGCTCTGGAGGAAGCCTTGGTACTTAACAAAGCCTCTGCCCCGGCACCCGCTGGGAGTTCCGTGAAAACCAGAGCAGAGACAGTACGACTGCCAGACCAGAGACTGCCCAGCAACCAGAGCTGCGACACTACCCTGGTTCGCGCTTTGGACAAAGTCTCTGCCTCGGCACCCGCTGGGGTCTCTGAGGAAACCAGAGCAGAGATAGCACGGCTGCCAGAGCACAGAGTTATCGAAAACCAGACCAGTGACACTACCCAGGCTTGTGCTCTGGACAAGGCTTCTGCCTCGGCACCCGCTGGGGTTTTTGAGGGAACCAGAGCAGAGACAACGCGGTTGCCAGAGCAGAGACTACTTGGCGACCAGAGCATAGACACTACACTGGTTTGTGCTCTGGAAAAGGTTTCTGCCTCGGCACCAGCTGGGATCTCTGAGGGAACCAGGGCAGAGACAACACAGCTACCACAGCAGAGACAACTTGACAACCAGAGCAGAGACAACACGGCTACCACAGCAGAGACAACTTGACAACCAGAGCAGAGACACTACCATGGTTTGTGCTCGGTCACCTTATGCGGAGCCTGCTGCTGACCCAGAGCTGGCCTCTGCTGCGACATCTGCCTCGGCACCTACCGTACTACCAGCAACAGCCGAACAACATCAGAACAAAGGGATTAAAAATTAGGTGATCCAGCCTGGAAACCCAAAGCAGGAAGCCATAAAAAAGGGGAAGAAACCCAAAGGATCACCAAAAAAGAAAGGTAAAGGGACGGTAAGTACCAAAGTTTAAAATTGTTTCCCTATGAATTGTGCAACATGGAATATTCGGGGTTTGCATAATGCTGATTTTGCTGATGCTTGTGCAGCAGGAGGCCTTGAGGATGCCCCATCCTCTGGCTGTTTCTACACTTGGACGAATCTGAAAGTCTACTCTAAAATTGATAGAGTAATGTTTAATAATGCTTGGGCATTGGCAAACTTCTTCTGCCGGGCAGACTTTCTTACAAGGGGAGTACACTCGGATCACTCGGCATCCATTATTTATTTATTTGATAAAGTTAAGAATTTTTCCCGTCCATTTAAATTCTTTAACTTTTGGATGCAGAATCCGAAATTCCATGAGCTAGTGGAAGAAACATGGATGGAAAAAGTGAATGAGAATGCTCAGCTTAACTTCTCCATAAAGCTAAAAAAGCTTCAACAAGCCCTTAGGAACTTCAACAACAAGGACTGTTCCCACATTATGGAGCGAGCAAATGCAGCAAGATTCAAGCTTAATGCAATACAAGAGATGCTCGACAAAGATCCTTGCAATTCTGCATTTAAGGAAAAATAAATAGGAGCACGAAAGGAGGCTCTCATCCTTGACTTGGCCGAAAAGAATTTCCTCAAGCAAAAAGCCAAATGCCAACATCTAAATTTTGCGGATAAAAAAATTCCAAGTATTTCTTCTCCATGGTTAAAAAAAGAAATATCACTAACTCTATCTCTTTCTTATGCAAGGACAATGGAGAGGAGATTCGAGACATGGATGAGATAATATCACTTTTTGGCGATCACTACAAGGACCTCTTTGGCATGGAAACTCAGTCGGACCCCATCGAATGGAGTGTATTTGAGGAGGGACCGAGGCTTCAACAGGGCGAGAGGGCTGCAATGATTGCCCCCATATCGGACCAAGAAATCAAGGATGCATTGTGGGATATTGGCAACGAAAAAGCGCCGGGCCCCGATGGTTTCTCGGCAGCCTTCTTTAAGAAGGAATGGGCAACGGTTAAGATTGAATTACTTGAGGCAGTCCATGAGTTCTTTAACTATGGGCTGATTCTAAAGGAATCAAATCATACCGTTGTCACTCTCATACCGAAAACCAACCACAACCCGTCAGTTGGCGATTTCAGGCTGATTGCATGCACTAATGTGCTCTACAAGATCATCACAAAGATCCTTACCAACCGAATGCAGTCTTCTCTCAATAATATAATTCATTACTCACAATCTGCTTTCGTCAAAGGCCACTCCATTACTGATAATATCTTTTTGGCCCAGGAACTGATTAGGAAGTACGAGAGGAAGAGAATCTCACCGAGATGCATGCTGAAGATTGATCTTCAAAAAGCTTATGACTCGATCTCATGGACTTTCTTGGGACGAGTACTTGTTGGCCTTGGCTTCCACACGACTTTTATCCAATGGATTATGACGTGTGTTATATCTGCCACTTTCACCTTAAACATCAATGGATGGCACCACCATTTTATCCAAGGCAAAAGAGGCTTAAGGCAAGGGGACCCGATGTCACCAACGCTCTTTCTTTTTTGCATGAAGTACTTGACGAGGCTACTCCAACTTCGCACGCGTGAGAGGGAATTCAATTTCCACCCAAAATATGGAAGTCTCAAAATTACATCACGGATGAATTGTAGGGCATCTTCACTCGGCATCCCATGGAACAGAGGTAAAAGACTTGAATCATTCGGCTTTAGATTGTAATTTCTGACGGCGGTGGGAAGCACAATAGCCGATGTATTGGTGTCTCCGATGACGGGCTGGGTGAAATCTCCCATGTACTCTATGTTCTAAGCCATCTCTTCTTTGTTTGTGTCCTGCTCTACTCCCATTCCTTGGGTGAATTCCATGATTTGCGACCTTAGCTCCTGAGTCTTGTGGCTGGGATAGTATTTTAGCATGAATTTCTCACAAGCTTCTCCCCAAGTGGTGATAGAGTTGGGCGGCAAAGTTAGCATCCATGTTCTCGCCCGATCTTTAAGTGCATAGGGGAAGCACTTGAGCTGAAGTTGGTCCTCCGTGAGATTCAGCAATGGAATGGTTTGAACTTGTGTGCAAAAATCACGGATGAATTGTAGGGCATCTTCACTCGGCATCCCATGGAACAAAGGTAAAAGACTTGAATCATTCGGCTTTAGATTGTAATTTCTGACGGCGGTGGGAAGCACAATAGCCGATGTGTTGGTGTCTCCGATGACGGGCCAGGTGAAATCTCCCATGTACTCCATGTTCTGAGCCATCTCTTCTTTGTTTGTGTCCTGCTCTACTCGGTCAGAGGCAGAGCCGGCTTCAGAGTGCGCCTCAGAATCAGAGTCAGAGTATAACACGTCTGCTCTGGTATGTGTGTGAGTGTTATCCAGCGAGGAAGTTAGTTTTCTTTTTAGACTACGGCATCCCTGCATACACAACACTTAACACACGGATTAAACGCACCGGGTGGGAGGAAAAGAAAAGTAAAAATAAAAACGTAAAGTAAAGAAACAAGAAAAACGGAAAGAAAAGTGACACAATTACACGCCTACAACCTTCCCCGGCAACGGCGCCAAAATTTGACTCAACTAGAAACACCTCTAGATTGACTTGCAATAGAACAAGGACATCCTAACAGTGATAAGCTAACCCAATGTCGTCTCTCAAGGAAGATCTTTAAGGGCTTTTAATTATGTCACAAGAAAAACTGTAAACTAAGGATTATTAAACTAAAACATGGAAAGTAAATTAACGCGAATTAAATTTAACTAGGCAAAAAGGAATTATTAACTAATGCTGGTAATTTAAACTTAACTAAAAACTTAATCTTAAAATTATCTAGGCGAATTAAACTATTAAACCTTAGGCAAGAATTGAATGAACTTAAAGTAAAGGAATTAACTAGGCAAATTGAATTTAAATAACTTTAATTAAAACTTCTAATCTAATCTAACTAGGCAGAAACTAAATTGCATAATTTAAAGAAAGCATCTTAAAAGCGCATAAGTAAATTTGCAGAATTTAAAGAAAGCATAAGTAAAAGCAAATAAATAAACTTGATTTAAAGAAATACCGTAAATCGTTTCGAGAAGTAATCTGTCACGTAATTACAACTCTAAACGGGAACTATTCTAAAACATGAATTTAAAGAACTATAAACTAAACTAACTAGAACAGAAATCAAAACTAGCACTAGAAAAGCAATAAACCTAAACTTTAGCTAACTTGGCGGAAAACTAGAGATTAGAGAACGGGTAATTGCAATCAAATTCCTAAATATCTAATTTTTGGTGTAGCCACCACGCCTTAAAGTGATAGAAAAAATTAATTAACTAAGAAAGCAAATTAAATCAAATAAAATAACTCTTGAAATAAATCAATAGAAAGGTAATTCGGCTCAAATAAATCCACACTAATTTAATCTCTGATCCTCGACGCAATAATCAATTAATCCCTATTAACCAACGAGTTATAGGATACCGTGATACGCACTGACATACCCCAATTTCTACTTACTGTGTCGATAGACAGCTAGATACGCTAGTCTTGTCTATTTCCCTTATTAAAATATAACCTAGCTTGATACGCCAGTCTTAGATTTAATATTCTAATAGCATTAAGGTGAAGGAACCCCATTTATATCAATTATCCTAGATACGCTAGTAATAATTAATATACCAATTAATTCCTACTACGAACATGGTAGTTTTGCCACTAATCAGCCCTATTCCAACAATTACGGATTGGAGGTGCTAATTGACTGTAATCCAATTAAACCTAAGTTGATCAGGCTTAAATAAAATCAGAATTATCATTGAACCTAGGAATTAATCGGAATCAATAGGAATCAATTTTAAACCAATTAGGTCTCACAGATCATTAAATTAGAGTTTCATTATTCTTGCCGAATCAAAAGTTTAGCTACTCATGCTTAAATTAAGAACAAGCAAAGAAATAAAAGTAAACATAGAACAAGAGAATAAATTAAATTGCAAAGAAAATAAAATAACCACTCTGGAATGAAAAGAGAAATCGTCTGCACTCAAAACTAAAGCAAAAGGATGAACGTAATCAAAGTAAACTAATAAGTCTAAGTCTAAAGTTGCGGTTGCCAAGGGAAAGATGATCTTCAGGAAAGACGAAAATTAGGGCAATGACAAGAATAGCGTATCTAGCTGTCTATCGACACAGTAAGTAAGAATTGGGGTATGTCAGTGCGTATCACGGTATCCTATAACTCGTTGGTTAATAGGGATTAATTGATTATTGCGTCGAGGATCAGAGATTAAATTAGTGTGGATTTATTTAAGCCGAATTACCTTTCTATTGATTTATTTCAAGAGTTATTTTATTTGATTTAATTTGCTTTCTTAGTTAATTAATTTTTTTCTATCACTTTAAGGCGTGGTGGCTACACCAAAAATTAGATCTTTAGGAATTTGATTGCAATTACCCGTTCTCTGTGGTTCAACCCTCTACTGCGGAAGAGGATCTGTTTACCCAAACGGATCCTGATTCAGAGGCAGAAACAGAAATCGAAGAGGATCCTGAATCTATTTTCATGACTGTGATTGATCCTTTGGTTGATGATGTTGTTGAGAATTTCAGGGAAGAGGAGCTCTTGTGTTAGGCAGCGTTGGCATGAGTGGTGTTGTTCTGCTTTGTTTTTCAGTTTTTTCCGTTGCTTTCTTTCCGTGTTAGTGAGCCGAGAATATTTAGGGACGATGGTTCGGCCAGAGTTTCTGAAATATTCTCAACTCAGCTCGCTAACTTTTTCTCTTAGACGAGTACTCTTTTTCCTTGCTATGTTTTTCCCTTTCGGGTTTTCCTAGCAAGGTTTTAACGAGGCTCGGCCCTTAGTCTGCTTTTCTGTGCATTCATGGGTTCTTTAGGTTTTTTCTTTCTTCTTCTAATAAAATTTATTTTAATAATAATACATCTCGCATTTGCTGATGACCTACTCATGTTTGGTAGGGGAGACCTTGGCTCCATGGAGATCATTGATGACACAATCAAGGAGTTTGCACGAGCATCGGGACTTAAAATCAACAAAAGAAAATCCCAAATTTTCTTAGCAGGTGTGTAGGACGCGAAAAGGAAAGAGATCATCGATCTCTTTGGATTGGAGGTTGGATCACTCCCAATTAAATACTTGGGTATCCCCCTCGCATCCAAGAAGCTCACGGCAGCCCAATATGAACCTCTAATCAAAAAGATCTCTGAGGGCATCCACAAATGGACGGACATCAACCTCTCCATGGTGGGAAAACTTGAGCTAGCGCGAGCTATCCTTCAAGGTACGGAATGTTATTGGCTCCAAATTTTCCCTCTCCCGACGGAAGTCATCCAATGACTAAATCGGATTGTGAGAATGTTTGTTTGGGAAAAAAGTTCGGGACAAGTGGCGTGGAAAAAAGTTTGCCTCCCCAAGGAGGAGGGGGGACTTGCTCTGCGGGACCTTAGTACTTGGAACAAGGCGCTCCTCATTAAAAATCTTTGGAATATTCATTCCAAAGCGGAGTCCTTGTGGATACTCTGGGTTCACACGGAATATATCAAAAAGAAGGACATTTGGACTTTGAAACCACACTCAACGGACTCGTCTCTCATCAAGAACATCTGTGGGATTCGGGACTTACTCATGGAGAAGCATGACAACTCCCTACTAAAGGTACAAGAGTCACTTACTGAGTGGGCAGACTCAAATCTCACGGTAGGAGCTTATGAATGATTTCGACCTAAAGGTGAAAAAGCATTCTGGCACAAAGCTATTTGGAAATCATTTATCCCTCCACGATGCTCTATCACCCTCTGGCTGGCACTCCAACATCGACTTAAAACAGTGGATCGACTTGAGGGAGTACCAAAATTATGCTCAATTTGTAATCTGGAAAATGAAACACACGAGCACCTCTTTTTCAAGTGTGCATGTACAAAAGCGATTTGGGAAGCTATGAAAGGATGGTTTAGACTCAAAGGGCTCATGTCCACTATCCCGAGCGCCATAAAGCACCTCACGACTAAGCACAAAGGATCAGTGATTCTCATCAAAGCAAAGCTCTTAGCATTAGCAATGACGGTAAACCACCTCTAGTTTGCTAGGAACAAGCTAATCTTCGAGAAGGAACCCTTTGTGGAAAAAAAGATACTTTTTGAGATCCAAAGTGATGTCTTCAGATGCCTCTATGAGCTATACCCACCGGATGAAGTAAGGGCGCATTTGGAGTGGAATGGCATAAACACCCGATGGCGTTTATAGCTACCAGCTTGAGTTGGGCCAGTGCAGACTGCTGCCTGAGCAGAGCATAGCTTGGTAGACAGAGCATCATCAGAGAAAACTCAGCCAGAGCAGAGAAAGCTCGCCACACAGACCAGAGAAAGCTCAGACAGAGCAGAGAAAGCTCGGCGAACAGAGTTGCATCAGACCAATCAGCATTACAAGGGAAGTACACTCGGACCACCTGGCATCCATTATTCTTCTTTTGATAATATTAAGAATTTTTCTCGCCCTTTTAAATTCTTTTTTTGGATGCAGAGCTAGTAATCCCATGATCTTACAAAGATCTCTTTTTGGCACGGAACAGAGCTAGATCGCTCGGCTGCCTAAGCGAAGCTAGATCACTCGGCATCCAGAGCAGAGCCAGTCCGCAAAACATCCAGAGCAGAGCCAGCCCGCTAAACATCCAGAGCAGATCCAGCTCTGTCGGCATCCTGAGCGCAGAGCCAGAGTAGAACCAGCCCCGCTCAGCATCCAGAGCAGATACAGCTCTGTCGGCCTCCAGAACGCTCGGCTACCAGAGCAGAGCCAGACCGTTCGGCTACCAGAGCTGAGCCACATAGCTTGGCGTCCAGAGCAGAGCCAGTCCCGCTAAGCATCCAGAGTAGAGTCAGATCTGTTGGCATCCAGAGCGCAGATCTAGAGTAGAGCCAGATCGCCGGGCTGCCAGAGCAGAGCCAGATCGCTCGGCATCCAGAGCAGAACCATCCTGCCAAACATCCAGAACAGAGCCATCACTGACGGTATCCAGAGCAGAGCCAGCACTGACGGTATCTAGAGCAGAGCCAGCACTGTCGGCATCCAGAGCAGAGCCAGATTGCTCGGCATCCAGAGTAGAGCCAGTTCGCTCGGCTTCCAGAGCAGAGCCACCTTGCTCGGCTTCCAGAGCAAAGCCAGCTCGATCGGCATCCTGAGCAGAGGCTGCCAGAGCAGAGCCAGATCGCTCGGCATCCAGAGCAGAACCATCCCGCCAAACATCCAGAGCAGAGCCAGCACTGGCAGTATCCAGAGTAGAGCCAGCACTATCGGTATCCAAAGCAGAGCCAGTTCGCTCGGCTTCCAGAGCAGAGCCAACTTGCTCAGTTTCCAGAGCAGAGCCAGCTCGCTCGGCATCCAGAGCAGAGAACGGTCTGCTGCCAGAGTAGATTGAGCTCAGTCGACAGAGCACCATCAGCTCAACGACCAGAGCAGAGAAAGAGCGTCAGCCAGAGCAGAGAACATGCGGCAGCCTGAGCAGTACCATCTAGGCTTCCAGAGCAGAAAGATCAACAAACAGAAAAGCCTCAGACTTTGAAAAGCACTATTGCACTTTTTTTGGCAGGACGTTTCATACCCCGATAGACTCATTCGAAACTTTTTCTGAGGGATGATCTACTACGATGTACTCCTTTTTAGCACCATCCAAATGCAAAGGATGTGCTAAGTATGTACTTGTGCCTTTTCCTCCGGAAAGACACTATCCCCCCCTCCCTTCTGCCCCCACTTATCTCACTTGAGATTTGTGTCTTTTGGTGGCTTGTACACACTTCCCTTGGGTATGCCCAAGTTTTTTCTGTACTTTTTCTTTATTTATTTTTACGTATTTTCATAAAAAAAAGACTTAAAAAAATGATAAAACAAAATCTGTAAATTGAAAAGAAAATTTCAAACTTGAGTCATGGTGGGTTGTTGTTGAATGTTGAGTGTTGTTGCTGACGGTTTGAAGTCGAGGGGGGAGATGGGCCGTGCGGTGGTGGCGGCTCCTCGCTGCTGTCACCGGTAGTCGGAGCAAGGAAGAGTGGGAATCGGTGGTCTCGGAGCTAGGGCTCAGGCGGCGCCTCTGTTCGAAACCCGAGCGGTGGCGGCTGGCCGGTGGTGTGTGGGTGTGCCCTATTTTCAGTCGGAGAAAGAGAGTCAGGGAAGCGGCTATAGTAGCCGGGGATTGAAGAGAAATACAAAGGAGGTGTCTAGATCTAGTGCTCGGCGGTGACGGCTCGGTCGTCGCTTCGTCCGGAGCAAAGAAAAGGGGAGGCTTTGGGGCGTGCGGCGGTGGCTGGCTTCACTAGCTGCTGCTGCTCGCCGGAATCGGAGAAGAGGGATTCGGTGTTGGGGATTTAGGGCTGAGAAGAAAGGAAAGTCTGGGGAGATGAGAGGAGAGGCGTCGGTTTTTTTTCAGTTTGTGTGGGTGTGTGCAGGAGCTATCGTGAGAGAGGGAGACAGAGGGAGATGGAGGTCAGGGGGTGGCGGCGGCGGCCGGAGGCCGGCTTCTGTCGTCCACCGGAAGGAAGAAGGAGGGGAGCTGGGCGACTGTGTGGGTGTGGGTGTGTGCGTGTGTTGTGTGAGGTGTGTGTGCGAGTTATGTTAAGAAAGAAGAAGGGGGAGAAAATAGAGTTAGGGTTTGGGCTTTGTTTGGGCTGTTTTGTTTTTAAAGAAGTTGGGCCCTTTTAATTTTCGAAATGGACTCCCTATAATTTTCAACTGGACTGATCTATTTAATTAATTTGGTCCTCTGATTTTATTTAAGAAATGGGCTGCAAATTTTTATAATTGATTTGCCTTACATATTTGATTGATGATTTAATTTCCTAAATATTTAATTAGACAAAACTGATTTATTTTGATTAATTTTAAAGATTGAGTTTCATAATATTATTATTATGTGCATATGTATTAAGTGTAATTATTTATTATATGTTTTAAAGCATGAAAGAAATTTGCATCAAACATTTTGCATATAATTATTTATGATTAAATTGGTTTTATTATGAATTCAATTATTAAAGAAAATCGAGTAAGGATATTGTTGGTGTCCTTAACTCAAGAATTTTAGTTTTCAATTATTTATTTATTAAAATATGAAAACCCGACTAAGTGAATCATAGGATGATAAGCACTTCACTATGACTTAAGATTATATTTTGGAGACCTATTAAGATTATAGATTTCTTGTAGGCTTTGTGGATCGTGAGGACTAGCACTGCTATTCCAATTCAGAGTTAAGATTAAACGACAGGCATTGCCTATACAGGTGGGCTTATTTTCCAAATGTATGATTTAGCTATTGAGCTTAAATATTTCAATGAAATGCAAACTGTTTATCCGATAAAATATTTTTGTGCACTCTGCTCTGTTTAAGGCTCGCATAAGTTAATCGATCGAGGTTCTCTCTTGACCTAACACGTTATTTGAGAATTGTGTACACCTATTAGTTGACTCGGTGGGTTGATCTCCATTCGGGCACTAATCATGTATGAGGCGTTATAAGGGTGCTCGACGGGATGTGTTCCGGAGCATTGGGTCCCAAATGGGAACTTGGCTGGGTTACGCCCTCAGTTCAAGTAAGCAGGAGTAATGGATCCGTCGGTGGCTAAAAGGTCTGGGATCACAGTGAGTAACGGAAAGGGAGTGTGACAATTGCGCGCAATATAATAAAATGTTTTAACATGCTTAGAAGTTATTTCACTTTAAAACCATCTAAGTCATGTCAAGTATAATTGGATAAACTGCTCTTATGATTATGAAATGTTTTTAAAAATGCTAGCCCACTAAGTACATTAGTACTTAGCCCAAAAATACTTTTAAATATTTTTCAGGTTAATTGGTCGGTGCTGACGGGGCAGAGCTGAGGCTATGGTTCAACTCCGTATTTTGTCTTCCGCTGTTGTACTAGCTCTTATTGTCTTTTATTCTCTAACTTAAGACTTTTATGTTAAATTCTGAATTATATTCCTTGTCGAGTGTTCGCTAATATTTTCACCACGCCGCAAGTATACGGGTAGTTGTAATATATGGAAGCAAGGTCGTATCCCACAAGGATTAGTAGTTCAATCTAGTGATTATCCTAATTCATTTTACTAGACTATTTAGACTAAACGATGGAGTGATTGGTTTGATTATCTAACTAAATACTTAACAAGTGCAAAGACAAATGAAAACAAGTAAGCAACGTGGACTAATGCAAAGATTAAGACGATTCAGGGACTAGGCATCGATGGTTAAGCAAAGGACTTCAATTATAGCTCAATACTAATCTTGACGATCCTAATTATCTAGAGTGATCTCCCAACTAGTTCTAGCCCCCTCCCGAACGACTAGAACGGTAGATTACGGGTCATAGTTGTCGTCCCCGGTCAACTTCTAACCTATAACTCCCAAAAGCACACAAAGATCAACATACTCTCACCCAACTCTCAACCTCCCGGTTATCGAATTGATATGTTTCAAACACCTTATCTATTGCAAATATCCTCTCCCGATTCAAATTGCAAATTAGAAATGCATAGAATGCGGCCAACAATCCACACAAGAGATAAAGCAAGGGTTTGAAAAGATAAAGTGCAAAGGAACAAACAAGACTTATATTGAGCACAAATAATCAATCCATTACTATAATCATCTAGCCTAATCCCCAAATCAAAGAGAAATTAGCCTATCATGTTCAACAATAACATACCCAATAACAAAGGAAGCATAAATGAAAGAGAGAGAAAGAAAGAACAAATCCTATTGAATATCTTGCTTCAATCCTCTCTCCTCTTCAATGCCTTCTTCAAATGGGTGGTTGTGTGTAGTTATGGAGCTAGGGTTGTGAATGGAAGATTTGGAGTGAAGGGTTGGTGTGTGTAATGAATGTTAGAGAAGATGAGTGATGAAGAATGAGAGAAAAAGAGGGGAAAATGGGGTTTTAGAGTCAAAATTCGCGTCTGGGCCCACCAAAGGGCGGATCCCCGCCTTATCCCCGCGGTCGCGGCACAAACCGCGGTCGGGAACGTGGCTGGAAAGGGAGGATGCCGCGGTCGGGGACCACGGCCGCGGCTCGGACCGCGGTCGACGTTCAAAATCGTTCTGTACTCGGGCGCAGGAGGCCGCGGTCGGGTCCGCGGTCGCGGGTGGGACCACGATTCCGTCTTCTTCAGCCACGGCCGGCTGCCGCGGCCATGGGTCCTGCGCAGCTGGCTTCGTCGGCTCCGTTCTCCCTCGTCCGAGCTCTGATTCCTGCGCCGTTCGTGCTCACGGATTCCTCTAGAGACGTACTTTGCTCTTATGCTCCCACAATTCTCCAATCAACTCTTGAATTGCCCTGAAAATATTCAAAAACTATACCAAGCAATCAAGACTTCATAAAACTCAAAATTGGGCTACAAACACATATTAGCAATCGATTTATGGGGGAGAATGACAAAAATTCATGCGATATTGAGATATGAAATCCATGTTTGTCAACCCCCCAAACTTAAAGCGTTGTTTGTCCCCAAACGACAAAAAAGAAAGAAATAAAAGTAAACAAACATGTAAGCATGAATTGATGTTATTTCAAGGGGCTTCAAATTTCAAGATCATTTCACAAATGTACCACAAGTAGACATGCATTTCAAGAGATCACAAGTGATGAAAAGTTCAATATTATGGCTTCCAAGCTTGAATCCTCACAAGGGTGGATGTTTCAATTATGCACTCAACTCTCAAGTGTTTAGATTGGAAGTGTTTGCACTTAAATTGAATCATGCATGCAATCTTCCATAGGCTTGCCATTTATCCTAACTCTCTATACTTCAATGTGTTATAAATAAAGATCAAAAAGGGCTTTCCTTGGGTTGTAATGAGGGCTCTTTGGTAAGGTGAGTAGTTTTTAGGCAAAGTGACTCATCCCACGATCAAATAATCATAATGAACAAATCGACTTCACTATTTCTCTTATAAAACAAAAGCCAAAATCCCTACATTTCATCTTTTCATCCTTAGTGATAACTATCATGGCCATGATTCAAAAGGTAAATCACTCCCCTTTATGCTCTTTTATTCACATTCATTTTCATTTCTTTTTCTTTTTGAGCTCATAGGGGTGACACACACCCGTCGTGCGGTGCGGACAAAATACCTGTGTATGCTCAGTACAGACAATACACGCTCCTACTTCTCACAATAAGAACTTAGCCTTAGCGGTAAGTGTAGGGTCGAATCCCACAGGGTGTGAGGAACCACTTTGTTCTCCTTTGACAAACTGAGGTGTCACAATTCTCAATCTGTATACTCTGCACAAGAAATAAACAAGATCAATAATAACAAAGGGGTGAGGTTATTCGGTTAGGTCATAACTGTTGTTAACATTCGTTTCGGTCATAGGCACACTGATGATCCGCCTATGATCTATACAAGCCCAAGGCGTGGCCCAAAGACATTGGGGTGTTTCAAGGGGTTATACTTCACATATAGGATGGTTGATTCTCATTGTGGTCACTTGGTCCGAAGGTCACACAATCCCCGGTCACAAGGCAGTGCTTCACTTCTCCGTAGATAGTAGTCATACCCGTTACTCACCAAGTATGACCCTCAACAACCTTCTCTCCCGAGGTCCCCAACTCCACGCTTTTAGTGACACATGCCTCCTGGACTCAACTATTTCCGGCTTTGTCAGCCGACCAGTCATAGACATGCTACGACGCCGAGATTGCTTTCCTCGTTTGATAACCATGGCTTCATGCCTCGTCACAGTTGATGGATAGTCTCTAGAGAAGCCCAAGACTGAGGAAGGGCAGTGTATCCCATCAACCCTTTCCCCACCTTCTGGATCTACAACGCCTTTTGTTGACGCTGCTCAGCTACTCGGTCTTGGGCATACTGATTGTTGTACCTTGGTATACCCTGGCCTTTGCTTAACATGGATAGCGTTTTACCGAACGGAGATCACCCGTTAGGCCCCTACTGCCCATGGTTTCGAACAGATCCTTCCGGAACCACGAGATTCAATCGAAAGAACAAGTGCCTCATGAATGTTTACATGTTAACAACAATTATTTCCACCCCCAAAACCTCACCAAGTGAATTACTCACACATAACGCAATTCATAAATGCAAAAGGGATTAAACACATTATAGAACGAAAAGAAATACTGAATAGATAAATAGTACCTAGGCTTCAAGCCTTCGAACTTGTTCAAAAGTAGAAACACAACGGAAAAGGGAAAAGCAAGAAAATGTAAATTGTTTCGGATGCCACACACGGCGAACTTAATTGAACACTAAAGTAAAAACAAGAGTTTCAAGGTGCCAAGAGCTTCTTCACGCTGCACACCATTAGTCTTTTATACTGCCGGATGGTAGAGGCCTAACCCTAGCTGCGCCGGTTCCAAATCTTCGCCGGGATCTTCTTTCGTTAATTAGCTCGATCTTTGATTGATCCTGATTGAAGATGGCGTCCAGCTGCAAGCTTAGTCAACCTTTCCCATTCCTTCGATCCTTCCAGTTTCTTCTTCCACCTTCTACTTGTTTCTTCGAGATCTCCGAGATTGACCTTCCTTTTATGGCTCTGGCTGTCTGCTTCTCATGGTGACGATCAGACGGATTGCTCTCTTTGGTGTGACTTATACCAGGTGGGTTGCTCCAGGTTCCCATGCCCCAAGTTGAATTGGAGAGGTACTTGTTGGCCGAAGCTTCATGCTGGTAAACATGACTTAGCAATCCAGGCTCGGTAATGCCCATTCTAACCGCATTTCTTCCGTTTCCGCTCTACTGACCTTCCTTCCTTCACAACTTCGTTTTTCCCCCTGACAGACCTGTACCGACACAAATAAAGGGAAAAATAGGGCCAAATGGCCCAAAAGTCGAAGACGCATCACACCTACACACTTAAAGCATACTTGCCCTCAAGTATGTAGGTGGATTCACAGAAGACACGGACGAAAAGGTTGAAAGAAAAGGAATAAAACTAAAAGACACGAAACTTGCACAGATTTCAGGATCAGATCATACCAACATGCATCATTCAGTTCAAACAGACCACAAACCAGAGTAATGATCATGCATAAAGTGTGATGGTAGTCTCTCTTTTCGCTCAAACACCGGGTTAAGTGTTTACACTCATAATTTGCTGTGCTAGTTCCTCTAAGAGTTTGATTGATGACTATAAGTTAAGCACACTAGTATGACTCATCAAAGGGTCTTTGTTGGGTTGTAATGGGGCATACGGAGCTAAGGTGAGGTATATATGGTTCAGTGGCTAATTTCAGTATCACCCTTACTCAGTATACACATTCAGTACAGCTACAACCAACCCTTTATTCCTCCATTTTCAATGGGGCTCATCTTTCCTTGGGTTCTTTTGTGGGCAATAATTTTTATACAATTTTTTTTTTGTGCCCAGATTTCCTTTCTTTCCTGTAATTCCTTGTCCACCATTTTATTCACTTCATAAATTCTTTCTCCTAGATATAGCATCGACAAAGCTCAAGAAAGAATGAATTCGGCTCAAGTTGGCATACAAGGGATTATTTTTCACATTAAACATCAAAGAAAAATCTGGGGCCCTAAGTCAAAGAATCGTGCCCAAATCACACAAATCATGTACTAGCAAAAATGAGTCCTCAAACAAAGTCAAGATTTCCTAGTCACAGCAAATTCTCACCATAAACATGCATTTTTCAATTTGGTCCTGTTCTCACCGGTGGGGTATTCTCAGTATCCTCACAACCACCATCATGCATTTCATACTCAATCCACCAATCATACCAAAACAGAAATCAGCATGCACAATCTTTCACCATCAAACAATGCAAGTAGACTCGACTCAAAAACAGCTTAAACAGACACTAAAACAAGAAAAGCAAAAGATAAAATAAAACCTAATCTACGAGTTTAGGGGGAAAAAACTTAGTTGTTTTGGTCGGAGGACCTTGCCTCCGCATTCAGCCGGTCCATGATTGCTTTGAAGCCAGCTTCCATAGCCTCCCTCAAGGTTGTGATCTCCGCACTCAGCATCAGCAGCTCGTCTTTCACTTCCTTCATCTCCGCCAACAAAATTACGCTCTCGCTGCTGACAAGGCGGGGTCCCTCTGGCTCTAGTGGTCTCCTCGGTTCTGGTCTAGCTGCCGCTGCTCTCTCAGGATACACCAAACGGTATCTCCCACCTTCGTCTGCTTCGACCACCCTCCAACGCACGAACCTGCCCAAGTCCAGAAGGCGACTTTCGGCCAGGGCTGCATCATCCGAGCTCTTGGTGTCGAACTTAATGAGCTTTTCTGCCAAGATGGTCACCAGTGGGCAGAGCGAGAGGTACTTGTTGGTATGGGTTACCCCATACTGAAATTGAAGCGCCACGGTGAGCCCGAAGTTCACCTTTTTCCTCTCCATCATGCACCACAACAGGAAGACTTCCTGTTGGGTGACCACATTGGAACCTTCCAGCCGGCCGTAGATGTTGTAGGCCAGCCACCTGTGGCAGATCTGCAAGGCGGGGTCCCTGATCTCGTTCGATTTGCTGATGTTTTTGACATACTTGCTTCCGGTAGACAGCAGTGACCAGTAATGGTCAATCCGACTCCTCCACTCCGGTGTGGCTATGGTTTCTGCCTGCTTGTACTCCTCATCATAGACTTCTGTGGCTTCAATCACCCCCAGGTGGATATTCAGCTCGTTGATCGAGAGTGGGAATATCCTACCTTGCATCTGGAACCGCAAGGTACCTGGGGTCTCAATTGTGTAGTTCCCTTTGGGCTTAAACTCGACGGTTCCCATGAACTCCTCCGTCAACTTCTGGTATGCTTTAGGGTTCCACTCCAGTATCTTCTTCCAACCAATCCCTTCAAAATAACCCTCTACTTTCTCCTTGATCCCCAAATCCTCCAAAGCTTCAGTCACCAGAAAATACCAAGGGGTAATTTCTCTGTTTAGCAGGACGGCATACCTCTGACTTTCTCTCGGTATGACCACTCCGGAAGCAGTGGTGCGTATCAGCCCCTTTTGCCTTGCAAGTTTCGGCTTTGCAGTAGTGGCTGTACTGGAGGTGGTTTTCTTTGGTGCCAAAACCTCATCAGATTTGGAGCTATCCACGGTCTCAGTTCTCTCTGGGTCTACTTCCATTGGCTCCTCCATCTCCTTGGCCTTCCCTTTTTCGGCTGCAGTGGGTTTCCTTGGTTTCTTACTCTACTCAGCTTTTGTTCGGGTCTTACTGCCTGCCGGTGCCGGTTTGGCCTTAACTGGTAGTGGGGGCTTGGCAACATCTAGCTTCCTTTTTACTCCGGGTCTCTTGCTCTGGGGTGTCGAGATTTCTACTTCCTTTTCCTGAACGGCCTCAACTTCCTCCGCTTCATCATCCTCTTCCTCGTCCACCTTCTCTTCTTCGCTCTTCTCCTCCTCCGCTTTCTCTTGTTCTTCCTCTTCCGTATCTTCGGAAGCTGTTCTTCCCTCTTGCACGGAGGTTTCTGGAATTTGCGGTTGCGGTTGAGCTTGAATAGGTGGTGATGCGACAGTGGACTGCGCCGGAGTTGCTCTGCTCGCCTGAGCCTTCTTTGATTTCTTCACAGGAGGGGTGAGCTCGGGCTCTCCCTCTTCCGGTTGCGTCGACTCGGCGGCTGCTCTTGCTACTTCTCGTTCCTCTTGTTGGAGGACTTCGGCACGCCCCTTGTCCTCGGGCTGGATCTCCAGCAAAGGGTCTTCGGTGATTTTAGTGGAGGTCTCCTCCGAAGCGGTCCGCCTTGTGGTACGCTTTGGAGGTGGGATTTTGGCGCCTTTCTTCTTCGGCGGTTGGTTGCTTCCGGAGCCTGCTCCTCCTTTGGTTTTGGCCATTGCGATTTGCAGAGATCAAAATACTTAGGATTTGTGCAGAAGTTTCGGATTTTGTGGGGTTTTTGGAGGCAAGGTTGGTCTTTAAGAAGGGTGATCGGTAATTATGGGAATTTAGGGTTTGAGGCGAGTGGTGATCGTGGTGTAGCAGTTTTTTCGGAGGTTAGGGTTTGTGGGGAGGAAGATCGTGGGTTGAGGCTTTGAATATGGTAAGTGTGACGGTTATGGCAGAAAAATAATTTTTAAGGAAATAAAAACTTGGCCAAAATTTGAAATTCAAATTTCTGCGGAAACCGAAGAGTTGCAGTCACATCGCCGCCTGCCTCTGACACGCTCGCGTCATCTCCCTCCGTAAGCCCTCTTCCAGACCGTTCCAATCCCTAACTCTCCACCTACACACTTTGCAACGCAAAGTGGGCTTGGATCAACCTCTGGGCCTCTTTCCGAATTATCTCGGTCCGACTTTCCTGCATGTTAGTGCATCCAAACAAAAACAAAACAACTTTAAAGAAAAAGAAAATTCGGTATAGACCATACCGAAGTAACCACACTGGGTTGCCTCCCAGCAAGCGCTCTTATTTCTCGTCTTGAGCTCGACCTTCCTTCACTCTTCATTCGTATTCAGGGTCGAGAAGGTGGCACTCATCCTTCTCTTTTCCTACTTCAGCAAGCTCATGATTGGGCTTTAAGCGATGCCCATTCACCACGAACGTATCAACTCCGTTGTGATCATATACTTCAATGCTTCCATTTGAAAAGATTCCTTTGATCACGAATGGTCCTGACCACTTTGAACGAAGCTTCCCAGCCATCATCTTGAAGCGTGAGTTGAAAAGTAGGACTTTTTGTCCCACCAAGAATTCCTTCTTCCTGATTTTGGCATCATGGATCCTTCTGGTTCGCTCTTTATAGAGCACCGCATTATCGTAAGCCTCCAACCGAAGTTCTTCCAACTCACTCAGCTGCAACTTTCTTGCTTCTCCAGCTAGGGTCATACTGAGATTGATTTGCTTGATTGCCCAGTATGCCTTATGTTCAACTTCCACAGGTAAGTGACATCTTTTCTCATAAAGCAGGCGGAACGGGGACATTCCAATGGGTGTCTTGTAGGCAGTTCTGTATGCCCATAACGCATCCCCCAAATGGTCACTCCAGTCCTTACGGTTGGGGTGCACCACCTTTTCCAGGATGCTCTTTATTTCCCTATTGGAAATCTCGGCCTGGCCATTTGCTTGGGGGTGATATGCAGTGGTGACCTTATGTGTCACCCCCATCTTCTTGGTTAGTGCTCTGATAATGGCATTACAGAAATGAGACCCTTGGTCACTGATTAGAATTTTGGGTATACCATATCTCCCGAACACTTGTTCCTTCAGGAATCCTGCCACGGTATGGGCATCATTGCTTGCGGTTGCCTTAGCTTCAACCCACTTTGATACGTAATCTACTGCCACCAAAATGTATTCGTAGTTCTTTGACTTCGGGAAGGGTCCCATAAAGTCAATCCCCCATACGTCGAAAATTTCGACCGGCATGATCGGAACTTGTGGCATTTCATCCTTTGCGGTAATACCTCCAGTCATCTGGCACTTCGGGCAGCTCTGTACCCATTTCCTTGCATCCGCGAATATGGTGGGCCAGTAGAATCCACTCTCCAAGATTCTGTGGGCCGTGCGCTTTCCTCCAAAATGTCCGCTATTTGCTGTTCCATGACACATGTCTAAAATTTAGGCATGCTCATCCTCAGGTATGCATCTCCGTATGACTTGATCTCCTCCAGTCTTCCAGATATATGGATCCTCCCAGTAATAATATCGTGCTTGTACGAGTAACTTCCGTTGTTCGAATCTTGTCAATCCTGAGGGTAACTCTTTGGTAATCAGATAGTTAGCTATATCCGCATACCAGGGCTCCTGCTTGGTTAGAGTATACAGTTCTTCTTCTTCCTCCAGGATGCTCATGGAATATAGTCTCTCGTCTGGAAAGGTATCGGTAATGGGCATACCGTCATCTTCTTCCAGTTGCAACCTGCTCAAATGATCTGCTACGAGGTTCGCAGCTCCTTTCTTGTCCCTTATCTCTATATTGAACTCTTGTAGTAGCAGAATCCACCTGATGAGTCGAGGTTTGGATTCCTTCTTGGCCATCAAGTATTTCAACGCGGCATGATCCGTGTAGACCACCGCCTTTGTTCCCAAAAGATAGGAACGAAACTTCTCTATGGCAAATACCACCGCCAGTAGTTCTTTTTCAGTAGTGGTATAGCTGCACTGTGCTGGATTCAGTGTTTTGGATGCGTAATAAATCACGCAACTCTCTTTGCCTTTCTTCTGTCCCAGTACTGCTCCAACGGCGTGGTTGCTGGCATCGCACATGATCTCGAACGGTATGTCCCACACCGGTGGTTGAATAATGGGGACCGACACCAACTTGTTTCTTAAAATTGTGAATGCCTCCTTACAATCATCGTCAAACTCAAACGGCACATCTTGTTGAAGAAGTCTGGTCATGGGCTGGGCAATCTTAGCAAAATCTTTGATAAATCGCTGGTAGAAGCCTGCATGGCCTAGGAATGCCCGTATGTGCTTTACGGTCGTCGGGTAGGGCAATTTGGCAATGGAATCGACTTTCGCCTTGTCCACTTCAATACCCCTTTCTGAAATCACGTGCCCAAGCACTATTCCTTCCCTTACCATAAAATGGCATTTTTCATAATTAAGGACTAGGCTTTTCTCCACACAACTTTTCAGGACAAGCTCTAGATGTTTCAAACATGTGTCGAAAGAGCTACCATATACGGTGAAGTCATCCATGAATACTTCAATGCAATTCTCCAATAGGTCGGAGAAGATGCTCATCATACACCGTTAAAAAGTTCCCGGTGCGTTGCAGAGTCCGAACGGCATTCTCCGGTATGCAAATGTCCCAAATACGCAGGTGAAAGTGGTTTTCTCCTGGTCCTCATATGCCACAAAAATTTGCATGTACCCAGAATATCCGTCTAGAAAACAGTAATAGGCCAATCTCTCCAACATCTGGTCGATAAAGGGCAGTGGGAAGTGGTCCTTCCTGGTTGCATCATTCAGCTTCCTGTAATCAATGCAAACTCTCCATCCAGTTTGCAATCGGGTGGGCACAAGCTCGCCTTGATCATTCTCCACAACCTGTATCCCTGACTTCTTCGGTACGACATGGACTGGACTCACCCATTGGCTATCGGATATGGGATAGATGATTCCCAACTCCAACAGCTTGAGAATTTCTTTCAGCACTACCTCTTTCATGACCGGGTTCATCTTCCTTTGAGAATCTCGAACGGGTTTGGCTCCCTCCTCAAGGTAAATGTGATGCATGCACTCCGTAGGACTGATGCCTTTTATATCAGCTAAGGTCCAACCGATGGCTTCCCTGTTCTCTCGTAATACTCTGACCAATCGGTCTTGCTGCACGATGGTTAGATCAGAACTGATGATAACTGGTAACGTCTCTTCTGGTCCCAAATAAGCATATTGTAAATGCTTAGGTAATTGTTTGAGCTCCAAAACGGGTGCTTTCTGAATTGAAGGTAACAGCTTCTCGTTCTGCCCATACTGAGCCAATAACTCCGGTTTGCTTGCCTCTGCTCCCCCAGCTAGATAGACTTCCTGGATTAATTCCTTGATCTTCTGGTCTACCTCCACCTCGGCTTCTAAAGTGCTTTCTCGGAGGGAGTAGAGCTCCATGATAGCTTCCTTCATTTCATCGTCCTCCATATGTTCAGCATCCCGATCAGTCAGACCATATTGAATCACCTTCTCCGTGGTATCCCTGGAACCAAAAGTAATTCCTTGTTCTTGCACCAAGGGTTCAAATACATCGACCATGTCCACCGTCTCCATTGCTTGTTTCCTCTTCATGGTCTCATAGATATTGAATTCCACTTGAACTCCGTCGAACTCACATGTCAAGATTCTGGTTTTCATATCGATCTTGGTTCTGGCGGTCATCATGAACGGCCTTCCCAATAGTATGGCATTCTCTCCAGTTTCAGGTCCGGTATCTAGAACGTAGAAGTCTGCTGGGAAAATCAAATCCCTAACCTTGATCAGCACGTCTTCCACTACTCCTTCAAGGTAAGCGTTGGACCTGTCAGCTAACTGTATGACCACACAGATGTCCCTCATCTCGCCAATATTCAATCTCTTGTACACAGCCAATGGCATTACATTAATGGAGGCTCCAAGATCCATCATTGCCTTATCCATGTTGGTTCCTCCTATGTTGCATGGAATGGTAAACATCCATGGATCCTTTCGCTTAGTGGGTAGCTTCCGTTGGATCACTGCCGAAACACTTTCTCCCATCACGTACCGGACTTCTTCCTCCATTTTGACTTTTCTTGAACAAAGGTCTTTCAAGAATTTGGCATATTTGGGGATTTGCCTGATAGCATCGAGTAAAGGTATGCTCAACTCAACCTTTTGAAACATCTTCATCATTTCACTTGCTTCCTTCTCTCTAGCTTTCTGTTTCAAGCGTCCCGGGTAGGGTGCTTCGGTTGGGTTGCTACCTCCAGCTTGTTCATCAGTTGGACCCTTCCCGTTCTTATTCCAGCCTCCTCGAAGCAATTCAGCTTCTGCTAACAATTCTTCCTCCTTTTCTTCCCCCTCAGGAAACTCGGTTAGCACCACTTGGGCATGCTCTCTGGGGTTGATTCCCATGGCTGGGAGTTTACCAGCGTTCTCCTCTAGTTTGGCCACTGCCTTAGTCAAATGACTAATTTGCTGGTTAGTTTGGTTCATGCTGGCACGAATTTCATTGCGAAATTTCTCGCTCTCCTTAGCCATACTTTCAATTGCTTCTTCCCAAGGTGCTCTCCGATGTGGAGGTTGGTAAGGAGGTTGTTGCTGATTCTGGTTGTGGTGTTGAGGTGGTCCTAACTGGTACTGTTGTTGATGCTGGTTCTGATTATACTGGGGACGTTGCACTGGTGCGCCCATATTGTTCTGCTGTTGGGGCTGACCATCTTGCTTCCACCGAAAGTTGGGGTGATTCCTCCACCCAGGATTGTAAGTATTTGCATAAGGATCGTACTTCCGTGGATTCCCATCATGTCCTCCAATGGCATTGACATCAACAATATCTTCACCAAAATTTGGACAATTTTTAGATTGGTGTCCAGTGGCATCGCAAAGGCCACACTGGCGAATCTTCTTTGGTATAGTCAAGCCCGAAAGAAGTTCCTTGAGTTCGTTCATGCTCTTCTCCATAGTTTTCTCCAGATTAGACATCCCTTCATTCTCTTCAGCTTTCCTTGGTTTCTCCAGATTCCTTTCATGCCCTTCATCGCGTGATTCTTCTGCCATGGTGCCCAACAGTTGGAAGACTTCCAGCGGGGTTTTGCTCATCAATGATCCATTACAGGCTGCTAGGACTAGACTGCGATCGTTCCTCCGTATGCCCTTTACAAAGCTCTCCACCTGATCTTTCGGAGAGATTTGGTGATGGGGGCAATTGCTTAACATTCTCTTGAATCTCGTCCAGTATTCGTAGAAGGATTCTAGCCCATCTTGCCTTATGCTGCGGATATCCCATCGCATCCGCTCCACTCATGCTGCTGGGAAGAATTCTTCCAAGAAGGCTTGTTGCAGTTGTGCCCATGTAGTGACACTGCCCTCGGGTAGGTCATACAGCCATCTTCTTGCATTGTCCACCAGGGTAAAAGGGAAGAGTATCAACTTGACATACTCTTGTTGTTCATCATTTGATTGGTGCATGATTGTCATCTCAAAATCTTGGAGATGAGTATGAGGGTCATCTCCTTGATATCCATTGAACTTCGGTAAGATTTGAAGCAATGAGGGCTTCATGTCATACCGACGAGGTGCGAACGGATTTGCGGGTAAGGTGATTCCGTTCGGCCTCAAGTTGAGGTTAGTTGGGTATGCCAACTGTCTGAGGGTCTGCTCCGGTACGGCATCTGCTTGTTCGGCTTCTGCCATAGCTTCGCGTCTCGTTATTCGTGCTTCTGCGCGCAGTCGTCTTTCTGTACGATCAATATCGGGGTCAAATACCAATGCTCTTACAGCTCTACGAGTTCTACGCATACACCAGTAGCGGAAGATGGAATGAGGAGAGAAAAAAATTGCTGCGCGTCACTCCCCGGCAACGGCGCCAATTTTGACACACACCCGTCGTGCGGTGCGGACAAAATACCAGTGTATGCCCAGTACAGACAATACACGCTCCTACTTCTCACAATAAGAACTTAGCCTTAGCGGTAAGTGTAGGATCGAATCCCACAGGGTGTGAGGAACCACTTTGTTCTCCTTTGACAAACTGAGGTGTCACAATTCTCAATCTGTATACTCTGCACAAGAAATAAACAAGATCAATAATAACAAAGGGGTGAGGTTATTCGGTTAGGTCATAACTGTTGTTAACATTCGTTTCGGTCATAGGCACACTGATGATCCGCCTATGATCCATACAAGCCCAAGGCGTGGCCCAAAGACATTGGGGCGTTTCAAGGGGTTATACTTCACATATAGGATGGTTGATTCTCATTGTGGTCACTTGGTCCGAAGGTCACACAATCCCCGGTCACAAGGCAGTGCTTCACTTCTCCGTAGATAGTAGTCATACCCGTTACTCACCAAGTATGACCCTCAACAACCTTCTCTCCCGAGGTCCCCAACTCCACGCTTTTAGTGACACATGCCTCCTGGACTCAACTATTTCCGGCTTTGTCAGCCGACCAGTCATAGACATGCTACGGCGCCGAGATTGCTTTCCTCGTTTGATAACCATGGCTTCATGCCTCGTCACAGTTGATGGATAGTCTCTAGAGAAGCCCAAGACTGAGGAAGGGCAGTGTATCCCATCAACCCTTTCCCCACCTTCTGGATCTACAACGCCTTTTGTTGACGCTGCTCAGCTACTCGGTCTTGGGCATACTGATTGTTGTACCTTGGTATACCCTGGCCTTTGCTTAACATGGATAGCGTTTTACCGAACGGAGATCACCCGTTAGGCCCCTACTGCCCATGGTTTCGAACAGATCCTTCCGAAACCACGAGATTCAACCGAAAGAACAAGTGCCTCACGAATGTTTACATGTTAACAACAATTATTTCCACCCCCAAAACCTCACCAAGTGAATTACTCACACATAACGCAATTCATAAATCCAAAAGGGATTAAACACATTATAGAACGAAAAGAAATACTGAATAGATAAATAGTACCTAGGCTTCAAGCCTTTGAACTTGTTCAAAAGTAGAAACACAACGGAAAAGGGAAAAGCAAGAAAATGTAAATTGTTTCGGATGCCACACACGGCGAACTTAATTGAACACTAAAGTAAAAACAAGAGTTTCAAGGTGCCAAGAGCTTCTTCACGCTGCACACCATTAGTCTTTTATACTGCCGGATGGTAGAGGCCTAACCCTAGCTGCGCCGGTTCCAAATCTTCGCCGGGATCTTCTTTCCTTAATTAGCTCGATCTTTGATTGATCCTGATTGGCCCGACACAAATAAAGGGAAAAATAAAGGGAAAAATTGGTTCTACCCCTTTATCATTGGTTCATTCAAAGAACGGCTACAAGGCACAAAAGGGGTAAACTAGGATCATATGAGAGTTTGGACACAATTTGAGTTAAGTGGCTAACAAAGATGGCCTTAAATCACTTCAATATTAACAACACATCTACTTTTATTTTCAAGAGAGGACTCATGTAAAGTTCTAGAGATCAACACACATGCTCAAATGATTTACACTCAAGAACAAAATGAGATTGTAATTGTATGACAATCAAAGGCTCAATTCTCACAAGCTCATTTTCATTTTCAAGTTCTTGGAGGTATAACATTTAGCTCATCGTCACGAGTTCAAACTCGACATGCAAAATCAACAAGTGACACATAACAATTTCTTTTCAAAAACACAATCATATCATAAGCCCAATAACAAACAAGTCATCCTCACAAAATTTTGCTACAATTATCCCAACACAAACCAAAACATAAAAAAGTCTCAATCTTCCAATTATTCAAAACAACAACAAAAACAAGATAAAACCAAAACATGCAAGAAACACAAGATAAACGAGATAACTAATCCATCTTCCCCCTCCCCCCAAACTTATTTCACACAAAGTGGAAATGAGGTTGGAGGAAAAGAGAAGGAAAAGTTGTCTCGAACTCACAACGGGGACGGGCACGGCTACGGCGGCGGAAAGGGGCCATGGAAGGTGTGAAAGTGGCGCATGTGCTCCTCATAGCGGCGCCGCTCCTCCTCTTGGTATTGCAAGAAGGCTTCGTATTGCCTTCTTTGCTCTTCTTGAATTGCATCAAAACGGGCCATATTGGCAGCTTGGAAGGTGTCGAAGCGGCCCATCATCCTATCCTCAAATCCGGCACCCCATCCTGGATACGCCGGGGGTGGTTGAGGTATCGCACCACCTTGTTCATATGCTTGCTCTTCCTCCTCGCCCTCGGGGGCGTGTTGTGCGGCATGGAGATTTGGAATGATGGAGGCGAGGTGGGCGGCTTCTTTCAAGCCAAGGTTGGTGGCTTCGCCGGGGCCCAAGATGGTGGTGAGAGCCGGATTGGGCAAAGGGAAGTACACCAAATGGTTTTACTCCTTAAGAACCCAAAGCAAGCAGGGACCGGCGGCGAGGAAATGATTTTGCACGAGGCAACGCCGGTCCAGGAGGATGTCTTGGGAGATTGGCTCCTCGGTGATGTCAATATTAAAACGCCCCGCTATGGGGGTGATCATCCCCCCAATACAAATCTTCCCGCTTGTGATGCGGGCTTGAGAAGCAAATTGGTCCGCAAGGAGGCAACCAATGGACAACGAGCGACGGGCGAGAGCTCGCCGAATGAGCAAAAGCTCATTTGCACGGCAAAAACCTACGTTCTCTCGAGCGAGGAATGTGAATCCAAATGCTCGTTGGAGTAGGCGGATCACCGGGTTACGGAGCGAGCTTGCTTTTGCCTTCTTGGAGTCGTAGTAGGGGACCTCGTCCACTTCGCCCCGGGTCATCAAAGACCAATTGGTTTGGGCATTGAATTCGAGTTCTCCCACATAAGGCCCGCCGCGCGGGCAACCCATCAAGTCGTCCAGTTCATCGATTGTTAGCTCCCGGGGCTCACCCCCAAGTTGAAAAGTAATTCGAGATGGAGCTCCATTTTCCTTTTGGAGAGTAAACGTGGAGAGAAACTCCAAGGTGAGCCTCGATAGCTTAACCACCCGCCGGTGATGGCCCTCCGCCATCCGCCTTGGTCCGCCAAGGTCCACACATCATTGGCTATGCCCATTGCTTCAATGGTATCCGAGCAAATGTAGCGACATTGCCGTTGAGGGAGGGCGCTTAGTTGCTCCCACTTTTCACGAGCGGCTCGGTTTGGAAGATCAATGCCATAAAACTGAGGTTGGCGCGTCGTAATGATGTCCTCTTGTGCCGCGGCGCGTGAGCTAGAGGCTTTTTCTTTGCCCTTCCCTCTAGTCAATCGTGGGGCCATAGCAAAAGGTGCCTACAAAATCAAAAGTGAGTTTTTATTTTACAAAGACAAAAACAAAGATAAAGACGCTTCAACAAAAACACAACAAACAACTAACATATTGAACTAAGCAAAATATCCCGGAAAAAGGGTGAATTCTTATTCTAAAAGCATCATAATTTCATCACCTTATCACAATGCATCTCAAAACACACATATCATCAATATCAAGCCCACAATCATCAAAAATATCCCCCCAAACTTAGGCATTTATCCACACCCAACACAAGCAAATTCTCAAGCAAAAACGTCAATTAAGCATAAATTCACCAATTAAATTGCAAATAAATGAACGACCCATCATCCTAAACATGTATAGAAGCAATTAAAAGCATCAATTCAACAATGTAGCACAATGTAGGAAAAATCCTAATTTTGAGCTATAATTGCATACAAACATGTAGAAGGCAAAATATCACAAAATAATCGGTAAAAATCATCTAAATCATGCTTAGAATGTATAAATGAAGGAATGAGAGCAAGTAAAACATACCTTGAAGTTGGATTTGGAAGTGTAAGTGGAGAAGAAAAAAGTGTAATTTCGTGGGTGTGTGTAAAATGGGTGAAAAGTGAAGTGAAAGGGTGAAAAATTTGAATTTTAGGGGTGAAACAGCCGGTCAACGTGGTCAACGGATGGGCAGGGGACCCGCGGTCGAACCCGCGGCCGCGATCGGGACCGCGGTCCCTCGCCCAAAATGTTCTGGACTCCGCTCGACATGAGCCGCGGTCGGACCCCGCGGCTGCGGGCGGAGCCGCGGGCGTACTGGGCACAGCGTGAAATGGGTAGTGGGCAGGGCCCACGGCCGTGGGCCTGGTCGCGGCCGCCCTGGGCGAGCCCAACACCAAAAAATCCGATTTTGCATGGCTTTTCAATTTTCAACCCCTTCAACTCTTTTTTTTTTTTCTTTTAATTATTAGGAAGAGAAATAAGAACACAAATCAAAGGAAACCCACACACATATATAAATATATACATAGATCAATATATAAATACCTATGTATGTGTGTGTTTATTGAACTTGCAAAAATGAAAAGATACCTTGTTGGGGTGCCTCCCAACTAGCGCTTAGTTTAACGTCGTGAGCTCGACGTCTTCATGATCGTGTCATGTCCTTGGTTCGGCGAGAATCATGACGGACACTTCATCTCGTGGCTCGGCTCGAAAATATGCCTTGATGTGTTGGCCATTCACCACAAAAGTGCGTCCGTCGTTGCCCTTCAATTCAATAGCTCCATTGGAGGAGACCTTGTGGATGAGGAATGGGCCCGACCATTTTGACTTGAGCTTTCCCGGAAAGAGTGAAAGGCGGGAATTGAAGAGAAGGACCTCATCCCCGGGTGCAAATTCCCGTTTGTGGACCATCCTATCATGATACCTCTTGGTCCTCTCTTTGTAGAGGCTTGAGCTTGCAAATGCCTCACTTCGAAATTCTTCCAACTCATTGAGTTGGAAAACTCTAGCTTGGCCCGCCTTTTTGAAATCAAAATTGAGCTTTTTGACCGCCCAATACGCCTTATGCTCTAACTCCACGTGAAGGTGACATGACTTCCCGTATACAAGTTGGTATGGTGACATGCCAAGCGGTGTCTTGTATGACGTTCGATATGCCCAAAGTGTGTCATCAAGCAAGAGAGACCAATCCTTCCGGCTCCCATTCACCGTCTTCTCTAGTACTTGTTTAATCTCCCAGTTTGCCAACTCGGTTTGACCATTTGCTTGAGGGTGATAAGCCATTGTCACTCTATGCTACACCCCGTACTTTTTGAGAAGGCCTTCCATCCACTTGTTGCAAAAGTGGGATCTTCCATCGCTTATCAAGGCCCTTGGAATTCCATGCCTTGTCAAGATATTCTTTTGGAGGAACTTGATCACCACTTTGGAGTCATTGGTTTGAGTAGGAATTGCTTCCACCCATCTTGAAACATACTCCACGGCCAACAAAATATATTGGAAGCCGAAAGACATTGGGAATGGGCCCATAAAGTCTATGCCCCATACGTCAAAGAGCTCAACTTCAACCACATTGTTAAGGGGCATCTCGTGCTTCTTTGAAATTCCTCCCATTCTTTGGCATTGATCACAACTCAAAATAAATGAGTGGCAATCCTTGAATATAGTCGGCCAATAGAAGCCACTTTGAAGCACTTTAAAAGCGGTTCGATTGGTGCCAAAGTGCCCTCCACTTGGGGAAGAATGACACTCCCTCATAATAGCTCCCCATTCTTCTTCGGGTACACACCGCCGGATGATGATGTCGGCACATCTTCGATATAAGAACGGCTCATCCCATAAGTAGAATTTCACATCATGAAGGAATTTTTTCCTTTGGTAACGATTCAACTCGGGCGGTGGATGAATGCCGGATGCAAGATAGTTGACGTAGTCCGCTATACCATGGGGTGTGGGCCTTGACTTGCAAGATTTGCTCATCGGGAAAGTTCCATTGATGGGCACATTTGCATTTTCCCCTTCCACGGGATTCTCAAGTCTTGAAAGGTGATCCACCACAACATTTTCACATCCTCTCCTATCTCGGATTTCAATATTAAATTCTTGAAGGAGGAGGATCCACCTTATCAACCTCGGCTTGGCATCTTTCTTCTCAAACAAATATCGGATGGCCGCATGGTCGGTGTGAACTATGGATTTTGTGCCAATGAGGTAGGAGCGGAATTTGTCGAAGGCATACACAACCGCCAAAAGTTCCTTTTCCGTGACGGTGTAGTTGGATTGGGCCTTATCTAGAGTCCTACTAGCGTAGTAGATGACTCTAAATAGCTTGTCTTTCTTTTGCCCCAACACGGCCCCGACGGCGATGTCGCTTGCGTCACACATGAGCTCAAACGGTTGCGACCAATCAGGTGTGATCAAGATGGGAGCACTCACCAAAGCCTTTTTGAGTTTCTCAAAGGCCACCAAACAATCTTTATCAAAGTTGAACTTCGCATCTTTTTCAAGAAGGTGACACAAGGGTTTGGTGATCTTTGAGAAATCTTGGATGAATCTTCTATAGAACCCGGCATGCCCAAGGAAGCTCCTCACGGCTTTCTCATTGGATGGTGGTGGAAGCTTCTCAATAGCCACTATCTTTGCTCGATCCACCTCCAATCCAGCTTTAGAGACCTTGTGTCCAAGCACAATTCCATCCCTAACCATAAAATGACATTTTTCCCAATTCAACACAAGGTTAGTTTCCTCACACCTTTGCAACACAATAGAAAGATTATGGAGACAATGATCAAAAGAATTGCCAAAGATGGAAAAGTCATCCATAAAAATTTCCATTACATTTTCAATTAAATCATGGAAAATAGCCATCATGCAACGTTGAAAAGTAGCGGGGGCATTGCAAAGACCAAACGGAATGCGTCTATAAGCAAAAATGCCATAAGGACAAGTGAAAGCGGTCTTTTCTTGGTCCTTCGGGGCAATCATGATTTGATTATACCCGGAGTACCCATCAAGAAAGCAATAAAATTCATACCCCGCCAACCTATCAAGCATTTGGTCAATAAAAGGAAGAGGAAAGTGATCTTTTCTAGTAGCGGTGTTCAACATCCTATAGTCAATACACATCCTCCATCCATTTACTAACCTAGTTGCAATTAGCTCATCATGCTCATCTTTTATGACAGTTATCCCCTCATTTTTAGCAACAACTTGAGTGGGACTAACCCACTCACTATCCGAAATAGCAAAAAAAATTCCCGCATCTAGCAATTTGAGAACTTCTTTTCTTACTACTTCTTGCATAATAGGGTTCAACCGTCTTTGACCTTGCCTCCTAGGTTTAAAATCATCTTCCATCAAGATCCTATGCATGCAAATGGATGGGCTAATCCCTTTTAAATCGGAAATTGACCATACTATAGCGGACCTATACTTCCTCAAAACATTTAGTAATTGATCAAGCTCATGAGGGGAAAGGTAGGATGATACGATTACCGGATACGCCTCATCCTCACCAAGGAAGGCGTATTTCAAGTGTTCGGGGAGAGGTTTTAACTCCAAGCTAGGAGTCTTCTTCTCCACTCCTTCATCTTTCGGCTCTCCATTCCTCAATTTCCTGCACAAAGTTCATTTCATTAGTCTCAACAAATAAGTTGGAAGCATTAAACTCATCATTATCAACAAAAGAGAATAGAGGGTTTAGGAGGCAAGTGTCCATTGGATTGTTGTAGGTGTGGTACTCCTCCATGTTGATGCAAGACTCTATCACTTGCATCATCTTGCATTCATCAACCCTCCTTTCTTCTTCTTCCTCCTTGTACTTGAGAGCCTTGTGGATTGAAAATGTGAAGCTCTCATCATTCACTCTAAGGGTGAGTTCGCCCTTAGCAACATCAATGAGGGCTCTCCCCGTTGCCAAGAAAGGGCGCCCAAGAATCAAAGGCACATCTTTGTCTTCCACCATGTCCAAAACAACAAAGTCCACCGGGAAGATGAAATTGTTGACTTTCACTAGGACATCTTCTACTATCCCCTTTGGATAAGAAACGGAACGATCCGCCATTTGAAGGGCAATTGTGGTTGGCTTGATGGTGCCAATCTCTAGCTTGTTGAAGATTGAGAGCGGCATCAAATTTATACTTGCTCCCAAATCACACAAAGCTTTCCCAAAACGATCATTCTCAATATCACAAGGGATTGTGAAGCTCCCGGGGTCCTTGATCTTGGTGGGGATTTTTCTTTGGAGAACGGCACTACATTCTTCGGTTAGATTGACCGTCTCATTCTCTCCCATCTTCCTCTTGTTTGATATGACCTCCTTTAGGAACTTTGCATAGGAGGGCATTTGTTTCAAAGCTTCAAGAAGTGGGATGTTGATGTGCACCTTTCGAAAAATCTCAAGAAACTTGGAGAATTCATTCTCCACATTCTTCTTTTGATGTCTTTGAGGAAAAGGGATTGGTGGGCAATAAGGTGGTGGAGCCACGTACACCTCCTTCTTCTTTCCTCTATCTCTTTTTTTCCTTGGAAGGGTTGCCATCTCCAACTTCAACCACAACACCACTTCTATCTTCTTCGTCGGGCATCTTGGGCTCTTCATATGTTGTCCCACTCCTTAGAGCAATGGCCTTGCAATGCTCCTTAGGATTCACGATTGTGTTGCTTGGGAATTTCCCTTGTTGGCGTTGATTGTTTATAGACTCGGCAATTTGTCCCACTTGTATCTCAAGCATTTTCAATTGCTTGGCTTGAGCCTCTAACTTCTCATCCGTTCTTGTCATGTGAGCTTGAGTCGTGGTCATGAACTTCATCAATATTTCTTCAAGGTTGAGCTTCTTCTCTTCCTTGATCATGCCATGGCTCACCGCAAATCCGGGCGGTGGTTGCAAGAAATTGTTTGGATTGCTATAGGAGATGTTAGGGTGGCGGTTAGGTTGGAATCCTTGAGTGTATTGCCCTTGCCCTTGGTAGCCACCTTGTTGTTGGGGCCGGAAGTTCGCATAGCCTCGGTTGTTGTTGTTGTTGATGTAGTTCACATCCTCGAAGCTAGTTTGTTCTTCAACCATGGGCTCTACCCTTGACATTGATATAGCATCAATCTTGCTATTCATGGCGGTCAATTGAGCCGTCAAAAGAGCTATCGGATCCGAGCTTGTTGTAGCCGCCACCTTCTTCAAGATGATCCTCTCCGTCGAGAATTGATGGCAATTGGTGGCCAAGTTCTCAATGATGTGAGCGGCCTCCGCGTGGCTTTTCTCCAACAATGCTCCATTGGCCGATGCATTCATGTCTCTTTGCATCTCACCACTACACCCGGTGTACAATACACAAATGATTGTGTTTTGATTTAAACCATGGTTAGGGCACTTCCTTAGCATCTCTTTGGATCTCTCCCAAGCTTCGTAGAAGGATTCTCCATCAAATTGGTGAAATTGGACTATGTCCTTCTTCATCTTCATGGTTCTACCCGGAGGGTAGAACTTGTTGAGAAACTTTTTAGCCATGTTCTCCCATGTGGTGATAGAACCACCCTCTAAAGATTGGTACCATGTCTTGGCCATGCCCCTTAGCGAAAAGGGGAAGAGTCGAAGTCGAATGGCATCCTCCGGGACACCATTTATCTTGATGGTGCCGCATATCTCCAAGAAGTTTCCAAGATGTCCATTCGGGTCATCTTGGGAAAGACCGGTGAATTGGTTTTGTTGTACCATATTTATGAGGGCCGGCTTGAGCTCAAAATTATTGGCGTTGATTCTCGGGGCATGCACTCCTCCTTGTTGGACAATGGGTTGGAACATATTGCTAATAGGTGGTGGTGGTGGTGCATTCCTTTGAGCCTCTTGCTCATTGATTTGCCCTTGCATGTCCTCCAATTGCCTTTGGAGTTGACGGATTAAGTCGTGATTTTCCGCCATGACTTCCTCCAACTCTCTATCTCTTCTTGTTCTTGCTTTGTTATGTCGGCAAAAAGCTTCAACCTCAAGGTCTATAGGTATAAGAGGTGCACCCTTAGACCTTGTGTTCATACACTACCTATCAACCAACAAGAACAAAGAATCAAATCACAATCTTAAAATAGAAAACAAAAATTAAAGCAAGTAAAATGTCTAAAGTAGTTAAGCACAATGAAGCAAAATATCACAAGTAAAGAAACTAAAGTAATCCCCCGCAACGGCGCCAAAAAGTTGTTCGCTAATATTTTCACCACGCCGCAAGTATACGGGTAGTTGTAATATATGGAAGCAATGTCGTATCCCACAAGGATTAGTAGTTCAATCTAGTGATTATCCTAATTCATTTTACTAGACTATTTAGACTAAACGATGGAGTGATTGGTTTGATTATCTAACTAAATATTTAACAAGTGCAAAGACAAATGAAAACAAGTAAGCAACGTGGACTAATGCAAAGATTAAGACGATTCAGGGACTAGGCATCGATGGTTAAGCAAAGGACTTCAATTATAGCTCAATACTAATCTTGACGATCCTAATTATCTAGAGTGATCTCCCAACTAGTTCTAGCCCCCTCCCGGACGACTAGAACGGTAGATTACGGGTCATAGTTGCCGTCCCCGGTCAACTTCTAACCTATAACTCCCAAAAGCACACAAAGATCAACATACTCTCACCCAACTCTCAACCTCCCGGTTATCGAATTGATAGGTTTCAAACACCTTATCTATTGCAAATATTCTCTCCCGATTCAAATTGCAAATTAGAAATGCATAGAATGCGGCCAACAATCCACACAAGAGATAAAGCAAGGTTTTGAAAAGATAAAGTGCAAAGGAACAAACAAGACTTATATTGAGCACAAATAATCAATCCATTACAATAATCATCTAGCCTAATCCCCAAATCAAAGAGAAATTAGCCTATCATGTTCAACAATAACATACCCAATAACAAAGGAAGCATAAATGAAAGAGAGAGAAAGAAAGAACAAATCCTATTGAATAGCTTGCTTCAATCCTCTCTCCTCTTCAATGCCTTCTTCAAATGGGTGGTTGAGTGTAGTTATGGAGCTAGGGTTGTGAATGGAATATTTGGAGTGAAGGGTTGGTGTGTGTAATGAATGTTAGAGAAGATGAGTGATGAAGAATGAGAGAAAAAGAGGGGGAAATGGGGTTTTAGAGTCAAAATTTGCGTCTGGGCCCACCAAAGGGCGGATCCCCGCCTTATCCCCGCGGTCGCGGCACAAACCGCGGTCGGGAACGTGGCTGGAAATGGAGGATGCCGCGGTCGGGGACCGCGGCCGCGGCTCGGACCGCGGTCGACGTTCAAAATCGTTCTGTACTCGGGCGCAGGAGGCCGCGGTCGGGTCCGCGGTCGCGGGTGGGACCGCGGTTCCGTCTTCTTCAGCCACGGCCGGCTGCCGCGGCCGTGGGTCCTGCGCAGCTGGCTTCGTCAGCTCCGTTCTCCCTCGTCCGAGCTCTGATTCCGGCGCCGTTCGCGCTCACGGATTCCTCTCGAGACGTACTTTGCTCTTATGCTCCCACAATTCTCCAATCAACTCTTGAATTGCCCTGAAAATATTCAAAAACTATACCAAGCAATCAAGACTTCATAAAACTCAAAATTGGGCTACAAACACATATTAGCAATCGATTTATGGGGGAGAATGACAACAATTCATGCGATATTGAGGTATGAAATCCATGTTTGTCATCGAGCTTAGACTCTAAACTTCTAGTACTATGTTATTTAACGTTGGTTATCAGAAGCATGAAACCAAACTTGTGATCCTGAGGTTTAGAATGTTGTTGATTGATTAATATCACTTGATTTCTATCTTTCTTCATTCAAAGGGCGTTGCTCGACCTTTTTATCCCATTATTTGAATTTCACAAGGTTCTTACCTTGTTTATTTCTATGATTTTAGTCGCACCTCGATTATAGTTTATTCCTTCAGGAATTGGGTGTGACAATTCTAAATCTTACCATCCATAATCTTCCTAATTTGAAGGCATATAACGCAGGCATGAGATAGTGTAGGATATAATTATCATTTTCACAATTCAGGAACGGTTATTAAGATCTATTTAATTAATATCAAATTTCCTTCCATATCTAATAAAATATTTAAACTCTATCTCCTAACCTAAACGTGAACGAGCAGTATTTTTTTTCTACAGATTTGTATAGTGACGTATTGTATACACATAATCTCATGAACTATGCATTAATATATTACGAACTCATTAAATATTAAACTAGTTATCACATAATACAATACTCATTTTTTTGTTTCTTCACTACCATATAATTCGTAACAAAAGTACTTCCGATTCGTAACATTGAATGAAAATTTTCCATGTTACATGAAACTATAATTTGTATCAAAAAGTACTTTCAATTCGTAACAATGGCCGAAATATACGATTCCTAGGGCACGATTCAGAAAAAAAATATGTTATTTTAGAGGAGAAAATAATATTTCTTCGTCTGTGAATTCATCTTTCTGAAAATATCAAAAAAATATAATTCGTAACATATAATTCGTAACAGATGACATTAGTACAAAACATATAATTCGTAACAGATGACAATAAAATTCGTAATGCACTATATTTAGACATATAATTCGTAACAACTACACAAAATAACACTTTGAAATATTATTAGACATATAATTCGTAACAAAATTAATGGCCGCAAATAAGATGAAAAAAAAAAGTAGAGAAATGATTGCTAAGATATGAAAAATTGAAATTGCATTCACGTATGGTTCAGATATGGAAAATGAAATCCCAAAATTAATGGCTGCAAATTATGAAAAGTCAACTTTATGCAATTCCCCTTACGCCCTTATTTTGAAAAATGCTACGAATTCAGAGCCTAACTGTTATGAATTGATCCGAAATGACATCGATTAGGTAGAGATCTATGGTGAGCAATTGTTCTTATTTTATACTTAAGAGTGTTTTCATTGTAGCCTCACCATATATATATATATATATATATATATATATATATATATATATATATATTATACTCTCCGTCCCATAAGAGTGTATCACATTTTTCATTTTCGTCCGTCTCTTTCATAAGTGTGTATCAATTTTATTTTGGGACATGACTCCACTTTATTTTTTTATCCACAATCACTCATTTCTACATTACCCTATAATCAATTCAACCATAACCACTCATTTTTACTAAACACATTATTTACTAATTTTTTAATAAAATTCGCACCCTCTTATTTGTGATATACTCTTACGGGACGAATGGAGATTGGAGCATCATTTTTTAAAAGTTCAAAATTAAAATTCTATGTTGGAGGTCAATGGGACACGTCACAAATCCATAATTGAAAATTGAATAGCGAGGCTTTCTGGTAGCTCTAATAAGTTCCTATTTATTGTAATTAATTCTCCCTCTGTCCCCCTCTAATAAGCTCATTTTCTTTTTTTGGGAGGTTCCACTAGAATCGGCTCGTTTTTCATTTTGAATTAAAAAAACATACTTAATCTCCATGCCCAAAAGGAGTAATAGTTTGAGATATTTTGTAGATATTCAAATAGTTCATATTCTATTATAACTAGTACGCTCATTCATGTGATAGACGACGTATATTGAAATTAAACCATATATTTAAATAAATATATATAGATATTAAACAAAATTAAAATATAAAAAAATACAAAATAAAATAAAATAATCGACATTAATTATAATTATTAGATAAATTTAAAAATTATTCGATAATGAAAATTAGCATTATGCATTAATAATATAGAATATTCTGTGTCATAGTAACTAAATAAATATTTTCAAACACAAACATAAATAAAAAGTTGTAAAATTTCAATGAAGAGTGAAAATAAAATATTTTAAATTTTAAATTTTTCATAATTCATCGTTTTAAATTCCTTTTTGATGATTTTATGCTATATTAAATTTAAGATGTATTTTGAATATTTTTTTATGAATCAAATTTGACGATATTTAGAAAAGAATTAAAATATAAAAGAACATAAAGAAAAAAAAATAGTTGAAAATTTGGTAGGAGAAGAGAGAAAAAAACGGGAAAAATTGGAGGAAAAAACTCATCTTTTATATATTATATTGATTATTATACTTGTAATATTCAAATATACTTTATTATAATTATTAATAAATCAAAATATTTTTGTTAAATGACTCTTAGTTTCCTAAATTTGAATATGAACAAAATTATTCATACGACATCCGTCCCATAAAATTATGTCTTTATTTCATTTTGTTTCCCAAATATACGTACTTTCTATTTTTTCCTTAATGTGCCATCATTTCTCCATTATTAATATTCTCAATATGGGACCATTTTTCACTATCAATATATTTTACACCCTCCGTCTCTCAAACATCTTCCTCTCTTTCCATTTTGGTCCATCCCCAAAACATCTTCCGAACCTATTTTTGAAAATAATTCCACTCGCTATTATTCTTATAATCTCCATTTTTGTGTGGGACTCATTCTCCACTCATCTAATACACAATTAATTTTTATTAAAACCTGTGTCACCATCCTTTAGGAAGATATGGGACGGATGGAGTATTGATTATCAATACTCTAAACAACTTTCTCAATCAATTTTTATTAAAATTTGTATAGAAAGATTTTAAACATAAATATGAGGGAAGGATGGAGCATGATCTAGCTAGGATTTCCAAAACATGACATGGACTTTGCCAGTTTTTTCTTGGAAGATGTGACTCCATTGGCTAAAGAATATGGAGTATTTTTTTTATTGGATAAACATGTATTCCCTCCGTCCCTAAAATAACTTTCTCTTTTTTCATTTTGGGACGTCCCCCAAATAACTTCATCTTTCTTTCTTTCCATTTTTGGACACGTACCCCACCACTAATAATACTTTATTTATTCTTACTTTTCACTTTTCACCACTCTCAATACTAATTATAACATTTTTCACAACTTCCAATAATAATTATATCACTTTTTCTCCACTATCAATACACTTTACAACTTTTCATTAAAACCTGTGCCGTCCCCAAAGAGGAAGCCATTTCAGGGACGGAGGGAGTATAATAGTTTACAAGGCATACAAAATAGATAAATTATAGTACATGATTTTCCAAATATGACAAGCTCAAACCTATGAACTCGTTGATCCAATTCAAATATGAGATATTTAGCTAAAAATACCCATTCCAACCCTCAACCATCCTCATGTCGTCTTTAATTTTTCAACCACAACTAGTGCTATTCTACATTGAACATTCAAATTTTGTGTGCCTTTGTTGAAATTTCAACGCGCCTCTACATATGACACTGACATGTCATTTATTGAACAACTCTTGACCTCGTGTGGTGTCGGGGTTTTTTTAACCAATGCTCTCCCAATGGTTAAAGCAGGATTTCTTGGTGATTCTATGCTTCTTTTTTCGTTGTTCAGCATCCCAACAATATCAGAGATTAGTGGTCTATCAACGGGATTTTCTTCGACGCACAGTAGACTTATTTGAATGTATCTGATAGCAGTTGATGATGAACCATTGGAGAGTTCTAATATGGGATCGATGAGTTCATCAACACAATCACTCTTCCATAAATTCCACGCCTAAAACCAACAACAATATTCCTACATTATGAGAATTAATGTAAATAATAATCTATTATCATTTCATTATTCACATTAGGACTTACGTATCTAAGAAGACTACGATACTCAGAACACTACAACAAAATATGGCTATTACTACATGCCTCTTACGACATATAATATGTATGTCTCGATAAGACCTCTATTACGACATCTTATTTTCTAATATTAATTAATATAAAATCGATAAATACTATAACAACATAGTTAAACTTGTGTCGCAATATTATGTCAATTATGACACCAAAAAATGCTTCATCTCAGCCACAGAGAATGATAATTGTTTTCTTTTTTTGAAAAGAAAGTAGTAAAAACAAAATAGAATAAATACTTGTTAGATATTAGCGGCAACTTTCCCACCAAAGTGTTTATTAATAACCTCCCACCAATTTTTTTAATTATGTTATATTCTAAAATTCAAAAGAAATACTAAAATTGTTTGTCTCATGCCCTACCCACTCCACCTACGAACCACAATCTATGAACAAAAAAAAATTAACTGGCTACTACAATTTTCTCTCCCTCTCGACGCCTCAACGGAAGAAAAAAACGAAGAAGCCGCGGATTGACGCCCCTGCAATTGGTGAGGTCCGTGAGGAGTGTATGTTATTGCGGTCCGACAATTTTAATCGTCCTTGCAGTCGACCCACCAGAACTCCCTTGCACTATCTAAGGTAGTTATATGGTTTCTCTTCAAATCTCTACATTTTGTGGATTATTTTGAATTTTCAACTGATTGTATGTGAACTTTGTAATGTTTCAGAGCCCTCAATTACACTTCAATGTTTTTCTCGCCATGTACAAGGGTCCTAGAGGTATTGGTCCGTTAAAATACTCTAGATCTAGGTACATATTTGTTGAATTTATCTTATGGGTAACAATTAAGTTGTAATTTGAAGTTTAGAATTTGGATAATTTTGTTGCAGATTAAGTTTCTCAATACTTTGTTGGCTTGAATTTGGCTTGCAACTTTGGATGTCTTGGATTGAAGATTGAGAATACTTATATCTAGATTGGCATGGGGTTATCTAAGTGAGTTTTTGTTTTCCCTTCATTGAAACAGATTTTTTCTATCTAGTAATTTGATTTGCTTTTGTTCGTCTACATTACTATTGCTTTCTTTAATATGTTTCAAGAGAATATTTCAACTAAAATGGCTGCAAGATAGATGGAGGCATGACTTATAGCTAGTTTCCACCATAACTGATATGGTTTATTCGAAAATAAGCTTAGAATAAATAGCTTTGACTCTTTGATTTTTGTTGTGCTTTTCTTTTGCTACTTGTTTGATTTTCTTTTGGTTCTTTGGCAGGTAGATTCGTAGGCAATAGTTTATCTCCAATGCAATATTGGTTCTTTTTTGAAATTTTAAAAAGACTTTTGACATCTCATGTGGTATCTGACCCAACAACTTAAGTGGGTAAATGACATAAAAGTTATGATCTTTTATGAGTTTATAATTCACATTATTCACATAAAAGAGGGTGAGAGGGGAGCGCCTCATCAGCCATCAACTCAGGTTGTTGTCATTTGTGGTGTTTCAGTTTTATCAAGTTTGTTTGTTTTATGCTTATCTCAAATTTGGTTGGGTTTCTTACAGATTGATTTTTGATTTTTAAATATATAATGGTAAAGGCTAATTATTTAGTAATTATTAGCTGGTTAGAATTGCTTAGCAATATGTTAAATAAGGCAACTACATTTTTTTCCCAATCCATTTTATTTCACTTTTTGCTTCTGTGAATATGTGAAAACTATTTCGTTGGAAATGCTCATGTATGACTTAGCAATCTGCACTTATAGAGATGCTAGCTGCAACTCCTGCTCCTGTTCAGAATGACACTAGAGATGATGAACCCTTGAATGAAGATGATGTGGGTCGGGGGAGGATTTAAACACCATACATTTGGTTTTAGCTCAATATGACAAGATGCCCCTTTGAGCAAGGTTTGAGACAATTTAATTTTTATTTGTGTCATCAAATTCTTGGTGCTTGTATTTACTTATATTTATAGTGAGATTGCATATAATAAATTAGTTTAATAGTTAGCAGTTAATATAATGAGTTTCACAGGCTTGTGTAAAAGATAAGAGTGTTGGATGTTTTGTGACTGGTATGCTCTTCTGCATACTTTTTTTGGATTAACTTTTTAGTAGTAATTTTATGATTGATTTAGTTTATGATTACTACCAATGGTATTTGAAGATGCCTTGATGAAATGGTTGCTCCACATTGTTTTCACTATATGATGTAGTTTTGCTTCATTAATATTTAATTATTGAAATTAGATGTTTGAAATCTAAAGTGTCGTCATTTTTTTTCAGGTACAGAAGCAATCAAAATGTCAAATTCTTGTACTCAAGATTTTAGCCAAGTTTCTTCACCAGAGAAATTTGAAGAGTGCAAGCTGTTGCCGACAGGCGACAACCTACTCTAATTTTTTTCTTTTTCTTTTGGAGATAGTTGATAGGATTTAGAGCTATTTTCGTAGCATATAGGATTTAGAGTGCAACCGGTTGGTTTAAGTATTCTAGTTTATTTATTATTTATAATTGTAACAAAATTTGAATTGGTGTTTGAAATGATTATAATATTGATGCAATAGTTGAATACATCTTTTTGCTATTTTATTTTCATTTTATACTAATTTGGAAAGTATTATCATTATCAATTTGGAATTGGACACGTAATAAGTATATATTGTAAAATATAAAATGTAAAATGACTTTAGTGACATGAGATAATGATGTTAAATTGCATTTATCCAAATGATCGGTGTAGTAATAGGTTATTTATCACGACCCATAGTTGTGTCTAGATATATACTTACCCTTTAGCTACACTAGTACACGCGACACCATAAATAAATGTTGGGATAGATCAAATGTTGCAATAAGTATTTTATTCTGACATTTTTAGGTGTCTTTAAAGGTGATTTTTTTTGTAGTGGAACCGTACAAACCAGTGTTCTTCTTTCCACTGATAATCTCCAGCATCAGTATTCCGAAGGCAAACACGTCGGACTTCACAGAGAAAAGCCCTTCCATGGCATATTCCGGTGACATATAACCACTGCATTTGGGAAAATTAGCAATCTGCATGCAAATTAAAATTTCTTGCCAAATTGCAATATTTTACTTACTAAGTTCCAACAATCCGTTTAGTATTTGCTTGAGAGTCGTTCCCTCCAAATATTCTTGCCATGCCAAAATCAGATATTTTGGGATTCATGTCAGCATCTAGCAGGATATTGCTAGCTTTCAAATCCCTGTGAACTATTCTCAAGCGCGAATATTGGTGGAGATACAAAAGCCCTTGAGCGATGCCTGAAATTATATGAACGCGTTTCTTCCAGTCTAGTACCTCTTTCTTGTTGATCTCTGCATTCAAATAATAACAAATTTAGTGAGCTTTAGCAATGCAATTTAAGATTTTAATGTGAGAAGACCACAAACCAAAGAGGAAAGAATTCAAGCTTTTGTTGGGCATGTATTCATAAACTAGTATCATCTCATCCTTCTCGTTGCAGCATCCTAAGATTCGAACAAGATTTCTGTGCTGCAGTTTGGCAATCAGTTCCATCTCATTTCTGAACTCCTCTAATCCTTGACCAGACCTTTTTGAAAGCCTTTTCACAGCCACAAACTGTCCATTCAGCAACTCTCCCTGCAAAATATTTACTATCCTCAAGTCTTGATTGTATGTAGACAAATGTAAATAAAAGTGAAATTATATTACCTTAAAAACAGGTCCAAAACCACCTTGTCCAAGCTTGTTTGTGATAGAAAACTTGTTGGTTGATTTTGCTATGCTCTCCAAACTGAAAAATGGCAACTCATGCCCACTATCTTTCTTTCTAACTGAACCATGTCCCTCATATGCCGCTTCATTAGAATTCCAATCAAGCAGTAATAGATTCTGATTTCTTTCCCCTGACACTGATCAGACACAAAACAAGACACAAATATATTAGCTAAAGCTCATCACCACAGCAAGAAACAAGAAACTTGTTAACTACCTTTGCTTTTGAGCTTCGGCCAGATATAGTAAAAGCAAAAACATGATATAATGACCGCAGCAGGAATGGGCACGACTAGAGCCACGACAAGTAGTTTTCCATTATAAGCTGATTCTGTTTTGATATAAATATCCACCCCCACAGAATTATTTAATGGGCTCTCCATAGCTGACAAATCTCCCATATACAAGAAACATAGTCCTCCAATAATCGTATCGTAGGAATAAGCAGTGCAGGAGCAGTTTCTGGAGCATGCTAAATTGCATAAATCATTTGTAGTAGTTGTCCAGTATTGAGGGTATGCAGGCAATCTTGCAATGCTTAATGTTACAAATGTGGTTTTTCTCTCACCACATTTAAGCGGTCTCCTTCTCTCACACCCACTAGACAACTCCCCATCTTGTACAAACCCATCCAAGCATCTGCAGTAGCTGTGGTTGCATATGCTATTAGGCCGACTCATAAAATCTGCAGTAGAAGCGAGCACAATCCAGGCCTGGCTAGCCTCGGACCATCCATAACGCGTCAGTCGGCCTAGATAGTCTATCACAATCCTCGACACTAGTGAGTCACTGTAATTCTTATAGTACATGAAATGTTCATCAGTACCGCTAGACTCAAGAGCAACATTGTAAGAGCTGCTGAAATTTGAGTGATTGCCACTTGCCCACAATGAGAGATTATCATTATATCGTATGAATAGTTGTCTCTTATCTGATACTAAAGAGTAATTTCCTAGAGAGGGATCATTCGGATTCCTCCAAGAATAAAGTGAATTCGGATTCCTCCAAGAATAAAGTGAATCAGAATCTGTAAGCTTCATACCTGGCAGCCACGTGTCAGTTGGTTCGTCAAAGCTCTGCCATAGAATGCCGCCTGAAGCGTTTCTCATCACGAAATTTCCAGTGTCGAGAATGAGTGCCTCTCTAATATTTGAACTTGTCCCAAAACATATCTCCCCATCATCAATTCCCGCGATCAGCAAACACAATGAAGAATATTTGTCATAGTAGAGTAATTTCAGTTGTGAGTTGTTAAGGATAGGTGTGTACCTATTAAACACCCAAACTACGGTCTGAAGGGGTATGCTTTTGTACCATATGCCAATGTAAAAATTGGTGGAATTTGGTGGAGAAAAGTATCCCAACTCAAATTTGCCCCCTTTCGAAACTAAGGTCTGGTTTGGCAGGAGAGATTGGCCAAGTAATAAGGTGTCTGATCCATTGCAAACCAAACTGGACAAGAATATGGGCAGAGCAAAAACCAAGATTGATAAACACATGAATGTCATCGTGTGTTTACAAGTGGTGGCATTGGCAAAGAGTTATCCACCAAACAAAATAGGAATCACCTTCTTTATTTGGAAGATAATTGAAGCACTACTGTGAGCCTAATTGCGAAAATCACCTTTATTTTTTCTGAGAAAAGAGTGATCTGGTTTAATATACGTCTACGGCATTTGTTGAATATTTCAACTCTAATTATTGTTGTGGAAATAATTTCAAAAAAAAATTATTGTTGTGGAAATATAGGGCCTGCTCTGCTATTTACGGGTGCACGAAATATCTCAATCTAGAAGAGTTCAATAAATTCATGCAGATTCCTCTTTCGCTTTCAACTCATCACGTTTGGTCCAAAGGTTGAGACTTATTCAGAGATAGAGGGAACGGACCCATTGGATTTTTTTTTAGAGATATTTGCCGTAAAATACATGCAAATTCTGATTTTTCCCATGACCTTTAAAATTTGAAAAAAAATACATAACCTTTGGATATTTTCTGATTTTTCCCCGAGTATAAAACACCCCAAATCGAAGCTGAGTTGGACGTCTGAATTCCAGCGTGGCAAGATCCCTGGTAAACTAATACAACGTCGTTTTGTGAGAATCAAGTCAAATAAAAAATTAGGGCTCGTGAAAGGCAGCAACTCATTCTTAAATCCTGCACTTCCAAGGTTAAATCCTGCTCTTCGCCGCTGTCAGTTGCTGATTTTGATTCCAGATTTCTTGTGCAGCTTGCTTTCTTTTATTTCTTTTCTCTCCGCGTAGAATAAAGAGAGAATCTTGGTTTCTTCTTATATTCTTTTTTTCTTTTTTTCTTTAAATTCTTGTGCTGAGCGTCGACATTTGGGCTGGCTTCAGCTCCTCTGATTTCTTGTACAGCTCGATTTCTTTTATTTCTGATTTTTGGATTGCCTCTGCAAGTGTGTGTATGTGTGTGTGATTCAGTTTGAAAGATGATATGGTTTACTTCCTTTGGAGCTCTTTTGTTAAGTTTAGGACTCTTTCTGGCAGACTGCGCCACATTCCCCCAAAATGAAGGTGAAATAGCTTCTCATTTGATACTCAGAGATCTTGATTCTTGATTGAATTGCTCTTTAATCGCAGCAAAAAAGGAAAAATCGCAGCAGTTGATTTTTTTTTTCTTTTGATACCTTAAGCTTGAGAGAGTAGAAGTTTAATCGCAGCAGTTGACTTGTGTTTATTTTGATTCCAAATTTGAGAGTTAATCGTGAGGAAAGGCATTAGCTTTAAGTTATTTTTCTTTTTCTTTTTTTGAGAGAAAATCATTATGAATTAAAAATTGGCTTTAATTTAATTTATTCTGCCACCTCGCTAAATAGAAAATAAGGCTATTTTCCACATTGGCATTATTATGCCACCTCACGCCCTTCACGCCCTTCCCGTCTCTGGCTCCACTCCCTTCCGTCTGCCTCCGGCGACCAGTGCTCCGTCCCACCGGCCATCGGCGCCGGTGGAATCTCCAGCGTCGCCGCGCCCATCTCCCTCTGCACCCTCTATTCTCTCTCTCACCTCTCTCCAGCGCTGCCGCCCCCGTCTGCAGGAATCTCGCCACCCTCGACCTCTCCCAAAATCTGCTCGTGAGCCCCCTCACGCCCTCCCTCTCCGAAGTCCGACCTCCCTTTTCTCAGGTAAGAAAAAGAAGAAGCAGACGCAAGTGACGCAATTCTCACACCCAATTCATTTAGATATTTCTTGTTCTTGATTTTAATTCAAGTTTTTTAATTTTATTCTTTTACTTTTGGTGATTCGAATCTATTTGGAAACATACATCTCTAGTTATTTGCCTTGAGTCTTCAGGGACTGGGTAGCAGTTTGCTCTAAATGCTTCACAAATTTTGTGGATTTTTTTCCTTGATTGCTGGCCTGAGAAGAATACCATAAAAACTGTGTTCTCAACCTGCAGATGCAGAGGAACATATCATTATTGAAAATATGTAAATATGTAATGCCTCATCAACAAAAGTGATCCCAATTCCCGACACTGCAAAAGTGCAGAAATAATTTTAATTCTAAAATAATAGAACCAATTAGTTTAGAATACATGTGCTTGGTCATGGGAAATAGTCAAATAGTAGATAGTACGAGTTCTTTGGTGTTGGCAGATGATATATATTGTGCAGCTGATATATATTATCGATCTACATGTGAAGTAGCTATATATTGTTGTTTTCAGCCTTTACTTGTTACTGCTATAGCAAATTATTTGCTAGATAGGATTTGAGAATTGAGATTAATGTTAGCTTGTTTACTTTAATTGTGGTTAAATTGTTGCTTAGGTTGGGAATTTATTTATTAGAGTTGTTCTTTTTTAAAAAAAAATATAACATTACAAGTCTGTATAAAATATTTTTTGTTCTAAATAAACATAAAACATTAGTTGGTGGAGTGGATTGAACCTCATCTTTTCTTTGAAAGGGTTAGGATTCAAATCCTAGTGCCTACAATATATTAAATTCGAATTTTTTGCAATAATCTGGTTAATCCGGGTTAAAATCGGTTAACCAATTTTCTTCGCGAAATTGAAAGTCATCGAATTTATCGGTTAATTCGGTTAACCGAATAACCGGTCCAGTTAAGTTACCGATTACCGGTTAGGCATTTAGGGCTTAGCCGGTTCTGGTAAACCGGTTCGGTTTTAACCGAACCGACCGGTTTTTTTTTTCTCTGGTTTGAATTAAGTTTTTTTTAGTGCACTCATAAAAATTTAAGATTACTTTTATATGTTAAATTCTTTATTATAAGATTTGTAATTCGCTTTTCTAAGTTGATTTCTCTGTATTCTTTAATTTAACTAGCATTTAGACCTCGTGCATTGCACATATTTTTTTTTAATATATAAAATTGATATCAAGTCAATTATCATATCTATAAATATAATAAAAAATTATATTAAATTTTAATCCTTCAATAAATACTCCCTCCGTCCCCTATAAATATGCATGGTTGACCACGACACGGATTTTAAAAAAAGTTGTTTGAAGTATTGATAATGGAGAAAGAGTCTCACATTGAGGGCATTGTTAAGTAGATTGTGGGTTAATAGTGTAAGTTAGAAGCTTAAAATTGTAAAAATTATGTGTGGAGTAGTGTCCAAAAATAGAGTATGCATAAATTTAGGGAACATACAAAAAGCAAATGTATACATAAATATGGGGGGACGGAGGGACTATAATATTTACACTTTAAATCAAATATTTACATAAAATATATCAAATTAAAGCTCTTAATATTGTGGTCTTTAATTTGATATACATATTAAATATTTTATAATTAGTCAAATTTCACAATTTTAAAATGAAATAAAATAAAAAATATGAAGATAAAGAAAAATTAAATAAAAAGAATAAATATAATTTACAAATAAACCTTTAATTTTTATTATAACAATAAAATTGTCACTCAATTTTAAAATTAAATATAAATTAAAATCTTGTGTTTTTAATATAGTATAGATGAGTGGTATGTGTTAATTTTTTGAGTGGATTTTTAAAATGGCCACTTTCATATTATAAAATTAAAAATTTTCCACTAAGATAAAAATATTAAAAAATGGCCAGTGTTACCAAAATACCCTTCACATTAAAAATTAAAAAAATGTCCACTTTACATCACCCTTTAAAAAAATCCCGCAATTCACAACCAAAATTTTTTGGTTGTGAATTCACACTGGTTGTGAATTGTGAATTCACAACCAGAATTTTTTGTTTGTGAATTCACAACCAGTCGAATTCACAATCAAAATTTAATTCACAACCAGATTTTTTTGGTTTTGAATTCACAACTTAACTGAACTGAAACCCTAAACCCTAAACCCTAAACATAAACCCTAGTTGTGAATTATTACGATTGTGAATTCACAACTAAACTGAACTGAAACACTAAACCCTAAACCTAAACCCTAGTTGTGAATTATTACAATTGTGAATTCACAACTGAACTGAACTGAAACACTAAAACCTAAACCTAAACCCTAGTTGTGAATTATTAAAATTGTGAATTCACAACTGAACTGAAACAGTAAATTCACAACTGAACTGAACTAAAACCCTAAACATAAACCCTAGTTGTGAATTATTACGATTGTGAATTCACAACTGAACTAAAACAGGAAATTCACAGTAAATCCTAAACCCTAAACCCTAAACCGTAAACCCACTCTAAACCCTAAACTTTAAAACTTAAACCGTAAATCCACTATAAACCCTAAACCCTAAAATTTAATTCACAGCCAGAAGTTTTTGTTTATGAATTCACAACCAGTCGAATTCACAATCAAAATTTAATTCACAACCAGATTTCTTTGGTTGTGAATTCACAACCTAAATTTAATTCACAATAAGAATTTTTTGGTTGTGAATTCAGAACCAGACGAATTCACAACGAAAATTTAATTCACAAACGTAAACCCTAAACCCTAAACCATAAACCCTGAACCTTAAACAGTCGAATTCACAACAAGAATTTTTTTATTGTGAATTCACAAGCCTAAACCCACTCTAAACCCTAAACCCTAAATCCACTCTAAACCCTAAACCCTAAAACCTAAACCTTAAACCGTAAACCCACTCTAAACCCTAAACCCTAAAACCTAAACACTAAATCCTAAATCCACTCTAAATCCTAAACCCTAAACCCTCAAACCTAAACCCTAAACCCTAAACCAGAATTTTTGTATTGTGAATTCATAACCAGTCGAATTCACAACTAGAATTTAATTCACAACCAGAATTTTTTGGTTGTGAATTAACAACCAGTCGAATTCACAATTAAAATTTAATTCACAACTAGAATTTATTTTGGTTGTGAATTCAAGTAGTTGTGAATTTGGGGTTTTAAAATTTGAATTCACCGCTAAAACTATAATTTATTTTAGTTGTGAATTCGGATTTTAGTTGTGAATTCGTAGATATGTGTTAGGTCCTGAGGGTCTCGAATAGGTGTATGGGGGGGGGGAATACACCTATATGCTATTTTTACAATCTACTGACCTCAATCAGAGGGATCTCAGTCAGAGATCAAAACGAAACTTTGCATGCAAACAAGGACTCATGTTTTACTGAAATCAGTTTTGACCAACAGGGTTGACGACTGATACTGAAAGCTCTTCAGTATAGAGTTATCAGTTAAGTTGCTGGAACTTAACTGATGCACGTAAGGGCTTCAGTCGTGTTTGCTAAAACAGAGATGATATCACTCTTCCTGATTATCAGAGGATATTTCAGTCAGATCGATATCATACGCAGCGGAAATTAAACTTAGTTTCGTAATAGTCTCGGTGGAGCAAGTTGTTGGTTTAAGGTTTCTCTTTGCTGTTAGTCAGTGTTCAGTTTTATCAATTGAAATAGCACAAGTAAGAATGTAAAACTAAAAGCTGTAAACAACACAGAGACTTTTACGTGGTTCGGAAAAACCCTTTCCTACATCCACGGTTGGTTGATCAGACCAACAATCCACTCTGCAAGTGCTTCACTGGTGCACTGCAAACCGTACCCGTGTGCTTGCCTGGTGCACACAACCGTAAACTGAAGAAAACCCTTCTTCAGCTCACATGAATAAAGTTATATTAAAGTTATTGACTTGCCAAAATTATTTTATGAATTTGTATGATACCTATCTGGCACCAGAAGTTAAGCGAATTCGGATCATGTTCTATCCAGATGTTAGACAGGATTAGTGTACACAAGGGACCGTGAGCCGATCTAGCATATCGGCCGGCCTAGGACCGTGAGCCGGTTTAGCGTATCGGCCGGTCTAGGACCGTGAGCCGGTTTAGCGTATCGGCCGGTCAGTGACCGTAGAAGGTGGCCACCTTCTCGGCGACGACGAATGCGCCGTCGTCTATTGTTCTTTATCTAAATTCTTCATTTATGCATTACTAATTTCATAATTTATCTCTTATTATTATTATTATTATTATTATTATTATTATTATTATTATTATTATTATTATTATTATTATTATTAGTAATGGACGAACAGAAACAAATAAAGTTTGTAGCAATGAAAAATATATTTTTCTTCCCTATATAAATAAAATGTATGGATTTATTTTATAAAAAATAAAAATAAAATTTTAATTATTTTGATAGACATAAAATAAGATTTTGTTTTAAAGTAATCAGTTTATAGAATTTGTGCCTTATTATGCAAACATGTAAATCAATGACCGGACCCGTTTATAATTTATATATATGTGCATGTCTCAATTCAAACTTAATTTAAAATTAATTTTATTGAAAATTAAGAATATAAATATTATATATATATATATATATATTCATACAATATAATATATTGCAACATATACATATAATATGTACGCTTTTGAGAAATATAAAATTAATAACAGATATAAATCTAATCACTGACATTCAATTAAAATCATTTATCGTATATAGATTATATTTTTTTCTTATCAGACATGTAAATCTAATTTTTATCTAGAAAAAATAAATAATAAAATTTATTAATTTAGATTATATGTAATGTTAATATTATTATATATATATACATTTATTATTAATTATATTTATTATGATTAATGAATCTTTATATAAAATGTAATAGTTAATTAATTAATATATTATGAAGATTATATATGATAAATTTTGAAATGGTGAGATTCTAGATATGCCACATAGGTTAAGGTTTAATCCTATTATAAAGAAGATAGTTTGGGATAGTGGTGGAGCCATGTATGAGCTAGGGTGAGCTGAAGCCCACTTCAAATTTTTTTAATTTTTTTAATTAGGGGCGTTTATTTTGCATGATTGATTATATACATAATTGAATATTTTTATCCTCAAGAGTATGATATCTTCAATCCACCCTTACATGGGATAAGAATCAAACAAAACTAAATTGAATGATAAAAATAATCAAGGATTTTGGGATATTCCAAAGTTTCAATCCAACAAAATAAATATGAGAGCCTTATTATGTTTGATCTATCAAGACTAATCATACAAGCAAACGCTCCCTTATGTAATTTAAAGTAAGAGAGGTGTGGGTAATATTTGACAGATGAAAAATGAGTGGATAAATATTAGTTTAGTTATGTACATTGTGAAATTATTTTTTCAATAATTGATAATTTGAAAATATGAGAATGTATGTTTTCAATTGATGAGTATAAGTCGAAAATAATTATCATTGTTCTATCGAATATAAACAACTAGCTCGCCAAATATCTATTTTTAGATTATTTATATTGTATCGAAACTATTCAATATATGAAAATATTATTTGTTTTTATTATTACTATGCCTATTTTTTTTATATATAGGGACAAAATGATATACATCCATTCTTTATGAAAGACAATCTAAAAAATGCTCACCTTTAACAAAATATATAAATTGTATTCATTTAAATAAGATTTTTTTTTCACCTTTATGTCGAGAATTAGTGCACCTGATCGACTGCTCGACTCATAATCATCAAGCATGTCTGATGCTCGACTCACAAAGATCGAGCATGTTGAATATTAATAAATTTATCAAAATTATACTAATGTTTGATTAGCAATGATCGACATTATCCAATATCAGTGCATTTATTATTAATGCTCAACTTACATTGGTCGAGGAAAGTTCACGATGTCAGCAAAATTTGCGATTTAAGTAAAAGAAACTTTATTCTTTCAAAATTAAAATGAGTAATTTTTTTATAATGAATATTTTTTATTTTTTTATTTTTGAAAATAAATAAAAGCAACCGTTAATCTTTTTTATGAATAAAACGAAAAAGCAAACTATACAAAAGCAATAATTAAAATTTGACTATACAAAAGCAATCATTAAACTAGTTTTGGACTTTGAATCATTCAAACGGTGGAAGTTATATGTTGGGTTTTCAACCACAACTATTGTTATTTTACATTGGACATTGAAATTTAGTGGGCCTTTGTGAAATTTCAACGGGCCTCTACATATGACATAGTCAAACCATTCATTGAACAAATCTTGACCTCTTGTTGTATTGGGGTTGCTTTAATCAATGCTCTTCCAATCGTTAAAGCAGGATTTCTTGGTGATTCTATACCTCTTTTTTCGTTGTTTAGCATCCCAACAACGTCACAAATTAGTGGCCTATCAGCTGGATTTTCTTCAACACACAATAAACTTATTTGAATGTATCTAATTGCAATTGATGATGAACCATTGGAGACTTCTAATATGGGATCAATGAGCTCATCAACATAATCGCTCTTCCATAAATTCCACGCCTGAAACCAACAACAATATTCCTACATTTATAATCTATGAGCATTTTGTTGCAAAATAAATGATTGACATTTATTAGGACTTACATATCTAAGAAGACTAAGATAATCAGAACCATACAAACCGGTATTCTTCTTTCCACTGATAATCTCGAGCATCAACACTCCAAATGCAAACACATCAGACTTCATTGAGAAAACTCCTTCCATGGCATATTCTGGTGACATATAACCACTGCAATTGAGAAAATTAGAAATCCGTAAATTAAACTTCTTGCCAAATTGCATTTTTACTTACTAAGTTCCAACAATCCGTTTAGTATTTGCTTGAGAGTCGTTCCCTCCAAATATTCTTGCCATGCCAAAATCAGATATTTTGGGATTCATGTCAGAATCTAGCAGGATATTGCTAGCTTTCAAATCTCTGTGAACTAGTCTCAACCGCGAATATTGGTGGAGATACAAAAGCCCTTGAGCAATGCCTGAAATTATATGAACGTGTTTCTTCCAATCTAGAATTTCTTTCTTGTTGTTGTCTGCATTCAAATCATAATAAATTTAATTAATCCAAGCTTTTGTTGGGCATGTATTCGTAGACTAGTATCATCTCATCTTTCTCGTTGCAGCATCCTAAGATTCGAACAAGATTTCTGTGCTGCAGTTTGGCAATAATTTCCATCTCAATTCTGAACTCCTCTAATCCTTGACCAGACCTTTTTGAAAGCCTTTTCACAGCCACAAACTGTCCATTCAGCAACTCTCCCTGCAAAATATTTTACTATCCTCAACTCTTGATTGTATGTAGACAATGCAAATAAAAGTGAGATTATAATATATTACCTTAAAAACAGGTCCAAAACCACCTTGTCCAAGCTTGTTAGTGATGGAAAAGTTGTTGGTTGATGCTGCTATGCTACTCAAACTGAAGACTGGCAACTCATGTTTACCTCGTGTTTGGGCAGTATTTGCTAGTGTTTCTACCGTGCATTCGAGCATGTTTTTACCTCTTTGCCTTATTTTTCACGTGCTCGATGATCTTTTTGGTGTACTATTGTCGTGTGCAGGATTCGTGAGTCATTAAGCATTTTCAGCATCATTTCGAGCGATTTTCGGAAGTAGACTCACGGCCGCCGCCGTCCAGACGGCGGCCGCGGCCCCACGGCGCGGGCCGTGCTCTTTTTTGAAGGAATCTGCGAAGCACCCTCACGGCGGCGCCGTCTCACGGCGGCCGCCGTCCCACGGCGCCGCCGCCCCTGGCCAAATCCGGCAGTTACGGATTTTCGTATAAAAACTCATTTTTAGGGTTTTTCTTGACACCTTCGATCAGAGCAGCCTCCTAGGCGAATTCCACACCTTTTCCATTGTTTTTAGAGTTTCTAAACATTTACTTTCGCCTTGAGATTCATTGGAACGCTATTGATGTCATTCAACTTTCGATCGGATTAGATTTCTTGGATTGCTACGTTTTGTAAGAACTCATTTTGATTCTCTTAGTTTATATGAATCCCTTGGTTTATTTAAATCATTGTTTTATGCTTTTGATGAATGTGATGATTTGAGATTATGCTCGTTGAATCTTAATACTTTACGTGTATCGTTTGATCGTTTTTGTTGCCTTCGGTTTTCTTTCATTGGAGAATGTTAGGGATTCTTTTTATGGAGATTAAGGTTTTCTTTGCATTCGAATCTTATGCTTGATTTAGTTTCTTGCCTAGGTAGTAATTAATCTTTGATGTTTACGAGTTTATGATCGTTTGGTTTAGAGTTCGTGATTGAAACCCTAGTTGATTTCATTAATGTGCAAATGCCATGTTCTTAGTCTTTATATGTTTTCTGCATTAGTTAATGTTTATTGTTTCCTTCTGTTTACGTCTTGGTGATAGAGTGTGAGACAGTGTCAGACCCAATCTTCTGATTAGAGTGTTTAGATTTCCTTTCAGTTCCTTGTGAGTAACACGATTAGAGCCCTGCTAAGTCTTCCTTGTGAGACGACTTGAGTCACCTTACCACCCTAGGACGACCTCGTATAAATTCGAGTCCATCCGCTAGGTGTTTCAGGATGAGTCAACTCATGCCCACTTTCTTTCCCTTCTGCATTCGTCTTTTCAGATGAATTCAAATCAATCAGTAATAGGTTCTGATTTCTTTCCCCAGAAACTGAATAGAGACAATACAAAAATATATTAGCTAAAAGTTCATCACAGCAACTAGAAATGCGATTTGAACAAGAAACTTGTTAGTAACCTTTTCTTTTGAGCTTTGGCCAGATATAACAGAAGCAAAAACATGACAAAATGACCGCAGCAGCAATGAACATGACTAGAGCCACGACAAGTACTTTTCTAGTATGAGTTGATTCTGTTTTGATATAAATATCCACCCCAACAGAAGTGTTTGGTGGGCTTTGCAAAGCCAAGAAATCTCCCGTATACCACAAACATGCTCCGTTGCTATCATAGGCATAAGCAGAGCATGAGCAATTTCTGGAGCATGCTAAATTGCATAAATCATTTGAAGCCGTCCAGTGCTTACGGTTTGCAGGCAATCTAGCTACGGTTACCTTTATAAATCTTATTTTATTCTGGTCACATTGAAGGGGTATGTTTCTCTGACATCCATTAGAAAACTCGGATGAATCCCAATCTTGTTGAACCCGTGGTTCGAACCCATCCAAGCATCTGCAAGCGGGTGAATGATTTGCATCACATATTGTATTAGACCAACACATACGATGCGCAGTAGAAGCCACCGCAATCCAATCCTGCCTAGCCTCGGACCATCCAAAACCGGTGAGTTCACCTCGAGACTCTATCACGACTCTCGACACAAGTAGTGATTCATTGTAGAAATCATGCATGTCATATACCCCAACATCAGTAGAGTGAAGGGCAAGAATGTGAGATTTGCTAAAACTTGAGAGGTTACTACATATCCCTCTCTGCCAACCCCCACTTTTCTCTGACTCTACGTATTGGATTTGGCTGTCTATTGCATGGAAAGAGTAATTTCCTGCAGAAGGATCATTGGGATTCCTCCAAGAATCAAATGAATACGAATGTCGAAGCTTCATACCCGGCAGCCACGTGTCGGTTGGGTAGTCGAAGCTCTGCCATAGAATGCCGCCTGAACCGCTTCTCACCACGAAGTTTCCGGTGTCGAGAATGACTGCCTCACTAATATTTGAACTACTTATCTCATAACACTCCTCATAGTAATCGGCGTCCAGACACAACATAGAAATATCAGAGGAGACTATACTTAAAAGCAGTTGTGAGGTTTTTAGCACTTGTGAGTTGTTATCGGAAGAGTAATGCATATAAAAATTCCTTTCAAACACCCAAACTACGGTTTGAAGGGGTATGCTTTTGTACCAGATACCCAAGTAATAGTTGGTTGAGTTACCTGGATTGAAGAATCCCAATTCAAATTTGCCCCCTTTGGATATTAGTGTCTGATTTAAGAAGAGAGATTGGCCGGGTAACAAGGTGTCTGATCCATTGCAAACCAAACCCGACTCAAATATGGTAACCGCAAACACCAATGTTAACAACAACCCCATCAAATGAAATGTTTTACGTGCAGATTACTGAAGAAAATGGAACAAGGTGAGAGATTAAGTAAATGGATCTATGGAAATTAGACAAGTTGAATCATCAAACAGAGTGAAGTCTGCTGCTTGACTGCAATGGTTTTTCCACGAAAGCATTGGTAATTAATAATTGAAGCACCACGACTCTGGGTCAATCAAATAGCGACTTTGAAATTATCCAATTATTGTTGAATATTTCAACTCCTATTGTCGTTGGGGGAATGTCACATGCGCCGATGAAAGAGAATACTTTTATATTTAAGTAAAAGACGCGCTTAATTAATCTTCACGTGTTCTCGCTTTTTAACGAGAAATATATGAAAATTTCTGTTTGCCAATCAAATTTCAGTAATTATATAATTAATTATATATGTGGCGTGTATAAAATAAGCCCAGTTAAAAATAATGGCGAATATTCATACAATTGTCTATCCAGCCATAGTGTAGTAGTAGGAGACCATTGAAATTATATTATACAAATAAATCATGACAAAACTATCAGGCAAAAACTTTAATGCGGCCGTCCTAATTAATTAATACTAATTATATTGATATATAGTTAGGGGTTAATTAGAGTTTTAATTAATTATAATGATAATTTAATTAATTTTTTTTAAGATTTTAGTTACAGTTTATTTATTTCAATTATAATTTATTATTAAATTTGTTAATCACAATTAGAGTGTAGAATTTAATTAAGATGGGAGCACTGAGGTCTGCCTCAAATTATATATAATTGTATACAAATAAAAATTTGAACAAATTTCAATGTTTTTTTTTAAAAATAGTGTTGCAATTCATACACTCACATTTACACTAGATGACTTAAAACCTCTAACTTATTGATTGAAAGAAAAGTATCTTAAGTTATGATAATTAGCAAAATTGCCAATTGATGAACGATGCATTATCGTCAGTAAAGTTCCACGGACCATAGAAATAACTAGGCCGCGCAAATGACGATGAAGCGCAGTCTGTTGGTAAGACGCTTCTCCTCAAACCAAGAGGTCAGGAGTTCGAGTCACCTAGAAGGCTAAAGTGTGAGTGTGTTTTTCTTTCTTTAAGTGTAACAAATTAAAAAAAAAAAAATAGGCCGGGCAGACCACCCTGACATTTTGGGTACCTTAGGCGAAAAGGATAATAAGAGCCTTATTGAAGCAAAATTCTAATGATAAGAAGTATCTAATGGTAAAAAGGAAAAAAAAAATGGTCCTCTAAAATTTGAAACTAAAGATGCGAGAGACTGAGAGAGCATAGACATGAGAGTGAGAATTGAGAGACAATTCTATATGTAAGAGAGAAAGAGAAATAATTTTTACATGTTTTTATTTTAGGGCCCTAGGCCGTTGCCCCTTGGGCTTACTTGAAGGGTCGGCCCTGCAAAAACATTGATATGTATTCAATAAAGATAGGTTGGTAATGTAGGTTCCATGATGATGGAAATAGGGTGTTGAGGAATGGTGGTGAGTCCATATTGTTCCTCCATGCTTATATCTTGATGCCTCATGCCCTCCTCCAATTTCAACTCAAATCCATGCAACAGATTAGCCAACATTGTTGGAACAGTCTTAAGTGAGAGATTGATTCCCGGGCATCTTCTTCTGCCTGAGCCGAATGGTAAAACAGCAAAATCAATTCCTGTTATCATTTCGATATCTTTTCCTACAAACCTTTCTGGCAAGAACTCTGCAGGCGCATCCCATAAGCCTGGGTCTCTCCCTATGCTCCACGCATTGACGAGGACCACTGTCCCCTTGGATATGTTATAGCCTGCAACGTTGCAATCCTCAATGGCGCAATGAGGGGCTAATAATGTAGCAATTGGATGTAGGCGCATTGTTTCCATGATTATGGCATTTATGTATGGCAAGTGAGTCGAGTCACTCTCCTCTACCCATCTATTTCTTCCAATCACAGTGTTCATCTCTGCTTTAGCCTTTTCAATAATGTGCGGTTGTTTGAGGATTTCGTGTATAGCCCATTCCACTACAGAAGCTGAGGTATCTGTAGCGGCAACCAACAAGTTCTGCCACATTTAAAGACAAAAAAGTATCACCTATTTAAAATATGTAATTAAATTGGGCTCTTTTTTGGGGTTAATTGTCATTTAATGCACTCAACTTTCACCCATTTCCCTATTTTATTTAGCACAATCTTTGAATGTGATGTGATATTTGAAACTTTTATTTATTAAGATACTCTATTGTCAATTACTATGCGACAATTTTATTGTATACATAAATAAATGATGTGTGGCAATCCTAATTCCTAAAGATTCAAAAATGCCATGCTAAGGTCTATATTTTCCTAACATAAACCATATATATGTATCTTAAACTTTTAGTATATTGTATGTCAATCATCAATGAATTTAATAGGAGAGGTCATATATTAAAAAACAATAGATGATCTGAATTAACGTGGCATGACTTACTGAAGCTGGCCCCTCCATAGTTAGGTTGCTTGGTCTTAGTATTTCTGATTTGATCATATTACCCTCCACACACACACACACACACACACACATATATATATATATATATATATCTTAGTATTTTCGATTCGTTTAGTATTATGCTCCACATGCCAACCCCTAGTAATAGGCCGATGTAAATTAATTGTGTTAACTTTGCAACATACTGACAAATAAGGGTGAGTAGAACCCGAATCGGCCGAAAAATGACCAAACCGATCGATTTTTGGTCGGTTTTTTTATGGAATCGGTCGGTTCGGCCCAAAATTCTTAGAAAATTCGGTTTGTGCGGCCGATTCAGTTTTTCCAAAATTGGTCGGTCGAAAATTGAACTGACTGAGTAATCATTATTATTATTATTATTATTATTATTATTATTATTATTATTATTATTATTATTATTATTATTATTATTATTATTATTATTATTATTATTATTATTATTATTATTATTTTCTTTTTTTTTTACTAACCCTAAGTCCAAACCCTAAATCTTCTCCAACATATTACACTGTACACACTGAACTTTGAATTCATATTAGCGGCGCTCCTTCTTCTCCAACACATTACACACCCTACGTCCCTACCCACTCGCCGGCGCCTCTAGCTAGACCACCCCCAGTGCCTCCGGCCAGACCAACCCCGACCTGACCACCTCCCTCCCGTCCACAGTCCGCACCTCTACGGCCCTACCCAGTCGTGACTCGCGATTCCATCGAAGACGCGCCAGTCCAGACTCCAGACAACCGCAGCCGTCCGCTGCCTTACGCCGCGCCAGAATCGCAACCTTCCACCCTACGCCGTGCCAGTCCAGACGGCCGTAACCTTCCGCCGCGCCGCGCCGCGCCTCAAACTCCAGCCTTCTGCCCTACGCCGCGCTAGAATCCTCCACCTTCAGTTAGTTTCCCGTTCATATGTTCCGTAACTTCCGTTTATTTCAGATCTGTTTGCTTATTTAGGTTTGAAGTTAATTGTTGGTGAGAAATTGTGGTCAAGTGTTGTGTTAAATTGTTGTGGGCCTATGGCTAATTTGTGTTTGAAGTTAATTGTTGGTGAAAAATCGTTTCTTTGCTGTTTCAGTTTGATAATTTGCTTTATTCAATGGGATTTACTTATTGTTGGCTAATTTGCTTATGTTTGGTGATTGGTGAAGTAATTGTGAATGAATTTGTCGAGAACTTGGTAGAAAATAGAAAGTAGCGAATCATTAATTTGTCGATAACTTGGTAGAAAATAGAAAGTAGGGAATCACCTTGTCGAAAAGTTGGTAGACTATTGAACTTGAGACTTATTTTGTTTACAATTCTTTGATTTTAGATATGTCGCAAGTTGAGGGTTCGAGTGAAATGCCACCACCCCCACCACTAGAGGTGGCCAAAAAAACCGGAACCGGGAACCGAACCGAAAAACCAGACCGTCCGGGACGGTTCTGGAACCGGAACCGTGATACACGGTTTCGAACCGGAACCGAAACCGTGCTCGGCCGGTTCAGTTACGGTTCCGATTTCTCAAACCGCTGGTTCCCGGTTCCGAACCGGAACCGGGAACCGGGAACCGGGTTGGAACCGTGCCAGAACCGCCTTGGAACCGTGAACCGAAGGTTCCACGGTTAGAACCGGGAACCGTGCCTAGAACCGCCTTTTAATTTTAGTTATTTGGTCAAATAATTATTGTCGTAAGAAAAAATAACAATTGATGTGAAAATGTAATATTTTTAGAAAAGATGAAATAATTGGAAAAAAAGAAAAAAATATAAAAAATGTGAAAATAAAAAATTAACGAAAAAATAAAGAAAATAAAGAAAATCATTTACTAAAATAAAATAAAGAAAATATTTGGTCAAATAATTATTGTCGTAAGAAAATTCTTTACTATTAATATGATGAAAGGTAATCTATAAAATATATTACTACAATTTTTCATAGTGATAGTTATTTTTTTATCATAATAATAATTGCTTTGAAATAAATAAAATAAAATAAATATTGTAAAAAAAGAAGAATAGAAATAAAAAAAATGAAATAGAAAAAAATGAAAAAGAAACGAGCAAAAAATGAAAACAAAAACGAAAAAAAAAAATAAGGAAAACTTTTGAAAGACGAAACAACAAACATATACCAAAAAAATTGAAAAGAACTTAAAACTTTAAAAGTGCTCCTACATTTGTAATGGGTTTCGGTTTTCCCCAATTAAAAGTTGTAAACTAAATTGCCTTAATTTTGTTTTAGCATTCAAATGTTGTAATTTGTAAATTTTATTTACAAGAGTTGTAAGATATAACTTTGAATTATAAGTTCAATTTAGAAAATAATGTATATGAACTTTATATTTTCTTGTGTCATTTATTTTATTAAAGCAAATTTCATTAAATTTTACACAACAATACATAAAATAATAAAAATTACATTAAAAAAAAACGGACGGTTCTAACGGTTCGAACCGGAACCGGAACCGGAACCGGAACCGCTGGTTCACAGTTCGAAACCGAAACCGTGAGGGTTATTTTTCGGTTCGGTTCCGGTTCTAGTTTTTGGAACCGGGAACCGGCAGTTCCGGTTCCGGTTCGAATCGGGAACCGGCGGTTCCGGTTCCGGTTCGAACCGGGAACCGAACCGTGGCCACCTCTACCCACCACCATCAAGTGTTCCATGCAAAACCTCGTCTCAACCAACCTCAAAGAAAAGGAAAAGCGATAGGAAGAAGTCGGATGTATGGAAACAATTCACCAGATTTGAAGATGATGAAGGAAACAAGAAAGCAAAGTGCATATATTGCGGTAAGCAATACTATTGTGATCCTAAGAAGAATGGCACTTCCTCACTTTTGGCACATATGTCTAGTAAAAAATGCAAGAAACTCAACTCTTTTTCGGATGCGATACAAACACAATTGTCTTTGCATCCGGTTCCTCAAGAGGGGGTGTGTGATAATGGGCCAGTAGTGGGTAGTTTAAACACTTGGATATTTGATCAGGAATATTGTAGATTGAAATTGGTTGAGATGGTAATTAAAGATGAACTCCCATTTTCAATTGTTGAAGGTGAATGATTTAAAGAATTTGTGAGAGCATTGTGCGCAAAATTTAAAATTGCTTCACGTTTGACCATCTCACATGACATTTATAAAATGTATACGAGTGAGAAGGAAAAGATGAAGGAGTTTTTTAGAATAACAAAGCAAAGTGTATGTTCACATTCTTAATCTTGCGGTGCTAGATGGATTGAAAGAAGTAGGTCTTTCGATTAAAAAGATTAGAGAAGCAGTGAAATACATTAATAATTCTTGTGCTAAAATTACAAGATTTAATGAGTGTGTCAAAGAAGAGAAGATTGAAAGCAAAAGTGGACTATGCCTCGATGTGCCTACTAGGTGGAACTCTACTTATACTATGTTGGAGCATGCTTGTAAATTTAAAAAGGCCTTTGATTTATTTGAAGTAAGAGATCCTTTTTATAAGATAGAACTTGGGGAAAAACCTGATTGTTTAGATTGGAATAATGGAAAGAAAATGTGTCAAATGTTGAACACATTCTATGAGTTGACGGTTAAGATCTCCGGGTCATTGTATGTAACTTCAAGTGTGTTTTTCAATGAGATTGCTCAAATGATGAGGTTGTTGAAAGGATGGGTAGGAGGGTCCGCCTTAGATGTAAGACCAATGGGGGGAGAAAATGAAGACAAAGTTTGACAAGTGTTGGGGTGATCCAACCAAAATGAACAAGTTCATTTTCTTTGTTGTGATTGTTGATTTAAGGTATAAGTATAAGTTCTTAAAGTTTATGCTTGAAGAATCATATGGCAAGGAAATTGGCACAACTATGGCAGCTTGTGTGAATGATGATTTGTATGCTTTGTATGATAAATACAAATCCTTGTATTAACCATTAAATGATGGTGCCATGGAAGTTGAATCTTCTTGACAACAAGGGCATGACACTCCTTATTTATGGGTGGACAAGTATGAGAAACAAGTAATGCTTGAGGGAGATAATGTGGCTAATGATTTGGATGTTTACTTGAATGTGAAATAAAGAAAGGTGTCTAATGTGAAGAACTTTGATGTGTTGAGTTGGTGGAAGGTTAATGAACCTAGGTTGCCTATATTCTTGCCAAGCTTGCCCGAGATGTATTGTCGGTACTCGTTTCTACGGTTGCACCCGAGTTCGCTTTTACCACCGGAGGAAGGGTGCTCGATCCTTTTAGAAGTTCTTTGAAACCTACTATAGAGGAGAGCCTCATTTGCGCCCAAGATTGGTTGAGGAAGGGAAATGATCCCATTAAAGTTGAAGAAGATATGAAGTCCATTCGAAAGCATGAAGAAGGTTATTTATATATCAAGTGAACAATTTCTTATTATTTTATTTATTATGATTAGTTTGTAACCTATTACATTTATTTTGTAGCTTTAAAGATCCTTGGAGTTGGCATAGATGAAGAATCAAATCAAGCCGTGTAGAGTGAAGATTGAAGTAATGAATGAAACTATTTAACTTGCAAGACTTTGAATTTTTGGAATGTTGGATTTGGATATTTGTAATATTGATTTGGATTGTTGAAACTTGGATTTGGAATGTTGGATTTGGATTTTTAATTTTCGATTATGTTTTTGCTTTAAATATTGATTATTGAATTGTTGAAGTTTAATTTTAGGTGAAATTTAATTGTTGGAGCGGTTCGGTCGGCCGAAAACCGAACATTGATCGGTTCAAATTTTGGCTGGTTAGAAATGTCCAAATCGGTCTGTCGGCCGATTTTTTTCAGACCGATCGGTCGGTTCGATTTGTAAAATACCGGTCGGTCGGCCGAACCGATCGATGCTCACCCCTACCGACAAATAATGACATTTTTGCAATGTTTCAAAGGTTGTGTTAAAATTGTAAAATATGTTAAAGTTTAAACATTAATATATGGACAATTAAAACTCCACATTTTTGTACTGCTTTGTGAGAGAAATTAGTAAGAAATTATTACCATTATCAATGCCTTGACACAATCCATGGTGAACTCAACTCCATCTTCCTCAGCAGCTATCTGCAGCAAAGCATCCACAAAATCTTTGTTGGCAGCGTCGTCTCCTGCCGCAACCCTTTTCGCCAAGTGATCATCAATCACAGAGTCGCAAAATCTATCCATTTTCTTGCGCAAAGCCTTCATTTTCTTGATGTAACCCTGCAAATCAAGGGAATCGAGCCACGGTATCCAATCTCCGATATTGAAGGCTCCATTAAGCAGAAACCACTCACGCACCATCACGCTCACTTCATCCATGTCTACAATGGATTCCTCCTTGAAAAGCATCTTACATATTATTGATAGAGTGAAACGCGACAAATGCTCTCTCAGCTCAACTGGCTTCCCCGACAGTGATTTGAGACGCGAGAGCAAGAGACGCCGCTCCTCAACGCGAGTGTGCTTGAAGGAATCTATCTTTCGAGCACTCAGCACCTTTGTCACGACTATCTTACGCACCTCTCGCCAGTAGGGGCCGTAGGGAGAAAAAGATACGTCCGAGTATTCGAAGCTGACGTGTTTGTAGGCAGCAAACGTAGGCCTCGAGGCGAAGGCCGCATCGTGCACCTTCAAGAACTGTCTGGCCATCTCAGGCGACGATGCAACCACGACTGGGAATTTTCCCAACTTTAGCAGCATTATTTCGCCGTATTTTTGGGACAAATGGTGAAGGGATCGATGTGGGGTCGACCCAAGAAGGTTTAAGTTGCCTATTATAGGCCATGGTTTTGGACCTGGTGGACGGAGTTTTTGCTCCGGCCGCCATCCTCGTGTTTTGATTATTTTTGAGATGAAGGCTGCAGCAGCTGCAGATATTAGGCCTAAAAGCAGCCATGGAATCTCCATTGTAGTATAGTGAATTATGAGATTTTAGTTTTTAGAGTTTCTCGAATTTTGATTTCTTAAACTTCTTAACTAAAATTTCTATCAATCCGGTCAAGTGAGAATGTTACTCTTGTGAGGAATAATAATAATAATAATAATAATAATAATAATAATAATAATAATAATAATAATAATAATAATAATAATAATAAAATTATTTAATTAAAATAATGCACGAATAGTTGTATTTAGTTAATGTGGTGAAAATTTTGTCACTCTACAATTGGAGCTCATAAATATTCGTGCATTATTAATTTATCTATGAATTTTATTGATTTATTTGTTATTCTCATTTTTCATAATTAATTCAAATATATAATCATAAAATTTGAATATATAATGTTCTAAATATGTTTTTATTTCTCATCATATTTAGCCATTTTTATTGTATCATTTCTCCATTTTTAATTTATTAATATACAAATTGTTGCAGATAACTTAGTTTCATGTGCTAAACGAGAGTATGTGGTTGAGATGCAATAAAAATTTAAAAAATCATGTTCTGTGAGACGTGGTTAAATGCAATCGACTAGATAACAATTGATTGGTTGCGGTGTTTCCGCGGGCACGTGAGTGGGGCTGCCCAATTATTTTATCAAAATATATAAATAATGTAGTCTAGTGCTGGTAGGGGTGAGCAAAAAATCCGAAACCGAATAACCGAACCGATTCAAACCGAAATTTTAAAATATGGTTCGATTTTTTCGGTTTTTCAGTTCGGTTCGATTTTTTTTTCCATAAAATTTCGGTTTTTCGGTTCGAATTTTTTAAAACCGAACAAAACCGAAAAACCGAATTATATTTATAATATATATATGTATATATATATATATATATAATATTTTAATTATAATTTTATAAATTCTAGCTTCTAATATTTTTTTAATTTTATAGTTTTTTTTTTGGAATTTTCGATTTTTTTTTCAAAAATTTCGGTTTTTTCGGTTTTTTTTTTTTAAATTTCGGTTTTCTTCGGATTAATTCGGTTTTTCGGTTCGGTTCGGTTTTAATTATAAAAATTTCGGTTAATTCGGTTCGGTTTGTTCGGTTAATTCGGTTCGGTTCGATTTTTTTTTTAAATCGAACTAAAATATGGTTTGGTTTAGTTTTAGCAAAACCGAACCATATAACCGAATGCTCACCCCTAAGTGCTGGTATTCCTAACGTTAGGCATGAAAAAGACTCATTTTGTGTCATTTTGTGCGGGTGTACGCAGATTGAGATCCTCTAACCCCAATTAATGTATTACTGCGTCTTATTTTAATTTATTATAATTTTTAATTAATTTTTTAATATTAATTTATTATATTTTAATATAATAAAAAAATACCCCCTCCGACCTTAAAATAAGTTCATCTTTGGGGACGGCACGGGTTTTAAGGAAAAGTGGTAAAGTGTATTGATAGTGGTGAAAAATATGTATAATTAGTATTGAGAGTGGTGAAAAAGTGAAAACTAAGAATAAATAAAGTATCTATTTATTATATGAAAATACAGTTTGTGGCAAAATTGTAATTAAAGAATCAATCAAAAGATATTTATAAAACTCAACAAATCGATATATTTCCTCTCTTCTCTCTCCTCTCTCTCTCCTCTCTTTCATCATACGCATTCTTCAATTTTCTATACTCTCTCTCTCGTATTCTCTTTTTCATATTTTGATGATTTTTTAAAAAAATCAAATTTTATTTATAAAAAATATTATATATATATATATATATCTTAAATTAAAGATAAATGCAAGATCTTTGATTTGGTATCAAATAATTATTCAACTCTTTTATTAGTATTCTAATAAATTCTAATAATATAATTTATTTTCCTACTTATCAATTGAAGCTTTTCTAATAAGATGACATATGTAATGAGCTAACTTAGAAAAAATAATTTTAGGCATGATTAGGTCATGTTTTAAAAATATATATTGTGATGTGAAAACTCTTTTTTTTATTATTTCTTCGTTTCTTTTAATTTGAATGATGTGTTTATTCTATAATTTTAGGGAAGAAAATAAAGTTTTCCATCAAATAGATGGAAAATTAAAAACGATACTTTTCAAAATTATAAAATAAAATTAAGGATCTTTACTGAGTAATTGATGTAGATTATTTTATTTAAAAAAAATAATTTACATTTACTTATATTCTAACTATATGTAATATTTATTTGATACATCATTTAATTTATTTATTTTTGATAAATTAACATGATTAAATAAAGAAATTTAAAGGCCACGCCACAGGGGGCTCGAACCCAAGACCTTCGGTTTTAGACATTAACCCATAATCGCTTAACCGATACACACACTACATCGTTTAATTTTGATGCAAAACTATGTTCGCCGGGCATCGCACGGGCGAATGTACTATTGTGAAGTAAAGAGAGAGATGAAGGTGAGAGAGAGAGTAGAGAGACCGAAAGAGTTACAGGGTAGAGATAGGAAATTGTGGGTGCAAGTGTGCATAAAAGAGAACGCATATGGAGTATATTAATCATGTGGATTTTGACTAGGGCTCTATTTTTAATTGATAATAATAATGTATGGTTGGGCTTGTGACACACACCCGTCGTGCGGTGCGGGCAAAATACTTGTGTATGCCCAGTACAGACGATACACGCTCCTACGTCCCACAACAAGAACTCAGTCTTAGTGGCAAGTGTAGGGTCGAATCCCGCAGGGAGTGAGGAACCACTTTGTTCTCCAACGACAAACTGAGGTGTCACAAGTCTCAATCTGTATACTCTGCACAAGAAATTAACAAGATCAATAATAACAAAGGGGTGAGGTTATTCGGTTAGGTCATAACTGTTGTTAACATTCGTTTCGGTCATAGGCATACTGATAATCCGTCCATGATCCATATAAACTCAAGGCGTGGCCCAAAGACATTGGGGCGTTTCAGGGGGTTATACTTCACATTTAGGATGGTTGATTCCATTGTGGTCACTTGGTCCGAAGGTCACACAATCCCCGGTCACAAGGCAGTGCTCCACTTCTCCTTAGATGGTAGTCATACCCGTTACTCACCAAGTATGACTCTCACCAACCTTCTCTCCCGAGGTCTCCAACTCCGCACTTTGAGTGACACATGCCTCCTGGACACAACCATTTCCGGCTTGTTAGCCGACCAGTTATAGACATGCTACGGCGCAGAGATTGCCTTCCTCGTTTGATAACCATGGCTTTATGCCTCGTCACAGTTGATGGATAGTCTCTAGAGAAGCCCAAGACTGAGGAAGGACAGTGTATCCCATCAATCCTTTCCCCACCTTCCGGATCTACAACGCCTTTTGTTGATGCTGCTCAGCTACTCGGTCTTGGGTATACTGGTTGTCACGCCCTGGTATACTCTGGCCTTTGCTTGACACGGACAGCGTTTTACCGAACGGAGATCACCCGTTAGGCCCCTACTGCCCATGGTTTCGCACAGATCCTTCCGGAACCACGAGATTCAACCGAAAGAACAAATGCCTCACGAATGTTTACATGTTAACAATAATTATTTCCACCCCTAAAACCTCACTTAAGGAATTACTCACACATAGCATAATTCATAAATGCGAAATGAATTAAACACATCATGAAACAAAAGGAAATATTTAAATAAGATAAAGTAATACCTAAGGCTACGAGCCTTGAATCTTGTTCGAATGAAAACACAACGGAAATAGGAATTAGAACTGGAATGTAAATTGTTTGGGTGCCACACTTCGGCAGAATTAAAGTAATAAGCTAAATAAAACAGAGTTCAAAAGGGCCAAGAACATTTTCACGCTGCACACCATCATCCTTTTATATGCTGCATGGTAAAGGTCCAACTCCAGCTGCGCCAGCTTCATATCTTCAAAGAGATCTTCTTTCCTTCTTTAGCTCAATTCGTGATTGATCTGATTGAAGATAGCCTCCAGCTGTTTGCTGTCGTCAACCTTTCCCTTTCTTCCGATGCTTCTAGCTTCTTCTTCTCTTTGCTTCTTCAAATCCCCGAGATTCACTTTTCTTTTCTGGCTTTGGCTGTCTGCTTCGCATGGTAGTGGTCAGACGGATTGCTTTCTTCGGTTTGATTTATACCAGGTGGGTTGCTTCAGGTTCCCATGCCCCAAATTAGACTGGAGAGGTACTGCGGCCAAAGCTCCATGCTGGTAAACATGACATAGCAATCTGGGCTTGGTAATGCCCATTCCAACCACATTCTTTCCGTTTCCGCTCCACCGGACCTTCCTTCCTCAACAACTTTGTTTTCCCCCTGGACAGACCTGAACTGACACAAATAAAGAGAAAAATAGGGCCAAATGAAAAATCTCTTCAAAGAAAATAAAATATATATAGAAGTAATAAATTATAGCTCGATAGAAAAGAAAGAAAGAAAAAATCTGTAGCAATTAAAGTATATAAAATAAAATCACTACAAGATATATAAAATAAATAAACGTTCCTTTATCATTCTAAGTTCATTAGTAAAATTTTAATTGTTACATTTACTCATAGTATTTAATATGACAATTGTTTAAATACATAAAATAGTTATTTTTTTTTTGTTTTTATAAAAGAAGGATTGATACGTACAATTTGTCTTAGTGGTGTTTTAATTTACTAAAAAATTCTTGCATCGTATAACATGAAAATTACTCGGTCTTATCTCTCAAGTAGTTTTTCGAGATTGTTAGCATTGTAATATTCCTGACATCCCTTGGAAGGTTCCCCGTGAATTTGTTGCGCGATAGATATATGTTTTACAGAGAAGACATATTCATGAAAATACTGATTTCAACTGAACCTGAAATTTGATTGTCTTCAGCACCAAAATTAACCAGACTATGAAGATTGCCAATCTCAAGTGGTAGTATACCTACCAAAAAAGTGTCATGAAACTAATCAAATCTTATTTACACAAATTTATGTGATAAGAAATTTAACTCATATATCGTTCAAACTGTTACAACCAAGAGCTAAATCCTGAAGAGATGTTAAGCAGGGACGGAGCCAGGGGGGGCTAGAGCCCCCTCCCAAATTTTGAGTTTTTTTTTTTTTTTTTTTTTAATTTTAAAATATATATAGATATATGTTTATACCTATTATAAAATAATTTTGTTTTATAAAAGAGTATTTGGTTATTATATTCTCTCATATATACTTAATTTAAGAATAATTCTGTTATTTAAAATTATATAATCTATGAAATATTGTTTGTTATTATTACTATTATACTTGTCTTTTAATAAAAAATGTCTAATATGTATGAAATGCTAAAAAAAATTATAATGTATTGAAACTAATTTGTAATATATAGAAAATATATAATCTATGAACATGTTGTTTGTTATTATTATTATTATGCTTGTCTTTTAATAAAAAATGTCTTAAATATACGGAATGTCCAAAAAAAGTTTTGTGATATATTGAAACTATATAATCTATGAAAATATTGTTCGTTATTATTAGTATTATGCTCATATTTTAATAAAAAAAAATACCTTAAATATACAGAATGCCCAAAAAAAATTTCTCGGGGACTACCGCCCCCGAACCCCCGTAAGACTTCTCCAACTTCTTGAACTTTTCGGCAACAGTCTTACCCAGCCACCGTCCACTTCAGTATTGAGCTTCATTACTCCATTGACAAAATGCAAGTTTCTTACTTATTTGTCAGTTTCTGATAATCCTTTATATGGCGTCCTTCCAGCTGCTGTCGGGAATTTATCTTCCCTGCTTCAAGGATTCTTCGCCTCCGGCTGCAAACTCAGTGGCAGCATTCCTGTTGAAATAGGCAATCTAAGCAGCTTGGTGGAATTGAGGTTAGACGACAATGGGTTATCCGGTAATATTCCACTTACTACCAAACATCTGCATGAGCTTCAAGGATTAGATCTGTCTAATAACATGTTGGGAGGCTCCATTCCACATGCTATATGTGATTTATTCAGCCTCAATACTTTAGTTATAAGCCAAAATCAATTTTTCGGCCCAATTCCTAAATGTCTGGGAAATGTCTCTTCTTTGAGAAATATTTTTCTAGACTCTAACATGCTGAATTCAAGCATACCTTCAAGCTTCTGGAGCCTTAAAGATTTGATACGTCTTGATTTGTCATCTAATTCATTGATTGGGTTTTTACCTCAAGAAATAAGTAACTTAGGAGCAGCAATCTATATAAACCTTTCGACGAATCAATTGTCAGGGTCTATTCCAAGTACTATTGAGAAGTTGCAGAATTTGGTAAATTTGTCTTTGGCAAATAATAGGTTAGAAGGTTCTATTCCTATGACTGTGAAAAGTATGATCAATCTAGTTATTCTTGACTTATCCTACAACAACCTGTCCGGTTCAATTCCAAAGTCTTTAGAAACACTTCAACACATCAACTACTTTAATGTTTCTTTCAACAATTTAAGTGGAGAAATTCCTAATGGTGGCTCTTTTAGAAACTTCACTATAGATTCTTTTAAGGGTAATGAGGCATTGTGTGGAATTCCCAAGTTCCATGTACGGATTTGCCCTGCAGTTTCTAATCATGAATCAAAGAGGCAGAAAGTGAAAAGAGCTTTGTTTATTGTTTTGGGGGCTGTGGCTTTTATCTCAGTTGTTTTTGTGGCCTTTATAATTGCCAGATATAAAAGGAAAGATAAGACAACTAGAGAAGTTGATGAGATGATATCTATTGTGCCGGAAAGAATATCTTATTATGAACTGTTACAAGCAACAGAACAATTCAGTGAAAGTAATTTACTTGGCACTGGGAGTTCTTGCTTAGTTTATAGAGGAGTTCTTAACAATGGGAAGGATATTGCCGTTAAGGTGTTTAATATGCAGTTAGAAGGTATTTCAAGAAGATTTGATGTTGAATGTGAGATACTACGTAGCATCCGACACAGGAATCTGACCAGTGTCATAAGCAGTTGCTCCAATGAAGAGTTCAAGGCATTAGTACTTGAATATATGCCAAAGGGAAACCTTGAAAAATGGTTATATTCTCACAACTATTACTTGAATCTGATGCAAAGATTGAATATAATGATTGATGTTGCATCTGCTTTGGAGTATCTTCACCATGGTTATTCAACGCCTATTGTCCACAACGACTTGAAGCCTAGTAATGTGTTGTTAGATGAAGACATGGTTGCCCATGTAAGCGATTTTGGTATAGCAAAGTTGTTGTGCGATGGAGATAGCTTTGTGTTAACCAACACGCTAGCAACATTGGGTTACATTGCTCCAGGTGAAGTTTCTTTACATATATTGATTTGTATATTAATTATACTTCACTTTCACTCAATTAAGTTGTGTCTTCCTTTACTACATAGTATGCATGCATCATGGTTTTGTGTTGTTCCAGAGTATGGTTTGGAAGGGCTAGTTTCGACAAGATGTGATGTGTATACTTACGGGGTGATGTTGATTGAAACTTACGAGAAAAAGGCCTAGTGATGATATGTTTTGTGGAGATTTGACCTTAAAGAGTTGGGTAGAACTCTCACTTCCAGAGATGTTGGGTGAAGTGATAGATGCCAACTTGTTAATGAATTTGGAGGAAGAAGAGTTTGACAAGAATCTGCAATGTGTATCATCTATACTTAAACTGGCTTTGAAATGCTCTGCGAACTCTCCACAAGATAGAATCAACATGAAAGAAACAAGTGCAGAATTGCAGAAAATCAAACGTCGATTTTCCCAATGAGAATGAAGTTTGCTATTTCAAAGTTTTATGTTTTCTCCAAGATGGTATTGTTCTATTGCCATTTCGGTAAGAAATTTGTTTGGCTTTTAGCCCCCTAACAATTTGGAGGTAGTATTTTTAGTCTCACAATAAAATTGAGTGTGATGTATACTTGAAGCATTTTCTCATACCATGAACTCACTCTTTGATTAGGAAGAATGCAACATTTTTAGCACCGCTAGCAATCTTATTCATCACTATCAACAACCAAATAGTAAATCCTAAGACATATCTACCACCTGATTTTGTGGAACTAGCTTAAGAAAATTCATGTAATTTAATAAATGATTCACCTTTGTAATTAGTAAATAACTAAAACTATGTAGAAACAATAGTTATCTTCCTTGCATTTCGTTTAAAAAGTAACGGAATCCAAGTCGACTCCAAACAAAAAAACCCTCAATTTAAATAATAATAATAAAAAAAATCTATATACTAATAGAAAAAGAGCCTAAGCTAGACATCCTAAGGCACAACTTGTGGATTGCCTATTTTACCCCTCTATATATTTTATATTATATAGTTATAAAATAATTTATTAGATCCATCAAATAAGGATCCAATGAAATACAAAATATTTTAATATATTAACTTATAAATAAAACATGTAGGAGTTTAAAAGTATTTAAGTCCATTATCTTAAGGTGTCTGATCCATTGCAAGGTGTTTAATATATTAATTTATAAATAAAGCATGTAGGATTGGCCTACTTTTGCAAATCGCCCCTAAAATAATGGCCTTAAACAATTTTAAACTCTATTATTCTAAACATGCACGGTAATTTTTTATTAAGTCCATTATCTTAAGGTGTCTGATCCTTCAAACACTAGTCTGGTTTAACAAGATTGGCCAGGTAACAAGGTGTCTGATCCTTTGCAAACAAAACCCGATTCAAATACGGTAATCGCACACACCAATGTTAACAATAACCCCATCAAATTAACAGAGTGTTTAATGATCAAACAGCGTGAAGTCTGCTGCCTGCAACGGGTCAACAATATGATGGTTAATAATTGCACCACCACGAGAGTCGACTTAGAAAGTTAGTGCAACCGTGCCAACTTTTAGGCACGATTCCGACTTCACCAGTGATTAGACGAGAAGACAGACTACCTATTGTTAAAAATGTTCTTTGGTGTGGAATACACTAGGCTTTGATTTTTTCGTGATTGATCATGAGTTTAAATTTATTCATGTCCAATATCTTAGAGCGGTTTGTAAAAATAGGTCAATATTTTTTGGACTTCAAAAAGTAGGATAATTATTTTAAATTTTGGTATCTGTGGGCCACATTTGAACCCAATCAACTATTTTGGGCCACATTTTTTTTTTATTATTATCAAAGTAGTTGAGAAAATTAATATTTTCTTCCAGGTCGCCTCTTCGCTGTTTCCTTCCAGATCTGGCCTTCGTTCCGCCTTCGTCTTCTCTGATTATTTCAGCCCTGACTCCCTAAATGGCGGAATCCTCATGAAATGGCCCGGAAGCTTCTGTCTTCCATGCTTTTCCCAAAAAATACTATTCGGGCTCCTCTTCACTCCTTTGATTTCAGAGCTGTAATCTTCGAGTGCAGACGTGTTTGCTTTGCCCATATTTTACTCCTCATCAATGATGATGAAGATGGTCTCTCTTTAGGGATGAATATAGGAGTAATGCACCCATCACATATTAATTCTGATTTTTTATCTTCCACATCATTGTCATCACTATTTTCTTCCTTTTCTTTATGAGATAATGGCATTAATCTGAGTTTGTGATTGTGAAACTTATAATCGACATCATGATCAGGGATGGGTGGTATTGATATAGCTCCTTCTTGTCTCTTTAAAAACCCACCAATTAGCTCATACCCACATCACTTGTTGGGGATTTCAAAATCCCTTTATCATCATCGTTCTTTATTCTACAACCAACAAAAACACTAATTAGCAAATCTTTGTGATGAAGATTAAGGGGGTATTTGACTAAGTTTATAAACTCCTTAAAATAACTTATAAATTGTTTAGGAGTTTATAAGCACTTGAAAAGTGTTTGTAAAAAAAAATTAAGCTCCAATAGCTTATAAGTTTCTTAAAAAATAAGTTTTTCCAACCATAACTAATTTTGTCATAATTTTATAAGCAACAATATTTACTCTTCAGTTTTCTCACTCGAACAAGAATTTTCTTATAAACTCAATTATCCAAACAATTTGACAAAATTATAAACTCTTTGCAATAAGCTTAGCCAAACACTCATCAAGTAATGACACAAGAATATTGATTACAGAGTACCTAGTAGCGTGGGACGATTTGTTGAAGGCGCAATTGATATGGACAACATAGCTGCAAAGCTCACAATGATATATCCAATATTTGGACATCAAATATCGTAATATAGTAGTATTTGATATTTAGAAAATCATAAAAGCCACCAAATTTTAAATTATAAGAGAAACAATATGAATTCACTCCAAAATAGGCAAAATATTTCTTATTTTGTCCAGTTCAATAACCATTCTTTTAACTTGATCTACGGCACGATGAAACTCATAGTAACTCTTTAAATTTATTAAACAATAGATGAATCATTGTAAAAATATAATATATAATACAATATATATATACATATACTTAAAAAATGGGCCCCCCAAAATTTAGGGCCCCAGGCAATGGCTTGTTGAGCCTATGCCTAGTTACGGCCCTGCATGCGCGCATCTTATATGCATCCACAACATACATTCTTCGCTCCTACAACTATAGAAAAACCTCTCCAAGACAAACGATTCGCAAATTGCACACAACTTTGTTTCTAGACCGAGTGAGTAGTATGTGTTGTGGGTGCTTTGCGTGTCTAATCATCCTCGGCAGTCCTGCACGCTCTTCATCTAATAGGATTTCATCCCCACATTTTTGGCTACATCCATAAGCTTTCTATCCACTACTAAAACGCCTTCTACAACCATAACATTCATCAAACATGCAACGAGTTTCCACCAAAGTGAGTGGATGCTTGTGGATCCAATGATCAGCAATCTCTCTTTCCTCTTCCTCAATCTCTACCTCCTTTTCTTTCTCACTCATTATATATGTGAGTGCATGTTTGTGTGATTTTTTCCGTCTCAACTACAGCTGATTGTGTTTGTGGAATGGAAATAGTTATTGTGTTTGTGGAATGGAAATAGTTATAAACACTTTTTTCTTTTATTTCTTTGTGTTTTGGAAAGATTTAGCAAACATAAAATGGAATCATACAAAACTTCCCATCTTAGCAAAGAAAGAAGAAAGTATTTCACTCAAAGAATCTCCTTTTTTTTTATATCTTTTGCTTTTCTCATATAAAATTATTTATGTCCACTATCTTAGAGCGGTTTGTAAAAATAGGTCAATATTTTTTTACAAAAATAGGATAATTATTTTAAATTTTGGTATTTGTGAGCCACATTTGAACCCAATTAACTATTTTGGGCCACATTTTATTTTATCAAAGTAGTTAAGAAAATTAACGTTTGGGCTGAAGGCTGAGTATTATATTAAGTTAGCCCAATATCTTTGTAGCCCACATATCTTTGCACGACCTCTTTCTCGTGCGACTATTCTTTTTTCAAGCATGTTTAATTGCTTTGATTTTAAAGTAATTTCTCATACAGGAAAATGTGTGTATTTGTCCAATATTTAATTAGCTTACTGAAATGTGGATATAATTGACCTAAATTGTAATACCCCGTTTCCTCGAGCTAAGTTAGAATACTTTGAACTTAGATTAAGATGATTCGCGCCGGAAAAAGAAAAAAAAAAAAGAAATTATTTTTAAATTCCAACAAAAAAAAAAAGATTTACAAAAGCATTTGTAAATTTAGTTATTAAATTTATATGCATTGCATATTTATTTAATTAAGCATTCAAGCATTTCATGAGTTGAGATTTATTTCATATTGGGCCTTATGTTTTAATTACTTATGGGTAATAAATGAGAGCCCAACCCATCTTGACAAAGCCCAACCCATCTTTCCTCCTAAGATATTTTTTTTGCTCACTCCACCGCCTCACTATTCCCTCTTCAATATATCTCCTCCGCTGCACTCTCTCTCATTCACTCAATTCATCTCTCTCGTTCCAACACCCGAAGAGAACAACAAGAATTCAAGTGAGCATACAATCTGTGTTTCTACATACATCAGAGCATGATTTATAAAAGAAGAAAGAAGGAGTCTTGAGCTTTGTTTTTGCTTGTCGTGTTTGGGTGTTTTACTGTTGTGAAGAATCGATTTAACCAAAAATGGAGTCTTGATCTCGCTTTTGAGCCGAGAGTGTGTGTTCTGTTGGGCTGGGTCGGAGCTCGGCGACGACGGCGGCGGCCTGGCAGCTGCTGTCCGTCGAAGCTAGAGGGGAAAGAGGGCAGGCGGCGGTCGGCGGTGGCTCCGCGCCACTGTCAGCCGGAGTGCGCAGAAGGTGAGAGGGCCGTGAGACAGAGGGAGGCGCGGCACGGCGGCTCCGCCCGCTGCTGTCGGGCTAAGGACGGAGAGAGAGAGAGGGAGGCAGGAGCTAGGGCTTTTCAGAGAGGGGGAGAAGGCGGCGGCTCTCCAGCCGTCGAGAGAGCCGGGCATGGCGGTGGTGGCCGGCTCTTCGCTGCTGCTGCCGCCGACTGCCGGAGTCGAAAAAAAGGGAGGGGGCGACGGCTTCCAGTTCGTGTGGGTGTGTGAGCTGTCGTGAGAGAGGGAGACAGAAGGAAAGGAAGGTCAGGGGCGGCGGCGGCAGCGGCCGGAGGCCGGCTGCTGTCGTCCGCCGGAAGAGGGAAAGGGGGGGAGCTGGGCGGTTGTGTGGTGTGAGTGTGTGCGTGTGTTTCTGATTTTGTGTGTGTGTGTGTGCGTGACTTAGGTGAAGAAGAAGGGATGGGGGCTTTTGGGCTTGAGCTTGGGCTTTGCTTTTCTTTTTGTTGGGCCGAAATTTATTTAGTGTTGGGCTGTTAATTCCTTTTAACTGGGCTTGTTTTAATTATTAAGAGCATGGGCTGTGCAGTTTTAATTTAAATGGACTGCACTATTTAATTAATTAGACTTATTTGAGTTTGATTAATTATTTTAAAGAATAAATTTCATAATAATATTATTAAATTATTATTATGTGCATATTTTAAGTAATTACTTATTATATGCTAAGCATGACATAAAATTTGCATTTATTTTGCAATAAGAATATTTATGTTTTAATTGGTTATTTATATTTCCAATTACAAGAGAAAGTCGAGTAAGAATATTGTTGGTGTTCTTAACTCAAGAGAATTGTTTTCATTTATTTATTCATTAAATTTTGAAAACCCGGCTAAGTGAATCATAGAATATTAAGCACTACACCACGACTTGAGTTTAGATTTAAGAGACCTATTAAGAATAAATTTCTTGTAGGCTTTGAACGTCAGGAGGATTAGCACTGCTATTCCGATTCAGAGATAACGTTAAACGACAGGCTTTGCCTAAACAGGTGGGCTTATTTTTCCAAATGTATGATTTAGCTATTGAGCTTTAAATGTTCGTGAAATATAAACTGTTTATCCAATAAAATATTTTTGTGCACTCTGCTCTGTTTAATGCTCGTCACAACGAATCAATTGAGGTTCTCTTATAGCCTAACACGTTATTTGAGAATTGTGTACACCGTTAGCTGACTCGGTGGGTTGATCTCCATACGGGCACTAACTAAGAGGCGTTATAAGGATGCTTGCTGGATGTGTTCCGAAGCATGTAATGTAAGGGCCTGCCTGGGTAACGTCCCGAGGTCAAAAGTAAACTTGTCTGGGTTACGCCCTCAGTTCAAGTAAATGGGAGAAACGGATCCGTCGGTGGCTAAAAGGTCCGGGATCATAGCGAGTAACAGAATTGAGTGTGACAACTGCGCGCAAATTAAGTATATATATATATATATATATGTGTATTGAAATGTTTTAACATGCTTAGAAGCTCTTTCAATTTAAAACCTTCTAAGTCATGTCAAGTATAATTGGATAAATTGTTCTTCAGATTATGAAATGTTTTAAAGTTGCAGCCTACTAAGTACATTAGTACTTAGCCCAAAAATGCTTTCAAATGTTTTTCAGGTTAACGGCAGGTGATGACGGGGCAGAGCTGAGGCTAGGATTCAACTCCGTATTTTGTCTTCCGCTGTTACACTAGCTCTTTTATCTTTTGTTCCTCTAAACATAAGACCTTTATGTAAATTCTGAATTATGTTTCTTATCGAGCTTAGACTCTCAACTTCTATATATATTTTGTTGAGCCGAGACTATTATTTCACAAGTATTTCATTCTAAATGTTGGTTATCAGAAGCATGACACTAAACTTGTGGTCCAAAGGGGACTAGCCCGACTTGTTATTTTATTCAGGTTTTAACGAGGTTGTTCCTTGTTTATTTCTATGAATTAGTTGCACCTCGATTATAGTTTATTCATTCAAGAATTGGGGTGTGACAGAGTGGTATCAGAGCATAAGTTTTCTTTCATGTCTCTGATAACCAAAAGCTTCTAATGTTGAGGTTAGATTAGTACCCCTAGACTTCTAAGAAAGTTGTTGAACCTCAGCTCGCCGTCACACTGCCGCAAGTAAGGTACGTTTTAAAAGTTTCAAAGTTATTAAATATTTTGAAAATTTTCAAGAAGTGCGCGCTTTCAATGAATAATGCTATGTGAATTGCTTATCGCTTTCTATATGCTATAAGTTATGAATTGCAAATCGCTTTCATATTGTTATTTTTTGAGTCTCCGACTCATATAACCAAGTTAATTTCGTGTTTGGGACTACCCGAGCCCTTAACGAATCAATGATAAACGGTCGAGTTAGATTCCTTGAATCTTTCCGGCAAAAGTAAAGTTTTTAAAGGAATGTGACATTTATTGTCTACGTGTTTTAAAGGTTTCAAAAGAAACAAACAAATGAATGAAGGAATGAATGAGAAAGTTTATGTTATCGTTTTAGGTTCACTGCCTATACGATCAGAATGAAGGGTCCTCTTACAACTGTTTGAGTACCACCCAAGAATACCTTGGGAATGTTAGTCGTGATAGCTCCGCTTGATCGATTTAAGTAAGGACTGGTAAGATAGAGACGTTAAACATAGATATGTTAGAACGTAGAAGCAATGAGATGAGATTAAGGATTCACTTAAGTACTCCACTAAGTTAAGATTAGTTTCCAATAGAGTTAGCCTTCACAGGGTTACACTATAGAAGCGATATACCTTGTGTATATCTATGTATGTATACTTGTATGTATGCATGTGGAATGAGTCTCACTGTTGTGTTGTTTTCGTCCGTAATTCAGAATGGAAGATGCGCCAAGAGGACGCGGTAGGGGACGAGGACGTGGTCGCGGACGCGGCAGGGGATTCGTCCCTGAACAGCCTGTTCCACAAGTAGCACCGAATCGTACTGCTGAAGAAAAGTTTCGTAAGGAAAAGCCTCCAACGTTTGATGGTCTGGGTGATCCCACGGACGCCGAGAAATGGGTTAGGGCAGTGGAGCGAATTTTCAGCTACATCCGTTGCGAAGACGGGGAGAAAGTGACTTGCGCGACTTACCAACTAGTAGACGAAGCCGACTTCTGGTGGGAATCGGTGAGGCGCACAATGACTGAGGAACAGTGGGAAAATTTCACTTGGGAAGATTTTAAGAATGAGTTGTATGAGAAGTACATACCGGGATGCTATAGACAGAAGAAACAGAACGAGTTTTGGAATTTGAAGCAGAGGGCTGGGACAGTGACTGAGTATGACAGGGCTTTTAACCAGCTGTCACGATATGCACCAATGTTAGTGGACACTGATGAGAAGCGTGCAGAGAAATTCAGGAACGGACTGCGCCACGAGATATCGATATCCCTAGCGAGTCAGGGAGGTCTCACTTATGCACAAACACTGAGCAGGGCTCTCACCATTGAGTCATTGCTACCAAGGGAGAAAGCAAAAGCTCCGGGACAGTCTGGATTTGTACCACCTCAAGATGGTGGTAAAGGAAAAAGAAAGTGGAACGAGGGAGCTGGTGGAAACCCTGGAAATGGAAATGGGAAGAAACCATGGGTTGCAAACCAAAATCAGAATCAGCCTCAGAACCAACAACATCAACCAATTATTAAAACACCTTGCCCGAAATGTCAGAAACTCCATTTGGGAGAATGTTTGAGAGGGATGAATGTCTGCTTTACCTGTGGAGAAACTGGGCACTATGCTCCGGCATGTCCAAGGAACAGAGGAGGAGCACCGCAACAGCCACAGAACCAGGGTCGTGGAGGACATCGGGGGCCGCCCCAAAATGCTAGGGCATATGCCCTTAACCAAAATCAAGCAGCGGGAAACCAAGGAAACTTGGCAGGTATGATTAATGTTTTCGACGTGCCGATTATAGCCTTGTTTGACACTGGAGCGTCCCACTCTTTCATTTCACATGCTGCTTGTAAGAGATTAAAACTGACTCCACAATTGGCTGAGACAACTTTAGAGGTTAGCACCCCTGGTGGTGGAAGATTGGCTGCTAAGGACGTTATCTCGAACTTAGAGCTGAACATAGGTGCTGAAACATTTAAGGCAAAATTGTATGTCATCGTTATAATAGATTTTGACATGATCCTTGGGATGGACTGGCTTACTCAAGTCGGTGCCACGATACTGTGTAATGAGAGAAAGATCTCTTTCCAATCCGCTGGAAAGGAGAAAGCAAGTTTTCATGGCATAAGAATGGGAGACAGAGTACCAATGATTTCAGCAATGAAGGCCACGAAGATGATGAGGAAGGGAAAATGTCAGGCTTTCCTAGTCAGTTTGACAGGAGAACATGAAGTAGAGAAAATGATCGAAGAAGTTCGCGTGGTTCGAGAGTTCAAAGATGTCTTTCCTGAAGAATTGTCTGGTTTGCCACCAGACCGACAATTAGAATTCACGATAGATCTGGAACCTGGAGCAGCACCAGTGTCCAAGGCACCATACAGAATGGCCCCGCCGGAGTTACAAGAATTGAAAGTGCAACTACAAGAATTGTTGGACCTAGGTTTCATACGACCCAGCGTATCACCGTGGGGAGCACCAGTCCTATTCGTCAAAAAGAAAGATGGTTCACTAAGGATGTGTATCGATTACAGAGAATTGAACAAGCTCACGATAAAGAATAGATATCCTCTTCCGAGGATAGACGACCTGTTCGATCAGTTGAGAGGAGCCGGTGTGTTTTCCAAGATTGATCTAAGATCTGGTTACCACCAACTCAGGATGAAAAGAGAAGACATCCCAAAGACAGCGTTTCGAACGCGTTATGGACATTACGAGTTCACCGTGATGCCTTTTGGATTAACGAATGCCCCAGCAGTTTTCATGGACCTGATGAACCGAGTTTTCCATCAGTATCTCGATAGTTTTGTCTTAGTGTTCATTGACGACATCCTCATATACTCTAAGACTGAAGAGCAACACGAGGAACACTTGCGCATCGTACTCGAAACCCTGCGTAATGAGAGACTGTTTGCCAAATTCAGCAAGTGCGAGTTTTGGTTGAAGGAAGTAATGTTTCTCGGTCACATAGTGTCGACTGAAGGAATCAAAGTAGACCCCGCCAAGGTCGAAGCAGTCAAGAAATGGAAGGCACCATCGAATGTAAATGAGATCAGAAGTTTCCTCGGTCTAGCAGGTTACTACAGAAGATTCATCGAAGGATTTTCAAAATTGGCAAGGCCAATGACTCAGCTTTTGAGAAAAGGGACTAAGTATGTTTGGTCTGAAGCTTGTGAACGAAGTTTTAAGGAGCTCAAGATAAGACTAACTACTGCACCAGTGTTAGCAATACCAGAAGAGAATGAAGAATTCGTGGTGTACACTGATGCTTCGAAATTAGGATTGGGTTGCGTGTTGATGCAAAATCAGAAAGTGATAGCATACGCGTCTCGTCAATTGAAGCCCCATGAGCTGAACTACCCGACTCATGATTTAGAACTAGCAGCCGTCGTGCACGCTTTGAAGATTTGGAGACACTATCTCTATGGAGTTAAGTGTGAGATCTTTACAGATCATAAGAGTTTGAAGTACTTCTTCGAGCAAAAGGATTTGAACATGAGACAACGAAGATGGCTCGAATTAGTAAAGGATTACGATTGCACCATTAGTTATCATCCAGGAAAAGCGAATGTAGTAGCTGACGCCCTGAGTCGAAAGATGAAAGCTAAGCTAGGGTATTTCATCACCCAGCAGAAGGAACTGATTCGTGATTTCGCCTCCCTCAGTTTGGAGTTTGTTCATCCTCCGAACACAGTATCGGGTTGTATAGCTGCCTTGATAGCTAAACCTGATTTGAGAGAAAGAATTGTGCAAGCACAAAGAGAAGATTGGTTCTTGGAGAAGATGCGTCTTGCTGCAAGAACGAATGAAACGAAAGGATTCACTGAAGCAAAAGATAACGCACTTATGGTTAGTGAAAGATTGTGTGTGCCACATAAGGAAGAATTAAAGAATGAGATTATGAGCGAGGCTCATGATACTCCTTACACTGCACATCCAGGAAGCACAAAGATGTACCAGGATTTGAAGAAAATTTTCTGGTGGAAAGGAATGAAAAGAGATGTAGCGTTGTTTGTAGAGCGATGTCTCGCTTGTCAACAAGTAAAGGCCGTGCATCAAAGGCCGTATGGAATGCTGCAACCACTACCTATCCCCGAGTGGAAGTGGGAGCACATCAACATGGACTTCGTAGTAAGCCTACCGAAGTCGGCACGTGGAAACACTGCAATTTGGGTCATAGTGGACCGATTGTCAAAGTCAGCGCACTTTCTGCCAATTCAAATGACTTTTGGATTGGAGAAACTTGCAAAGTTATATGTCAAGGAGATAGTACGCCTTCACGGTGTACCTGTATCTATCACGTCAGATCGTGACACCAGATTTACCTCACGTTTCTGGAAAAGTTTACAAGAAGCAATGGGCACTCAACTGAACTTCAGTACAGCGTACCACCCTCAGACTGACGGGCAGTCAGAAAGAACAATTCAGATTTTAGAAGATATGTTGCGAACGATTGTCGCAGACAAAGGTGGAAGTTGGGAGGATTTGTTACCTCTCGTGGAATTTGCTTATAACAACAGTTATCAAGCAACAATTGGAATGGCTCCATATGAGGCTTTGTATGGCCGAAAATGTCGATCACCACTTTACTGGGATGAAGTGGGTGAAAGAAAGCTATTAGGTCCTGAACTGGTCCAACAGATGGTTGAGAAATTCGACCACATCAAGCAAAGAATCAAAGAAGCTCAAGATAGACAAAAGTCTTACGCTGATAAACGCCGATCAGAGTTAGAATTCAATGTTGGGGATCGAGTTTTCCTCAAAGTTTCTCCCTCAAAAGGAGTTATACGTTTCGGAAAGAGGGGCAAGTTACGACCCCGTTATATAGGACCTTTTAGGATCCTAGATAAGATAGGCCCTGTAGCCTATAGGTTGGCATTGCCGCCTAGTATTGGGGACGTGCACAACGTGTTTCATGTCTCTCAGTTAAGAAAGTATGTGTTTGATCCAAAGCATGTGATTAAGCACGATGAAGTGGTCCTAGCCCAGGACTTAAGTTATGAGGAGAAACCAGTCCAGATACTTGATCGCAAGGTTCAAGTTTTGCGGAACAAGAACATTGTTCTCGTTAAAGTGAAGTGGAACCATCACGGGATGGAAGAGGCCACATGGGAACTTGAAGATTCAATGAAAGTCAAGTATCCTGAGCTAGATTACCAAGGTATGTAATTTCGGGGACGAAATTTTCTTTAAGGAGGGAGGGATGTAATACCCCGTTTCCTCGAGCTAAGTTAGAATACTTTGAACTTAGATTAAGATGATTCGCGCCGGAAAAAGAAAAAAAAAAAGAAATTATTTTTAAATTCCAACAAAAAAAAAAGATTTACAAAAGCATTTGTAAATTTAGTTATTAAATTTATATGCATTGCATATTTATTTAATTAAGCATTCAAGCATTTCATGAGTTGAGATTTATTTCATATTGGGCCTTATGTTTTAATTACTTATGGGTAATAAATGAGAGCCCAACCCATCTTGACAAAGCCCAACCCATCTTTCCTCCTAAGATATTTTTTTTGCTCACTCCACCGCCTCACTATTCCCTCTTCAATATATCTCCTCCGCTGCACTCTCTCTCATTCACTCAATTCATCTCTCTCGTTCCAACACCCGAAGAGAACAACAAGAATTCAAGTGAGCATACAATCTGTGTTTCTACATACATCAGAGCATGATTTATAAAAGAAGAAAGAAGGAGTCTTGAGCTTTGTTTTTGCTTGTCGTGTTTGGGTGTTTTACTGTTGTGAAGAATCGATTTAACCAAAAATGGAGTCTTGATCTCGCTTTTGAGCCGAGAGTGTGTGTTCTGTTGGGCTGGGTCGGAGCTCGGCGACGACGGCGGCGGCCTGGCAGCTGCTGTCCGTCGAAGCTAGAGGGGAAAGAGGGCAGGCGGCGGTCGGCGGTGGCTCCGCGCCACTGTCAGCCGGAGTGCGCAGAAGGTGAGAGGGCCGTGAGACAGAGGGAGGCGCGGCACGGCGGCTCCGCCCGCTGCTGTCGGGCTAAGGACGGAGAGAGAGAGAGGGAGGCAGGAGCTAGGGCTTTTCAGAGAGGGGGAGAAGGCGGCGGCTCTCCAGCCGTCGAGAGAGCCGGGCATGGCGGTGGTGGCCGGCTCTTCGCTGCTGCTGCCGCCGACTGCCGGAGTCGAAAAAAAGGGAGGGGGGGACGGCTTCCAGTTCGTGTGGGTGTGTGAGCTGTCGTGAGAGAGGGAGACAGAAGGAAAGGAAGGTCAGGGGCGGCGGCGGCAGCGGCCGGAGGCCGGCTGCTGTCGTCCGCCGGAAGAGGGAAAGGGGGGGAGCTGGGCGGTTGTGTGGTGTGAGTGTGTGCGTGTGTTTCTGATTTTGTGTGTGTGTGTGTGCGTGACTTAGGTGAATGTCACACCCCAATTCTTGAAGGAATAAACTATAACTGGGGTACGACTAAAATCATATAAATGAACAAGGGAAGAACCTTGTGAAATTCAGATAATAGAATAAAAATGTTGGGCAATGCCCTTTGAATGAAGAAAGATAGAAATCAAGTAATACTAATCAATCAACAACATTCAAAGCCTTAGGATCACAAGTTCGGTTTCATGCTTCCGATAACCAACATTCACTGATTGAAATACTTTGAGAGTCAATAGTTTAGGCTCAACAAAAGATATTGTTTAGAATCGCAACATGATAGGTCTTAAGTTAAGAAACAAAAGACAGATACTGGCTAGTTCTGCAGCGGAAATCAAAATAAGGAGTTGAACTCTAGCCTCAGCTCTGCCCCGTCATCACCCGCCATTAACCTGAAAACATTTGAAAGTAATTTTGGGCTAAGTACTAATGTACTTAGTGGGCTGCAACTTTTAAAGCATTTCATAATCTGAAGAACAGTTTATCCAATCTTACTGACATGACATAGAAGGTTTTAAAGAGAAATAACTTCTATGCATGTTAAAACATTTTCATATATATATATACTTAATTATTTTGCGCGCGTTTGCACACTCCATTCTGTTACTCGCTATGATCCCGGACCTCTAGCCACCGACGGATCTCTGTCTCCCGCTGACTTGAACTGAGGGCGTAACCCAGTCAAGTAAAATAAACCTCGGAAATTAATCCAGACAGGTCTATCATAACTATGCTCCGGAACACATCCAGTCGAGCACCCTTATAACGCCTCTGGTTAGTGCCCGATGGAGATCAACCCACCGAGTCATCTAACAAGTGTACACAATTCTCAAACAACGTGTTAGGTCATAAGAGAACCTCAATTGATTAACTGTACGAGCATTAAACATGGTAGAGTGCACAAAAATATTTTATTGGATAAACAGTTTATATTACACGAATATTTAGGCTCAATAGCTAAATCATACATTTGAAAAAATAAGCCCACCTGTCTAGGCAAAGCCTGTCGTTTAACCTTATCTCTGAATCGGAATAGCAGTGCTAATCCTCCTGATGCTCAAAGCCTACAAGAAATCTATTCTTAATAGGTCTCCTTGAATTCTAATCTTAAGTCATGGTGAAGTGCTTAATATTCTATGATTCACTTAGCCGGGTTTTCAAAATTTAATGAATAAATAATTGAAAACATTTCTCTTGAGTTAAGAACACCAACAATATTCTTACTCATCTTTCTTTAATAATTGGAATTATAAATAAAACCAATTAAATCATAAATACTCTTTTTGCAAAATATAATGCAATTTCATGTCATGCTTAGCATATAATAAGTAATTACTTAAAATATGCTTATAATAATAATTTAATATTATTATAAAAATTTACTCTTTGAAAATAATTAATTAAACTTAATAAGTCTAATTAATTATAATAGTGTAGCTCCTTTAAATAAAATATGCACAAATCCAATTAAATAAATACTTGGGCAGCCCATGATTTAAAATAATCAAAGGCCCAACTTAATAAAAGAAAATCGGCCCAAAATTAAGAAATAACTCAGCCCATTTAATTAAAAATCTCGGCCCAAGTACTCATAAAATCGTCCCATAACTAAATTAAATAAACTGAGCCCATTTAATTAAAAATCTCGACCCAAGTACTCATAAAATCGTCCCATAACTAAATTAAATAAACTGAGCCCATTACTGACTTGGCCCAAAGACTCAAGCCCAACTGAAAAAAAATAAATAAAAAAATGAAAAAAAAACGGCCCAACTCGGCCCAAATTCTAACAAAATTTTCAGCCCAACACTAATTAAAAACCCGGCCCAAATTTAAAGCCCAACCCCTAACCCAAACCTAAAGCCCAACACCCCCACCACCCTTTTTCTTCCTCCCCAGCCGCACACACACACACATACTATCACATCTCACTCTCTTCTCCCTCGCTCGGCTCCCTCTTCTTCGGCTGGTAACAGCCGCCCACCGTGGAGCTCGCCGGAGGAGCAGCAGCGACGAGCTGCCGCCACCAGCTCTCTCCTCTCAAACTCCGATCCTCCCTCTGGAACTCCGGCGATAGCAGCGAGAAGCCACTACCGCCGCCGACTTCGACTCTCTCTGGATCGACGGGCAGCAGGAGCATCAAGCCACCGCCGCCGTCGTCCTCTCCTTCCCCAGCCGACAGCGTGGCCGCCCTCGCTGCCCCGAGACAGAGAGCAGCGGTTGGTCGGACCGCCTGCCACCATCCCAGAGCCGGCGCTGCTGTTGCTGTACATCTTCTCCATCGCCGGCTGCCATCCCAGCCTCTCTCCGCCGCCGCGGCTCGGCCACCAACGAAGGACCACCCACCTCATCTCCCTCTGTACCCCCCTGTTCTCTCTCCTCCTTGGCAACGACGGAACGCCGCTGCCTCCCTCGGTCTCTCTCTCTCGACCTTCCGGCGACTGCAGCAGCGGTAAGCCGCCTCGCCGTTCTCCCTCACTGAACTCCGGCTGCCACGACCAGCAGCTGGTCGCCGCCGCCCACCCCAAGACTCACGCACACAAGCAGCAACAACAACCAACCGATTCGACGCCTCAAACTCGAAAGCAAGCTAAATCAAGATCAAGACTCCTCTTTTCTTTCTTTCGTTTATTAACAGACTTGAAAAACTATTTAGTACTTGCTTATGCACATACATGAATGTATATATATATATAAATATATGCATATATCTGTGAGATGATGAATATGGATTTGTTTCTCTGCTTTAGGCTCAATTAGCACAGGAAGTAAACTAATTGAGTTAGAATTATAACCTTTTGATGAGGTTTCGGCTGGTGTTTGTTGTTGTATTTGTTGTTGTTTACTAAACTTCTGTGAATGGAGTTCTGTGAATGGAGTTGTACAAGAATTTCAGATGTTGCTTTATTCAAAATTTGCAAGAGAGACAAGGAAAAAATGAAAGAATTTCAAAGTTCCAAACTTACATGGGCAGTGGCGTTTTTTTTTTAGAGAGAGAGCTTGGGAGTTGCTGAAGGTTGTAAGAATTAAATTATGAAATTATGATTGCAGTTCTTACCTCTGCACTTGTTCCTTGGTATGTAGGAGAAATGGTGAGTGGAAGGGAATGAGTATTATGGCTAAAGTTTATTTTGGTGGGGGGCAAAGTATGGTGCGAAGTGTGAGTGGGGAGAGTGGAAAGTGTGAGTGGGGAGAGTGGGTGGAAATGGTGGGTAGGTGTAGATAAAAAAATATCTTCCGGGTTGTATTATGAAAACTGTAATAATCGCTCAGTATTCGCTAAATAAATATCTCGTAAAAAAAATAAATATCTCGTGAAAAATACTTGAATGCTAAATTAAATAAATATGGAATGCATATAAATTTAATAACTAAATTTACAAATATTTTTGTAAATCATTTTTGTTGGAATTAAAAATAAATTCATTTTCTTTTATCCGGCGTGAATCAACTTAATATCTAAGTTAAAAAAAATTATTCTAAATTTAACTCGGAGAAACGGGGTATTACATCCCTCCCTCCTTAAAAAAAATTTCGTCCCCGAAATTACATACCTTGATAATCTAACTGGGGATACTTGACTTTCATTGAATCTTCAAGTTCCCATGTGGCCTCTTCCATCCCGTGATGGTTCCACTTCACTTTAACAAGAACGATGTTCTTGTTACGTAAAACTTGAACCTTGCGATCAAGTATCTGGACTGGTTTCTCTTCATAACTTAAGTCATGAGCTAGGACCACTTCATCATGCTTAATCACGTGTTTTGGATCAAACACATACTTTCTTAACTGAGAGACATGAAACACATTGTGCACGTCTCCAATACTGGGTGGCAATGCCAACCTATAGGCTACAGGGCCTATCTTATCTAGGATTTCAAAAGGTCCTATAAAACGGGGTCGTAACTTGCCCCTCTTTCCGAAACGTATAACTCCCTTTGAGGGAGAAACTTTGAGGAAAACTCGATCCCCAACATTGAATTCTAACTCCGATCGGCGTTTATCGGCGTAAGACTTTTGTCTATCTTGAGCTTCTTTGATTCTTTGCTTGATGTGGTCGACCTTCTCAACCATCTGTTGGACCAGTTCAGGACCTAATAACTTTCTCTCGCCCACTTCATCCCAGTAAAGTGGCGATCGACATTTTCGGCCATACAAAGCCTCATATGGAGCCATTCCAATTGTTGCTTGATAACTGTTGTTATAAGCAAATTCTACAAGAGGTAACAAATCCTCCCAACTTCCACCTTTGTCTGCGACAATCGTTCGCAGCATATCTTCTAGAATCTGAATCGTTCTTTCTGACTGCCCGTCAGTCTGAGGGTGGTATGCTGTGCTGAAATTCAGCTGAGTGCCCATTGCTTCTTGTAAACTTTCCCAGAAACGCGATGTGAATCTGGTGTCACGATCTGATGTGATAGATACAGGTACACCGTGGAGGCGTACTATCTCTTTGACATATAACTTTGCAAGTTTCTCCAATCCAAAAGTCATTTGAATTGGCAGAAAGTGCGCTGACTTTGATAATCGGTCCACTATGACCCAAATAGCAGTGTTTCCACGTGCCGACCTCGGTAGGCTCACTACGAAGTCCATGTTAATGTGCTCCCACTTCCACTCAGGGATAGGTAGTGGTTGCAGCATTCCATACGGCCTCTGATGCACGGCCTTCACTTGTTGACAAGCGAGACATCGCTCTACAAACAACGCTACATCTCTTTTCATTCCTTTCCACCAGAAAATTTTCTTCAAATCCTGATACATCTTTGTGCTGCCTGGATGTGCAGTGTAAGGAGTATCATGAGCCTCGCTCATAATCTCGTTCTTTAATTCTTCTTTGTGTGGCACACACAATCTTTCACCAACCAATAGTGCATTATCCTTTGCTTCAGTGAATCCTTTCGTTTCATTCGTTCTTGCAGCTAGACGCATCTTCTCCAAGAACCAATCTTCTTTTTGTGCTTGCACAATTCTTTCTCTCAAATCAGGTTTAGCTATCAATGCAGCAACACAACCCGATACTGTGTCTGGAGGATGAACAATTTCCAAACTGAGTGAGGCGAAGTCACGAATCAGTTCCTTCTGCTGGGTGATGAAATACCCTAGCTTAGCCTTCGTCTTTCGACTCAGGGCGTCAGCTACTACATTCGCTTTTCCTGGATGATAACTGATGGTGCAATCATAATCCTTTACTAATTCGAGCCATCTTCGTTGTCTCATGTTTAAATCCTTTTGCTCGAAGAAGTATTTCAAACTCTTATGATCTGTAAAGATCTCACACTTAACTCCGTAGAGATAGTGTCTCCAAATCTTCAGCGCGTGCACGACGGCTGCTAGTTCTAAATCATGAGTCGGGTACTTCAGCTCATGGGGCTTCAATTGACGAGACGCGTATGCTATCACTTTCTGATTTTGCATCAACACGCAACCCAATCCTAGTTTCGAGGCATCAGTATACACCACGAATTCTTCATTCTCTTCTGGTATTGCTAACACTGGTGCAGTAGTCAGCCTAGTCTTAAGCTCCTTAAAACTTTGTTCGCACGCTTCAGACTAAACGTATTTAGTCCCCTTCTTCAAAAGCTGAGTCATTGGCCTAGCCAATTTCGAGAATCCTTCGATGAATCTTCTGTAGTAACCTGCTAGACCGAGGAAACTCCTGATCTCATTGACATTTGATGGTGCCTTCCATTCCTTGACTGCTTCGACCTTGGCGGGGTCTACTTTGATTCCTTCAGTCGACACGATGTGACCGAGAAACATTACTTCTCTCAACCAAAACTCGCATTTGCTGAATTTAGCAAACAATTTCTCATTACGCAGGGTTTCGAGTACGATGCGCAAGTGCTCCTCGTGTTGTTCTTCAGTCTTAGAGTAGATGAGAATGTCGTCAATAAACACTAAGACAAAACTATCGAGATATTGATGGAACACTCGGTTCATCAAATCCATGAAAACGGCTGGGGCATTCGTTAATCCAAAGGGCATCACTGTGAACTCGTAATGTCCGTAACGCGTTCGAAATGCTGTCTTTGGAATGTCTTCTCTTTTCATCTTGAGTTGATGGTAACCAGATCTTAGATCAATCTTGGAAAACACACCGGCTCCTTTCAACTGATCAAACAAGTCGTCTATCCTTGGAAGAGGATATCTATTCTTTATCGTGAGCTTGTTTAATTCTCTATAATCGATACACATCCTTAGTGAACCATCTTTCTTCTTGACGAATAAGACTGGTGCTCCCCACGGTGACACGCTAGGCTGTATGAAACCTAGATCCAACAGTTCTTGTAGTTGCACTTTCAATTCTTGTAACTCTGGCGGGGCCATTCTGTATGGTGCCTTTGACACTGGTGCTGCCCCGGGTTCTAGATCAATCGTGAATTCTAGTTGTCTGTTCGGTGGCATACCGGGCAATTCTTCGGGAAAAACATCTTTGAATTCTCGCACCACTGGAACTTCTTCGATCGTTTTCTTTACTTCATGTTCTCCTGTCAAACTGACCAGAAAAGCCTGACATTCTCCCGTTCTCATTATCTTTGTGGCCTTCATCGCCGAAATCACTGGTACTCTTCCTCCCATTCTTATGCCATGAAAACTTGCCTTCTCCTTTCCAGCGGATTGGAAAGAGATCTTTCTCTCGCTACACAGTATCGTGGCACCGACTTGAGTAAGCCAGTCCATCCCTAGGATTATGTCAAACTCTATCATAGTGATGACATACAAATCTGCCTTAAATGTTTCAGCACCTATGTTCAGCTCTAAGTTCGAGATAATGTCCTTAGCAGTCAATATTCCATTACCAGGGGTGTTAACTTCTAAAGTTATCTCAGCCAATTGTGGAGCCAGTTCTAATCTCTTACAAGCAGCATGTGAAATGAAAGAGTGGGACGCTCCAGTATCAAACAAAGCTATAATCGGCACGTCGAAAGCATTAATCATACCTGCCAAGTTTCCTTGGTTTCCTGCTGCTTGATTTTGGTTAAGGGCATAGGCCCTAGCATTCTGTGGCTGTCCCCGTTGTCCTCCAGGGCCCTGATTTTGTCGCTGTTGATTTTTGGGGTTTTGCTGTTGAGGTGCTCCTCCGTTCTTCTTCGGACATACTGAAGCATAGTGCCCAGTTTCCCCACATCTATAGCATATATTCATTCCTTTCAGGCATTCCCCTGAATGAGGTCGCTGACACTTTGGGCAGAGTGGTCGTCCCATTGCTTGCGGCTGTTGATTCTGACGTTGATTCTGATTTTGGTTAGCAGCCCACGGCTTCTTTCCATTTCCATTCCCGGGGTTTCCTCCAGTTCCCTCGTTCCACTTTCTTTTTCCTTTACCACCATCTTGAGGTGGTACGAATCCAGACTGTCCCGGAGCTTTCCCTTTTTCCTTTGGTAGCAATGACTCAATGGTGAGAGCCCTGCTCAAAGTTTGTGCGTAGGTGAGACCTCCCTGGCTTGCTAGGGAGATTGATATCTCATGGCGCAGTCCATTCCTAAATTTTTCTGCACGTTTCTCATCAGTGTCCACCAGCGTCGGAGCATATCTTGATAGCTGATTGAAGGCTCTATCGTACTCAGTAACTGTCCCAGCCCTCTGCTTCAGATTCCAGAACTCATTCTGCTTCTTTTGTCTATAGCATCCCGGTATGTACTTCTCGTATAATTCAGTCTTGAAATCTTCCCAAGTGAAATTTTCCCACTGTTCCTCAGTCATTGTGCGCCTCACAGATTCCCACCAGAAGTCGGCTTCATCCACCAGTTGGTAGGTTGCACAAGTTACTTTGTCTTCGTCCTCGCAACGGATGTAGTTAAAGATACGCTCTATGGCCCTAATCCACTTTTCGGCGTCTGTTGGATCGCCCAGCCCGTCAAATGTTGGAGGTTTTTCCTTGCGAAACTTCTCTTCAGCAGTACGATTTGGTGCTACTTGTTGGATTGGCTCTTCAGGGATGAATCCCCTGCCGCGTCCACGACCACGACCACGTCCTCGTCCCCTACCGCGTCTTCTTGGTGCGTCTTCCATTCTGATTTACGAACGAAAATAACACAAAAGTGAGACTTATTCTGCATGCATGCATACATATATACATACATAGATATACTTAAGGTATATTACTTCTATAGTGTAACCCTATGTAAGGCTAACTCTATGGGGAAACTGATCTATCTGGGTGGAATACTCAAGTGAATCCTTAATCTTATCTCATTGCTTCTACGTTATAACATATCTATGTTAAACGTTTCTATCTTACCAGTCCTTACTTAAATCGATCAAGCGGGGCTATCACGACTAACATTCCCAAGACATTCTTGGGTGGTACTCAAACAGTTGTAAGAGTTCTTATTATTCTGATCGTATAGGCAGTGAACCTAAAACAATAACATAACTTTCTTATTCGTTCATTCTCTTTGAAACCTGAAACATGTGGACATTTAATGTCACATGAAACTTTTGTATTGCCGGAAAGATTCAAAGAATCTAACTCGATCATACATCTAGTATTCGTGAAAAGCTCGATAGTCCTAAACACGACTTTACTTCATTTTATCGTTAAGGGCTCGGGTTGTCCAAAACACGATACTGACTTATCTTATCGTTAAGGGCTCGGGTTGTCCCAAACACGATACTTAGCTGGTTATATGAGTCGGAGACTCAAAATAACAATATGAAAGCAATTAGCAATTCATAACTTATAGCATATGGAAAGCGTTAAGCAATTCACATAGCATCATTTACTGAAGCGCGCACTTCTTGAAAACTCTTAAAACATTTAATAACTTTGAAACTTTTAAATCGTACCTTTTTCCTGCGGCAGTGTGACGGCGAGCTGAGGTTCAACAACTTTCTTAGAAGTCTAGAGGTACTATTCTAGACTCGACATTTAAAAACTTATGGTTATCAGAAACATGAAAGAAAACTCATGCTCTGATACCATTCTGTCACACCCCAATTCTTGAAGGAATAAACTATAACTGGGGTACGACTAAAATCATATAAATGAACAAGGGAAGAACCTTGTGAAATTCAGATAATAGAATAAAAATGTTGGGCAATGCCCTTTGAATGAAGAAAGATAGAAATCAAGTAATACTAATCAATCAACAACATTCAAAGCCTTAGGATCACAAGTTCGGTTTCATGCTTCCGATAACCAACATTCACTGATTGAAATACTTTGAGAGTCAATAGTTTAGGCTCAACAAAAGATATTGTTTAGAATCGCAACATGATAGGTCTTAAGTTAAGAAACAAAAGACAGATACTGGCTAGTTCTGCAGCGGAAATCAAAATAAGGAGTTGAACTCTAGCCTCAGCTCTGCCCCGTCATCACCCGCCATTAACCTGAAAACATTTGAAAGTAATTTTGGGCTAAGTACTAATGTACTTAGTGGGCTGCAACTTTTAAAGCATTTCATAATCTGAAGAACAGTTTATCCAATCTTACTGACATGACATAGAAGGTTTTAAAGAGAAATAACTTCTATGCATGTTAAAACATTTTCATATATATATACTTAATTATTTTGCGCGCGTTTGCACACTCCATTCTGTTACTCGCTATGATCCCGGACCTCTAGCCACCGACGGATCTCTGTCTCCCGCTGACTTGAACTGAGGGCGTAACCCAGTCAAGTAAAATAAACCTCGGAAATTAATCCAGACAGGTCTATCATAACTATGCTCCGGAACACATCCAGTCGAGCACCCTTATAACGCCTCTGGTTAGTGCCCGATGGAGATCAACCCACCGAGTCATCTAACAAGTGTACACAATTCTCAAACAACGTGTTAGGTCATAAGAGAACCTCAATTGATTAACTGTACGAGCATTAAACATGGTAGAGTGCACAAAAATATTTTATTGGATAAACAGTTTATATTACACGAATATTTAGGCTCAATAGCTAAATCATACATTTGAAAAAATAAGCCCACCTGTCTAGGCAAAGCCTGTCGTTTAACCTTATCTCTGAATCGGAATAGCAGTGCTAATCCTCCTGATGCTCAAAGCCTACAAGAAATCTATTCTTAATAGGTCTCCTTGAATTCTAATCTTAAGTCATGGTGAAGTGCTTAATATTCTATGATTCACTTAGCCGGGTTTTCAAAATTTAATGAATAAATAATTGAAAACATTTCTCTTGAGTTAAGAACACCAACAATATTCTTACTCATCTTTCTTTAATAATTGGAATTATAAATAAAACCAATTAAATCATAAATACTCTTTTTGCAAAATATAATGCAATTTCATGTCATGCTTAGCATATAATAAGTAATTACTTAAAATATGCTTATAATAATAATTTAATATTATTATAAAAATTTACTCTTTGAAAATAATTAATTAAACTTAATAAGTCTAATTAATTATAATAGTGTAGCTCCTTTAAATAAAATATGCACAAATCCAATTAAATAAATACTTGGGCAGCCCATGATTTAAAATAATCAAAGGCCCAACTTAATAAAAGAAAATCGGCCCAAAATTAAGAAATAACTCAGCCCATTTAATTAAAAATCTCGGCCCAAGTACTCATAAAATCGTCCCATAACTAAATTAAATAAACTGAGCCCATTTAATTAAAAATCTCGACCCAAGTACTCATAAAATCGTCCCATAACTAAATTAAATAAACTGAGCCCATTACTGACTTGGCCCAAAGACTCAAGCCCAACTGAAAAAAAATAAATAAAAAAATGAAAAAAAAACGGCCCAACTCGGCCCAAATTCTAACAAAATTTTCAGCCCAACACTAATTAAAAACCCGGCCCAAATTTAAAGCCCAACCCCTAACCCAAACCTAAAGCCCAACACCCCCACCACCCTTTTTCTTCCTCCCCAGCCGCACACACACACACATACTATCACATCTCACTCTCTTCTCCCTCGCTCGGCTCCCTCTTCTTCGGCTGGTAACAGCCGCCCACCGTGGAGCTCGCCGGAGGAGCAGCAGCGACGAGCTGCCGCCACCAGCTCTCTCCTCTCAAACTCCGATCCTCCCTCTGGAACTCCGGCGATAGCAGCGAGAAGCCACTACCGCCGCCGACTTCGACTCTCTCTGGATCGACGGGCAGCAGGAGCATCAAGCCACCGCCGCCGTCGTCCTCTCCTTCCCCAGCCGACAGCGTGGCCGCCCTCGCTGCCCCGAGACAGAGAGCAGCGGTTGGTCGGACCGCCTGCCACCATCCCAGAGCCGGCGCTGCTGTTGCTGTACATCTTCTCCATCGCCGGCTGCCATCCCAGCCTCTCTCCGCCGCCGCGGCTCGGCCACCAACGAAGGACCACCCACCTCATCTCCCTCTGTACCCCCCTGTTCTCTCTCCTCCTTGGCAACGACGGAACGCCGCTGCCTCCCTCGGTCTCTCTCTCTCGACCTTCCGGCGACTGCAGCAGCGGTAAGCCGCCTCGCCGTTCTCCCTCACTGAACTCCGGCTGCCACGACCAGCAGCTGGTCGCCGCCGCCCACCCCAAGACTCACGCACACAAGCAGCAACAACAACCAACCGATTCGACGCCTCAAACTCGAAAGCAAGCTAAATCAAGATCAAGACTCCTCTTTTCTTTCTTTCGTTTATTAACAGACTTGAAAAACTATTTAGTACTTGCTTATGCACATACATGAATGTATATATATATATAAATATATGCATATATCTGTGAGATGATGAATATGGATTTGTTTCTCTGCTTTAGGCTCAATTAGCACAGGAAGTAAACTAATTGAGTTAGAATTATAACCTTTTGATGAGGTTTCGGCTGGTGTTTGTTGTTGTATTTGTTGTTGTTTACTAAACTTCTGTGAATGGAGTTCTGTGAATGGAGTTGTACAAGAATTTCAGATGTTGCTTTATTCAAAATTTGCAAGAGAGACAAGGAAAAAATGAAAGAATTTCAAAGTTCCAAACTTACATGGGCAGTGGCGTTTTTTTTTTTAGAGAGAGAGCTTGGGAGTTGCTGAAGGTTGTAAGAATTAAATTATGAAATTATGATTGCAGTTCTTACCTCTGCACTTGTTCCTTGGTATGTAGGAGAAATGGTGAGTGGAAGGGAATGAGTATTATGGCTAAAGTTTATTTTGGTGGGGGGCAAAGTATGGTGCGAAGTGTGAGTGGGGAGAGTGGAAAGTGTGAGTGGGGAGAGTGGGTGGAAATGGTGGGTAGGTGTAGATAAAAAAATATCTTCCGGGTTGTATTATGAAAACTGTAATAATCGCTCAGTATTCGCTAAATAAATATCTCGTAAAAAAAATAAATATCTCGTGAAAAATACTTGAATGCTAAATTAAATAAATATGGAATGCATATAAATTTAATAACTAAATTTACAAATATTTTTGTAAATCATTTTTGTTGGAATTAAAAATAAATTCATTTTCTTTTATCCGGCGTGAATCAACTTAATATCTAAGTTAAAAAAAATTATTCTAAATTTAACTCGGAGAAACGGGGTATTACAGTGAAGAAGAAGGGATGGGGGCTTTTGGGCTTGAGCTTGGGCTTTGCTTTTCTTTTTGTTGGGCCGAAATTTATTTAGTGTTGGGCTGTTAATTCCTTTTAACTGGGCTTGTTTTAATTATTAAGAGCATGGGCTGTGCAGTTTTAATTTAAATGGACTGCACTATTTAATTAATTAGACTTATTTGAGTTTGATTAATTATTTTAAAGAATAAATTTCATAATAATATTATTAAATTATTATTATGTGCATATTTTAAGTAATTACTTATTATATGCTAAGCATGACATAAAATTTGCATTTATTTTGCAATAAGAATATTTATGTTTTAATTGGTTATTTATATTTCCAATTACAAGAGAAAGTCGAGTAAGAATATTGTTGGTGTTCTTAACTCAAGAGAATTGTTTTCATTTATTTATTCATTAAATTTTGAAAACCCGGCTAAGTGAATCATAGAATATTAAGCACTACACCACGACTTGAGTTTAGATTTAAGAGACCTATTAAGAATAAATTTCTTGTAGGCTTTGAACGTCAGGAGGATTAGCACTGCTATTCCGATTCAGAGATAACGTTAAACGACAGGCTTTGCCTAAACAGGTGGGCTTATTTTTCCAAATGTATGATTTAGCTATTGAGCTTTAAATGTTCGTGAAATATAAACTGTTTATCCAATAAAATATTTTTGTGCACTCTGCTCTGTTTAATGCTCGTCACAACGAATCAATTGAGGTTCTCTTATAGCCTAACACGTTATTTGAGAATTGTGTACACCGTTAGCTGACTCGGTGGGTTGATCTCCATACGGGCACTAACTAAGAGGCGTTATAAGGATGCTTGCTGGATGTGTTCCGAAGCATGTAATGTAAGGGCCTGCCTGGGTAACGTCCCGAGGTCAAAAGTAAACTTGTCTGGGTTACGCCCTCAGTTCAAGTAAATGGGAGAAACGGATCCGTCGGTGGCTAAAAGGTCCGGGATCATAGCGAGTAACAGAATTGAGTGTGACAACTGCGCGCAAATTAAGTATATATATATATATATATATATATATGTGTATTGAAATGTTTTAACATGCTTAGAAGCTCTTTCAATTTAAAACCTTCTAAGTCATGTCAAGTATAATTGGATAAATTGTTCTTCAGATTATGAAATGTTTTAAAGTTGCAGCCTACTAAGTACATTAGTACTTAGCCCAAAAATGCTTTCAAATGTTTTTCAGGTTAACGGCAGGTGATGACGGGGCAGAGCTGAGGCTAGGATTCAACTCCGTATTTTGTCTTCCGCTGTTACACTAGCTCTTTTATCTTTTGTTCCTCTAAACATAAGACCTTTATGTAAATTCTGAATTATGTTTCTTATCGAGCTTAGACTCTCAACTTCTATATATATTTTGTTGAGCCGAGACTATTATTTCACAAGTATTTCATTCTAAATGTTGGTTATCAGAAGCATGACACTAAACTTGTGGTCCAAAGGGGACTAGCCCGACTTGTTATTTTATTCAGGTTTTAACGAGGTTGTTCCTTGTTTATTTCTATGAATTAGTTGCACCTCGATTATAGTTTATTCATTCAAGAATTGGGGTGTGACATAAATTAATTACTTTTGACAATAGCAAATTAGCCAATACGAATTGTTTTTCTTTTCGAAAACTTAAATCAATTAAATATGAAGTGCAAAATGATATTTAGGAATTGTTATTCCTATGGAAATTGAGATCAGAACTTATATAAATGTCACAGACCAAAGGAGGAAAAATATATCCAACCTTTTATTTGGAATGTATTAATTCGTGGATTAGTTTAGGCCCACTGTATGGATCACGTGAAATTAAATACTTAGCGCGAAATTTAATTGTCTGAGTCATACGAATCACGATATTGTTAAAAGATTACTATTATTTATGAAATTTCACTCTTTTAGTAATCACCGTTCCCCTCCCTAAATACAAGCGTAGAATTATTTTTTATGAAATTTATCTCTCTTTTCAACGATTACATGCAAAAATCCTGAAAACCTAATTAGTTATTTAGATTAGTATAGGCCGGGTGTATGTATCGCGTGAAACTAATGATACGTATGGTTTCAATGATTCCTCATAATAGTCAAGTCTAACTCTTTTCTAAATGATCACAAAAATCTTTAAAACCCAATTGTTTATTTCCGATAAGAAGTGATTAATTATATTTAATACAATATTTAATATTCTATTTAGAAAATAACAGTGCATTAAATTTGTCCAGGTAATTACCAATTGATTCTATGGGAAATTAAATATCAATAACTAAATACTTTCCCCCATCCACAAAAAATAGTCCTAGAAAAAAATAGCATGAGTTTTTATAAAATAATTGAGTATATTGTGAGTGAAGGTATCGCCTAAATTTAATGTTAATAATGATAATTAATTGTAACGTGAGTGAGAAAATGACCCACCATGTGATAGAAAATTTTGAAAAATAAAAAGAGAGACTGTGGTAACTCAGATAATCAAAAAAAAAAGTGTAATAGCCGAAACAAATTTAATTGTTAGAACGGTTTAAAATATTGATATCTATATTCACTTCAAAGAGATTAATAAAACAATAGATTAGACACTGATTGTTCTATAATTTGTAAATTTAATGATTCATAATTATCACAATTTATCAGCTAGCTAGCTAGGTATAATAAAAAAAAAAATTAAACAAAAAAATCAATAAAAAAGAAAACAGTACATGCTAGCGGTCCTCACCGGTAAGTACTGCTCACTCATAACTGAGTTGTACGCGCTATATAAATTCTCCCTACATGTATATATATCTTCAGTTTCAACAAATAGGGAAAGAATCAATACTGCTAATTAAAACATATATGCTCGCGATTATATTTGCATATATATTTGTGTAAGTGTACATAATCATGCAGACCCAAATTAATTATTGATGGGGTGTAATAATATTAATGGTTTAAATTCATAATTCAATTGATAATCTGAAAAATACATGCTTAATTTGGCCAATATGGAGTAGTATATATAGCATCCACAAAGTAAACCCTAGCTAGCTAGTAGAAAAAAGAAATTAAAAAAATGGCTTTCTTCCCATCTAAAGAGTTGCTACTTGTGTTCATTTTCTCTTACGCACTCATCCGTTTTGGCTCCTCACTCGTCATATACGACTATAGAATCGATATCTACAACGGCTCCACAAATAACACGTCGTTGGTGACGCAATGCGTGACCAACGGCGACCCGGTCGCAACCACGACCATCAAGCCTAAAAACTTGCAGACGTTTCGATGCCCTTGGATCGTAGAGAGAAAGAGGAGTTTCGCCACGTGCGATTTGAGTCTCGGAAAGTTGCATGGACGATTCGATCTGTTCGATTCCGACAGAGATTTGAAGAGGTGTGAGGAGCAAGCGTGTCCGTGGGATGTTAGTGAACTTGGCTTATACTTTGGCGACCAACTTGTATATCGATGGCCTTAGAGTTATATGTGTAAAATATATACTAGTATTTTTTTATGACTAAATCATAATTTAATGAAGAATTTATGTGATGTGGTAATTATTATATATATCCTACCGTAGTATATGATTACTTGATATATATAGGGCGGATGCACAAAAAATATTATTTTATGACCACCCTAATCACTCAGTCAGCAACCATCAGCCAACCATCTTCCACATTATCAATATTCATCGCAATCCAACCACCGCTAATTTTATTGGTGTATCAATGATCACCCCAACCACCCAACCACAACATTATATAAAATTATTTTATTATTATTTTAATCATAATAATTTTAAGTATAAATTAAAATATAGCAAAAAAATTAAAAATAAGAAAAATAACAAACTAATAGAAATTCAAATTACGAATGAGAGAATTTGAAGGTGCGTTGAAATATACATATATAGCATGAGTGGTCACTATTTATAGAAAATGAAAAAAATAGAAATTTTGGTATTTTAATTTTTTTAATATTTTATATAAAAATATATGATAATTTTATCTATTTATCTAAACATACTCCCCAAAGCCAATAGATTCAAATTGATTTGAAGAGATTATAAAAGGTAAAGCAAAACATTAAAACTATAATTGGCCGCTTGATGGTGACTTGAGAACCCCCTTTGCACCCCACGTGTCCGCCAATGACTCTATATGATCCTTAAACATGAAAGTTTATTCTATAATTAATACTCACTCCATTTTGAAAAAAGTGTAGTGTGGTGTGGTGTGGTTTGAAGGGCATGAATTTTAATAAATTATTGAAAAATGTGTATAAAGTGGAGAATGAGTGATTTGTTAGTCAATTAATAAATGAATAGCGAGATAAATCTTTTGGATATACTAAGTATAAATGCATTCAGAATATAGGATTATGTGTATCAAAATGAAAACATCATCTTTATTGTAAAAGAATCAAAATGACATAAAGATCACATTTTTTTGTTGATGAAGGTAGTAATATCTTTTTGACACATACTATCTATCTTTTAAAGAAAAAAAAAATTCATCTTAGAAAATCAATAGTTGATTATGTGTAACGGTTTGGAGAAAATTATGTTGATAAAATCATAGTGCATTAAATTTGTCCGCGTAACTATTGAATTTATAAGAAGTAAAATACTAATAAAAGAAAGAGTGACAGTTAAAAATAATTTGATACTCCATCTATTTCAATTGTATACGTTGATTATAATTTACATAAGAATTAAGAAAAAAAAGGCACATGCACTTAATTACATAAGACTGGTCTCATGTAACTTACATGAGACCGATCTTATATATGAGATCGAGCCAAGGGTAGGTCGAGTGTAGGCCAGCGCTGCCAAGTCATGCTTATTAAAAAATAAATTTAATTAAGGGAATTGAACCCTAAATCTTTAATTCCAAAGAACAATGTCTTATCCATTAAACCACAATGTCTTTATAGACTTTTATTACAAATTTATTTATAAAGTTTTATTTGATTATATGAAAAGTTTCATTTTTGCATAAAGTCTTACTTGCTATTAAGAGAAATCTTATTTAAGCCTTGTTTACAAATAAAAAAATTTATTTGATTTTATGAAAAATATTGTTTACATTCAAACAAAATTTTCATTTGCGAATAAAAGTCTGAAAGTCTTATATTTGCTATTAAAAAAAAGTCTTATTTGCTTTTTAAGAAAAATCTTTTTTGCACCTAAGAAAAGTCTTATTTGATTTTATGAAAAAAAAAATTCAAACAAAAATCTCATTACGAATAAGAAACCTAAAGTCTTAATTATTCGATTTTCTAAAAAAACTTATTTGCATTTAATAGAAAAAGTCTCATTTACGAATAATAAGTCAAGTCTTATTTAATTATATGAAAAGTCTTATTTATGTTTAAGCAAAGTCTCATTCATAAATAATAAGTCAAGTTATTTGATTTTATGAAAAGTCTTATTTACGTTTAAGCAAAAGTCTCATTTACGAATAGAAAATTTTAAAGTCTTTTTGCCGTAAATAAAAGTCTTATTTGATTTTATGAAAAATTTATTTTACATTTAAGCAATATCTTATTTACGAATAAGAAGTCTACTTACTTTTAGTGGCGGAGCCAAACTTTCGATTCACAGGGGTCCAATTTTTTTAATTAAATTAAAAATAAATAATAATCATTAACATGATTATAATATCATTTAAATTACAAAAGTAACTTTCAAATTGACTTTCAAGTTCATACAACGCAACTTCATAAAATTAAGAAGGACAAAACTTTGCAAGGCGAAATAGCTTTCAATATCAAATTCAATCTCTAAGATCCAAGCATGCCATGCATAAAGTAGTTATATGTTCACTTCATCAAAACGTCGATTCAACTCTAAAAGTTGCATTTCAATCACAGTGGAAAAAATAGCTCAACTTGATAACGTTGGAGATAAAATCATATTTTTCTATTTTTCTGAATAACATATTTATAAAATTATGAAAATATCGCTACTCGTTTTTAAATTTATCTATTTTCCTGAATAACATATTTTTAAAATTATGAAAATATCGCTACTCGTTTTGAAATTTATCTATTTTTCTATTTTTTGAATAACATATTTTTATACTATTTGTTTATATTTTGGGCTTTTTTATTATTTATATTTATTTCTTCATTTAAATTTATCATTTAATTTCGATGCCCGTTGTGCATCGCACGAATGGGCGTATACTAGTTTTCATTGAAATGGTAGTCTATATTAAATGACGTTATCTATCTCATTTTGCTATCTTTATAGACTGATGTCGTTTTAGTAATCGACAAATTTGGACATAATATTTCGATTGGCCACTCAACACTAAATTTGACCGGATATTAATGAGATAGAAAATTAAGAATTCACAACTAAAAAATTATGGTTGTGAATTCACAACTAAAAAATTCTGGTTGTGAATTTCACTGGGTTGTGAAATACGCAAATTTTTTGAAGGCTGTTTAAAGGGGTAAAATGGTAAGTGTGGGTATTTTTTTAAAGTTTTTATCTTAGTGGGTAATTTTTAAGTTTACTAAATTAAATAGGCTATTTTCAAAATCCACACTAAATATTAATTAGAGTTTATTATATAATAATAATTTTTATATTTATAATAAACAATTATAAGATACCGAGAATAAGAGTGGTTTACCTATTATGTCCCTGTTTTTAAATCTACTACTACTACACTCGTAAATAAATTTAAATTCTTCAAAATTACTCTATTTAATAATAATAATAATAATAATAATAATAATAATAATAATAATAATAATAATAATAATAATAATAATAATAATAATAATAATAATAATAATAATATTATTATTATTATTATTATTATTATTATTATTATTATTATTATTATTTTTATTATTATTATAGTAATAATAATAATGATAAAGAACTTTTATTTATGTTCTATATCTTGTGGTGATTTTATTTTCTATACTTTGCCACAATTTTTTCTTTCTTTCTTTTCTATTGAGCTATAATTTATTAACTCTATATATTTTAGTTTCTTTGAAGGGATTTTTTATTGGGTTAAGTATCAAATAAGCCCCTATCATAGTGGCCTTATCACGTTTGGCTCCCTATAGTCGAAGTTGGGCCAACTAAACCCTTAGAGTGTCTAATTTTTAACAGTCGGACCCTATGCCCTAACGGCTGTTTAACACCGTTAAGATTTTTTTTTAATTTTGCCAAAGTCGCCGGAAACTCGCCGGAATTACCTAAACGACCACAATTACCACGGGGGGTTCGAGCAGGGGGAAATCGAGCAGGTGTTCTCGGCGATGGAGGCGAACTACGAGGCGTGGGTGAACGGATTCGCGCCTCTGGCGGTGGAGGCGGACGTGCCGGAGGCGGTGAGGGAGTTCAACCGGACGTTGTTCAACATGTGTGTAGGTGGTAGTTGCTTACCACTAAACTAAACTAGTCTAGTGCATCAACAATCTGCATTTGGTTTTGCTCCCAAATGCCCAATTCTTGGGCTGTCGAAAAGAATGAGCTTGAAGCATCTTTGCCGCTCCAAATTGAAGTTGGATTTATGCGTCTGCATTTTCACACTCACGCTGTCCAGCTTGGTGCAGTGCCAATTGGATCAATTCACTCCACCGTATTTTGGATCTCCCACACAACTCGCTTACGCCTGAATGATGGTCTAGTGAAATTTGAGATGTGGGATGATTCTTGATTTTGTTGGAAAATGTTAGTGCAATATTAATAATTTAAGGATGTCATATTCGGCGCAGTTCAGGATGCGCACAAGATGTTCGAGAGAATGCCTCTGAGGGATTTGGTGTGCTGGAACACCGCGATTGCCGGTTTTGCGCAGAATGTCGCCGCCTCTTTCACCACCAGCCAGCCGCCAATATTAATCAAAAGAGCAAGACAATAAAGCTGACACAGCCACCACTCCGCCAAGATAATAATAATAATAATAATAATAATAATAATAATAATAATAATAATAATAATAATAATAATATTATTATTATTATTATTATTATTATTATTATTATTATTATTATTATTATTATTATCGCCGATAATAAATTAATAAATAAATGTTTTTTCGACATAAAAATAAGGACGTATGCAAATAAATTCAAAATACATTACAATTACCAAATTAAAATACTTATGGTGTATAAACCAGATTGATAAAAAAAATATTAAGAATAAATTAATAAATAAATATTTTTCGACATTAAAATAAGGATGTATGCAAATAAATTCAAAATACATTACAATTACCAAATTAAAATACTTATGGTGTATAAACTAGATTGATATAAAAATAATAATAATATTAATAATAAATTAATAAATAAATATTTTTTCGACATAAAAATAAGGACGAAAACGAGACCGATCTGTAATTAACAACATCTCTTGGATATCATCTCGACATATTCTAAGGTTATGAATATATGATATTGTATATTGCAATAGAGTTTAAATGAATTATAGGTACTAGATATATCAATAATACAAGTGTTCAGTATTGGTGTCCACTCAAAAAGAACTTCAAGGTTAAGCGTGCTTCACTTAGAGCACAACTAAGATGGGTGACCGACTAGGAAGTTCGTCTAACGTATGCACTACTGTATAAATACGGAAATACTTGTGGGGTATAAATAAATAAAATAAAATAAAAAAATTAAAAAAAATTACCCGCGGCACTACCAACGGCCCCTAGCCGCCGGTAATACTTCGGCCCATCCGGCGATTGGTGCGACCGCCATCCGGTCAATATTACCAGCGGCGGCCCTGCCGCCAGTAAAAGTCCGACGATGCTCCGTCGATCAACGACGACATTCACCGGCGGCGATCGTTTGTCGCCAGTAATGTATCACCAACGAAGATTTGGTTGCCGCCGGTAATCGTTTTTCTGCCGGCCGCCTCACGATTACCGACGGCAAATGCCGCCAGTAATCGCGCGTGTTTTTGTAGTGTGTGGCGGAAATGGGCCGGGGGGTGGGGGGGTTTGGAGGTTCTGCCCTAATTTGTATATAGGGTTACTGACGACTGCCGCCGTTGCTATAAGGCGACCCGAACTACGTTACCGATGGCGTTGCTCGCCGTCGCCAATTACCAGCAGCCGTTGTCGTCGCTATAGAATTTTCAACATTACTGGCGGCCTTTGTCGTCGGTGATTACTCTGGGCTAGTTTGCCGTCGATGATTACCGTGGTAAGTGTTAAGAGTCGATGCACCTTTTCTCCCGTCGATAATAGGTCGGTAATTACCGTGGGCTAGGCTGCCGTCGGTAATTGTGGCCGGTAATTCACATCTTTTTTGCAAATGTTAATTCATTTTTACTAGACCAAACGTTAATTCTATTCTATATTATAATAATCTTTAATTTTTAGCTGAATTTGAAAAAGTGAAAAAATAAACTCGTGCTTATGTAGGCAATTAAATTTATAGCCTATAAAGTCCTGCCATGTGGAAATTATAAATTAAATATGAAATTATATATTTTATTTTATATTTTGGAATTAAATTAAACATAATTCCAAGATTAAATAAATATATGATTAATATTTGATTATGTGGATTTATTGACCAATCAGAAATTGACAAGTGGAAATCTACATAAAATATTAAATATTTTATATAGATAAATACAAATATTGATGAACCAATCAAATCGCGCCACCTCAGCCCTAAAAGCCCAATATGACAGGTCAAAGCCCACAACCCACTCCACTCTTCACCTATAAATATGGGTCATTTGTGGAGTCAAAGAGAACCGAAATCATTTTTTGAGAGCTCAAGCATTGAAGGAGAGTAAGCCACTACAACGAAGTCATCTCCAACAATCAAGGCGTTCTACAAGGAAGTCAACGAGTTCTTCATCAAATTCATCCAAGTCAACGTTTGATTCAGAAATAAGGTGGAAGCCCTATGGATTGGCGTTATCAAATCAAATTCAAGTCAACATTCAAGTTCAAGGAGATCAAGAAATTATATTTCCCTCCAAGGATTTGAAGAAGCTTGAAGAGGAGAATTAGAGGATTAAAGTAGAGAATCGCAACCCGCAACAAATTCATCTCAATCCATATATTTTGGATTTGTACACAATTTTTGTATTTCATTAAACTGAATACAATAAAATTTGTGTTTACAAATTTTGGCACGCCTAGTGGGACTTCTCTACCTCTCATCTCTCCTCTTCACCAACAACAACTCAAGCAAATTCAAATGGAGAACAAAGCTTCAAGTGCTGCTCTAAGCATCACTTTGGAGAACATTGGTGTTATCACTCGAGGCAAAACTAGGCTATTGGAGGAAATTTTCAAGTCTGCTTTAGCAAGGGAGGAGTATTCAACTGCAAGCTACTCTCTTGAAGCTCCCGTCATGGTGACAAACGCTTCTACTCTGGAGGAACAAATTGCTGGCCTAGCTAAGCTTGTTGAAAATATGAACAAACATATATTGGAGCAAGACGCCAAGATCTCAAAGCTCATCTTAGATAAAAGAGAAGGAAGTTGAGTGAATGATGAAAAAGATGAAGAAAGCGATGGTTCAGAGTCATTCGAGAAACACCATGAAGAAAAGACGCCTTTAAAGAACATCCAAGTCTCTTTCGATGGTTTCATTCAAATCGACCAACTCAAAGAATTCATCGAAGGAACTATGAAGGCTAGTGGTAGCTCCAAGTCATCCATGATCTACTCCAAACCTTATACTAAAAGAATTGATCAATTAAAGATGCCTCTTGGTTATCAACCTCCCAAGTTTCAATAATTCGATGGAAAGGGCAATCCTAGACAACATATGGCTAATTTTGTTGAAACGTGCAATAACGCTGGCACCTATGGAGATCATTTGGTCAAGCAGTTTGTTCGCTCACTCAAGGGAAATGCTTTTGACTGGTATACGGATTTAGAGTCGAACGCGATCGATAGTTGGGAACAGTTGGAGCATGAGTTCCTTAACCGCTTTTATAGCACTAGAAGAACTGTCTGCATAGTGGAACTCACAAGTTCTCGTCAATTCAAGGAAGAGCCAATGATTGATTATATCAATAGATAGAGAAAGCTCTGCCTCAACTGCAAAGGCCGATTATCTGAATCATCCGCTATTGAGATGTGCATTCAAGGGATGCATTGGGGTTTACAATACATCTTGCGATGAATTCAACCAAGGACATTTGAAGAACTAGACACTAGAGCTCATGACATGGAGTTGAGTATGGCTGCAAGTGGGGTTGAAGGACCACCGCTTCAAGAGTCCCGCAAATTCAAGGACAAACAGGAATTCAAGAAAGGAGCTAAGTCTTTTGACAAGACGCCAAAGAAAGAGTCAATGGCGGTAAAAAGCAGCCTCTGTCAAATTCTTGAGAAAGGATGATAACAAGGGTGACAAGCAGAAAAGTCCTCAAGATGTGGGGCACCGAAAGCTTACTTGGAAAGAAATGCAGCAAAAGCAATATCCTTTCTTAGACTCTGACGTCTCCGGGATATTTGATGATCTACTTAGAGGACTTATCGAATTGCCAGAGATGAAAAGGCCAAATGAAGCTGGAGAAACTGATGATCGAAAGTACTGCAAATATCATCGACTGGTTGGACATCCCATACACGATTGCTTCATCTTCAAGGATAAAGTTATGCAATTAGAGCAACAGGGGAAGATATCACTTGAAGAGGATAAGTCCACCGCCAATCTTGTCACTGTTGAGTCCAACAATATGGTGGAGGATGTTGAAATCTTGCATGACTCAGTTTGCCAAGAAGAAGATAGAGTTGAATCAAATGTTGTTGATAAGAAGGATGTCTTCGCGATAACATTCTCTGATGAAGATTTAGAACTTGGGTCCGAACCTCACAATAGGCCATTATTTGTGAGTTGTTATACCTATGAGCAAAAGGTGAACAGGATACTCATTGATAGAGGGTTTGCGGTCAATATCTTACCCTTAAGAACACATAATGAGTTGGGAATTAAAGTGGGTGAGCTTTCAAGTAGTCGGTTGATGATCCAGGGATTCAACCACGAAGGACAAAGAGCCCTCGGCACTATAAGGTTGGATTTATTGATTGAAGATATGAACTCAAATGCATTGTTTCAAGTAATTGATGCCAAGACATCTTATAACATGCTACTTGGCCGATCATGGTTGCACGAAAATGGCGTAATCCCTTCAACATTGCATCAATGTTTCAAGTATTGTCGAGATGGCGCAGTGAAGAAGATAATTGGTGATCATAAGCCCTTTACAGAAGCTGAATCATACATGGCCGATGCGAAGTACTATATGAAAAAGGCAAAAGTTGTGAATGATGTCCAAATTGAGAGTTTGAAAAGGCCAGAAGATAGCCATGAGAACAAGCCAGAACTATCCTGTTGGGAACTTATTGAAATATCCTAATCCTTGTTTTGATGATACCAAAATCCATAGGCCTTAATTGTAATAGACTAGAACTGTTCGAACTCAAGTGTTAGAGTTCTTTTCTAGTTTAGTTTGTTGTTCTGAAGACTGAAGACTGAAGGACTGAAGACTGAAGACTGAAGTTACCAACTGAAGTATCAGTAGAAGAATCAGTCTGGAACTGATTACTTAATGCGTGCCACGTGGATTCAGCAAACTGATACTAAAGTCAAGTATCAGTTAAACATTCTTCCTCGGACTGAATCTCCAACGTTCAAAGGAAGCCACGTACTCCAAAAGTACAGCCGCATTAAATGCAGAGATATCAGGATCATCCCTCTCTGCAGAGGTCATTCCTATTTGGTGGCTACTTTATCAGAGACGTCACATCTCCTATTCCTCAACATAGTCGTTCTCACCAAACAAGGAACCTCGAAGATTGAAGCCTCAGCCCAAATTCGAAAAGCTCTCCAACGGAAGAAATCTTGAAGACATTCTCTGTCAACGAATCTATTCAAGACCTCTCCTATAAATAGCGCTCGAGGATCACTTCAATCTTCACTGATTCGATGACATAAGCTGAAACTCTGCCAAAATTGTTTCTCAGCCAAAGTTTAACCTCTCCAAAGCTTGAATCGAAGAAGAAAATACCAAAGTAAAAAATCAGTCACTGCTGATTACATATATTCTCTTAGACCTTAGGCAAACCCTTGTTTACCCAAAGCCTAGGTCAAAACTAACTCCAAAGAACTTGTTATTTGAAGTCTAGTTGGCAAAATTTCAAACCTCCCTTCGAAAGATAGAATCGAGTGTTTGAGTTGAATAGGAGTTCAGGAAGGTACTCTGACTCCGTGAGATCCTAGGGCAGGTTCGTGCTAGGAGTGGAAAATCCAGCGCGAGTGAAGTGTTAGTACTGAAGATTGGATCTTCAGTTGATTCGGTTGTGTGCACCCGGCTAAGCACACGGATAGGTTTGCAGTGCACCAGTTAAGCACTTGCGGAGTAAAGTTGTTGGTCTGATCAACCGACCGTGGATGTAGGAAGTGTTTTCCGAACCACGTAAAAATCTCTGTGTTATTTACAGATTCCAATTTTACATTTTTACCTGTGCTCTTTCAATTGATAAACTGAATAATGTTTAAATGCAAAGAGAAACCTAAGACTAACAACGTGCTCAACAAAGGCTATTACGAAATAAAGTTATTTCCGCTGCGTATGTTATCAGTCTAACTGATCTATCCCCTGATAGTCAGGAAGACTTGTAACATCTCTGTTTTAGCAAACTTGACTGAAGCCTTAACGTGCATCAGTTAAGTTCCAGTGACTTAACTGATAACTCTTTACTGAAGAGTATTTCAGTATCAGTCGTCAACCCTGTTTGGTCAAAACTCCTTTTAGTTAACAGGCGTCTAAGTTTGCGTGTAAAGTTTTGTTTTGATCTCTATCTTTAGATCCCTCTGATTTTCAAGGAAAAATAGCCTATAGGTGTATTTCTCCCCCCCATATACCTATTCGAGACCCTCCGGACCTAACATATCCATCACCAAATCTTTAGAAGGACTTACCATGCCATTGACCAAGATTGATGTTGTAAAGCGAAGGCCTCCACCACTGGAAGGATTTGTTCGACCAAAACAAAGCGCTGCAATTGAGCATGGAGAACTATCCGATTGTGAATTCACAAAGTGTTTCGGTCCAAAAGCATATGGACTCCTTGTTAAAGATGGATATGACCCACATAAAGGTTCCAAGCCAGAATCCACTACAAAAACCACAAGTAAGAAAGAGCATGATGGTAACGCTAACCAAAGGGTATTAAAGAAAGATGGTCATGTGGGTCAAAATACCAAGGCAGGATTGGGATTCATTCCCCAAAACCCTGTTCGTATTGCCATCGAAAGGGCAACTACGAACCATATTTTCGAGGGGGAAGTGTTGTCAATAGAGAGTCTTTCCCATGAGAAAAAGAGTCAACGAGTATCTGCCTTCAAGTGGCTTCGCTATGAGAAGATTACGCGAACATCGATCTTCAAAAGGCTAGGGAAAGGCAAGAAGATGAAGCAGGTTGTATCAACAAAGAATGATGAGTTGCAAATGACCCGAAAATTGAGAAGTCGTGTTCTTTCTCGTATGAAAAGATGTACCACGTTGTCAGTTTCTTGTGGAAGAGAATTGAAAGCCAAGATGAAAAGTGTTATCTTTACAAAGACAGTCGAAGATGACGAAGATAGAGAGAGTGTGGGCTCTTCCAAAACAAATACTCTCGAAGATAATGAAGATAGGGAAAGTGTGGCATCATCCTATTACACTACCAATATTGAAAATCACCCAACTCCTCTTATGGTTCAAGACCAATCATATGGAAAGATTGCACAGTTAATCAGGGATGGCGTAATTAGATCAAGTGGCGTGAAGGGAATAATTCATGTGAGACGAAGGGATGGAACGATAAAGACGTGCATAGTCTTTGAAGACCCCAAGCAAAGAAGTGAGGTGCCTCATCAAATCATATCACCCTAAGTGAAGAGGTGAACATGGAAGAAGAAGACGCTGAGATGGCTCCTCAGCAGTTTGAAGAAGGCGTTAAGTCCACCATTGATGAGCTAAAAGAAATTAACTTGGGTACCATTGATGAGCCACGACCCACTTTAATTAGTGCATTATTGACAAAAGATGAGGAAGGCGCATATGTTGAATTGCTTAAAGAATTTAAAGACATATTTGCATGGTCATACAAGGAAATGCCAGGGTTAAGTCCAAAGATAGATGTACATCATTTGGCTGTCAAAAGGAATTCACGTCCCGTCAAGCAGACTCAACGACGATTTCGACCCGAGTTGGTGCCGTTGATTGAAGCCGAAGTGAACAAGCTCATTACTGCCGGATTTATCAGAGAAGTCAAGTACCTAACATGGATCTCTAGCAATGTACCAGTACGAAAAAAGAATGGACAGATTAGAGTATGTGTCGACTTTAGAGATCTAAATGAAGCATGTCCTAAAGACGATTTTCCTCTACCAATTGCCGAGTTAATGATTGATGCAACCAAGGGACATGAGGCACTATCTTTTATGGATGGATCATCAGGCTATAACCAAATTCGTATGTCGTCAGAAGACGAAGAGTTAACGGCATTCCATACTCCCTAAGGAATTTATTGCTACAAAGTAATGCCATTTGGATTGAAAAATGCCGGTGCTACATATCAAAGAGCCATGCAGAAAATCTTCGATGATATTCTTCACAAGAATATTGAGTGTTATGTGGATGACGTGGTGGTGAAATCTAGAAGACGAAGCGACCATTTACAAGATTTGAGGATGATCTTCGAGAGATTGAGAAAGTACCAATTGAAAATGAATCCATTAAAATGCGCTTTCGGAGTAAAGTTTGGCAAATTCCTTGGGTTCATCATCCGCCATCAAGGGATAGAGATTGAGCAAGCAAAGATAGATGCAATATTGAAAATGCCAGAACCATGAAACATCCATGATTTGAAGTCTTCAATGAAAGTTAGCATATTTGCGAAGGTTCATCTCGAACTTAGCCGGGCGATGTCAACCATTTAGTCGAATCATGAAGAAGGGCATACCTTTTGAATGGGATGAGTCATGTAGCAATGCTTTTAAAAGCATCAAAACCTATTTGATGAAACCCCTGGTTTTGGCTGCACCTGTAGCAGGTCGTCCTTTGATTCTGTATATTGCTGCTCAAGAACGCTCGATGGGGGCATTACTTGCACAAGATAATGAAAATGGAAAAGAGAATGCTTTATACTATTTGAGCAGGACGATGACGCCAAATGAGTTGAAGTATTCGCCAATTGAAAAATTATGTCTGGCTATGATATTTTCCATCCAAAAACTCAAGCATTATTTTCAAGCTCATTCGGTGCGTCTTATCTCTAAGGAAAATCCATTGAAGTATGTCATGTCAAGACCGGTTTTATCCGACAGACTTGCATGATGGTACCTCCAGTTACAACAATTTGAAATCACATATATTCCTCAAAAGGATGTGAAAGGACAAGTGTTGGCAGACTTCTTAGCAGATCATCCAATCCCCACCGAATGGGAATTAACTGATGATCTCCCAGATGAAGATGCACTTGCAATTGAGATTTCTTTACCATGGACGATGTATTTTGATGGAGCATCCCATAAAGAAGGAGCTGGGGCAGGGATTGTGTTTGTATCACCAGAGAGACAAGTGTTGCCATATTTTTTCACCCTAAATGAAAATTACTTAAATAATGTAGCAGAATATCAGGCACTTATGCTTGGCTTAGAGATGACAGTTGATACAATGCGACTACACTTAAGAGTGTACGGAGACTCCAAATTGATGGTGAATCAAATACTTGGAATATATGAAGTCAAGAAACCTGATTTGCTTCCATATGTCAAATACGCCCAAAAACTCATTGAACAACTGGGGGATGTGGAAATTGAGCACGTCCTGAGGAAAGATAATAAGCAAGCCGATGCATTGGCAAAACTTGCCTCGTCAATAGCCATGGTTGGAGGAGAAATTAATATTCCAATTTGCGAGAGTTGGGTGATTGTCACGACCGCACTTGCTAAGGATAGCAAATTCGGGGAAACCGCGACTAAGGGAGGGAATTTAGGAGCGGGATTTAGAAAGGGGTATATTCAGTCTCTTAATGACTCGACTTGTATAAGGAAATCAATCGAAATATCTAGATATCAAGAAGGCCACAAGGGGACCGTACATAATAATATCCAGAAAAAGGGTGCTCAATGAGTTTGAGAACATTGTTAAATAATACATATTGTTTGACAAATAACATAATATCATAACGAAATCAGTGTTCGCAGCGGAATAACATTTTGAGTATATGTATGAAGACATATACTCTACTCTGAGGTACTCATCCTAGATCGACAAAAGCTCCGCTTGCACACTACATCCTCGATCACAGCTCAACCTGCACATTTATAAATACATACAGGGCTAAGTACGAAAGTACTTAGTGGACACTTGCCGAAATTTACATATATGCATAATATTTTATTGTCAAGCCTTTCAATAGCAGTAAGATACGAGGGTTTTCCTTTAAAGACTCGTATTTACCAAACATAATATCATTTATTTCATCAATAACCCGCGCAGGCATTTTAATATCATTAATCACCATATCAGTAACTCGTGCCGAGAGGGAGGCCTCCCTCTACGGACACTATGATCGGCCAACCCGCTAGATGACTCACGATCACAAGGTGTACACTAATTCCGAAGGGATTTGCGGTCCCATCCAGAATCCGAATTCGATTAACATCAGATAGGCAATTAATAACAAAACATAAAGCATTTAGGCATTGACAATATTATTCAAAATTCATAAGCATAAAGTCTTAACAATTCTACTATATGGTTTTAGTTTATACGTAAGAAAGCCCACCTGAATAGCAGACTCACGGTTTAGCTCTAACTCTGGTGCTTGACCTTTAATCCGAGAAAATAAAATAAGATTCTAATTCTCGAAAAATCTCAATAAATGAGGATGCATGAAATGATTATGCATGACTCATATTCTTTTAATTAAATAGAGATGCTAATCCTATTTAAGGAATTAAAGCTCGTCTTATGAGGTCAGATTATTAATCTTTAATAATCTACTCGTCTTAAAATAATCTAATTCACTTACTAAATAAATAATTAGTAAGTCTTAAAAAAATTACTAATTAGAATTAATTAGGATTAATAAAGAGAGCCTAAAATAATAAATCTCATTGAGCTTAACTAAATAAATTGTAGGAGCCCAATTAATAAAAATAATAGGAGCCCATTTATATAAATAATAGAGTCCAAACAATATATATTAGCCCAATGGAAATAAAATAAGCAAAGCCCAAATGAATTAATATCCAGCCCAACAAATAAAATGAACTAGACCCAAATAAAATAAAAACAGGCCCAAAAGAATCGGCCCAAACGAGAAAGGCCCACTCCTCTCTTAAATCTTCACTCTCGGTTCTCTCTACCGACAATCTCGGTCCCTCTCTCTATTTTCTATCACAAAACCAATCTCTCACGTCTCTTTCTATCTATCTAAATTAAACACCACTCAACATCATCTCTCTCTCAATCTTTATTAAAGTTGCCTTTCTCTTTTTATTATCAAAACCAAACACACGTTGCAGACACATTCCATCAACTTTCTTTCTTCTCTCTCTTTTTTTTTAGCATAACCCACCATCTCTCTCATTCTCAAAAAAAACGCTGCTCAACTCTCTCTCTCAAAATCACGCTGCTATCTCTCCAAAATTCCTCACACAGAGCCGCTCAACATCTCCCTCGCCTCTCTTCTCTCCCGTTGCCGCCGACTGTTGCTGTTCGCCGGAGTCGCGGGCTGCTGCTTCTCCTGTTGTCGCCAACTGTTGCTGTTCGCCGGAGTCGCTGAAGTCGCCGTTGGAGTTGCTGCTGCTTCGCCGAAGTCGCTGCTGCTTCGCCGAGTCGCTGCTGCTTCGCCGAGTCGCGGTTGCTGCCTGGAACTGCTGCCGCTCGCCGCCTGCGGCTGGAACCGCTGCTGCTGCTCGCCCGCCAACTGCTGCTCGCCGCCTGACGGAGGCAACTGCTGCCTGAGCACCGAGCCGCTGCTGTAGGGAGGCCGGCGAACAGCCGGGTGTTCGCCGTTTCCAGTTCTTCTCCGAGTTCCGAAGCCGGTGAGAGCTCCATCATCGCGTCGTCTCGTTCGTCTCTCGGTTCAGGCGAAGTCGTGGAGCAACAAGGCGAGCTTCTCGCCTGAACCCACCGCCAAGCACCGAGTCGCTGCTGCTCGTCGTCTCTTGATCAGCCTGAACAGGCCGCGTCCCTTCCTCCTAAAGCTAAGTTATATCCTTGACTCGTCTTCTTCCTACCATGTCTGAGTATCGATAAGCTTAAGCTTCTATGAGTAAGAAAGAATAAGGGTTTAACACTCTGTCAGTGAGCATGCTATCGCTATCCTTGTTCGTTCATTCATGTGCTATGTGTGAGGTACTCATGGTTTGTGTTCTAGAGTGCAGTGGCAGTATACACATAAGTCTTTCTATTGCTATACATAACATGGACTGTTTGATGTAGTGGTAAAACATGATTATGCTCGTTGGTATGAATGCAAACTCGATTGGATAACTGAGGTAGTATAAATACCTTGAATGATGCTTGCTTTGGTGTTTGTTGGCTGTTGTGGTTGGATTAAATGAAGCAGCAGATCGAACTGAAATAATAAAGTTGTTCTTGCATTAATGCAGGTGGAATAAGGGAAGAAGGTGGAGCATTGAAGACAAGCTTACCTTGAGAATACTTGGTAGGATGAATTAAAGGCTCACTTCTCCTTGTGCAGTCCTCAAATGAAGAATGAAGAGAATGCAACAATGTTGGCTGTTTTGAATGACGAGGTGGTTTGGCTGGGAGCTTGTATACTTAGGTGTACTTGGGCATGGCAGCCTGCTGCATAGGCGTGGGAAAAGAAAAGGTGCAGCAAGCTCAAGAGGGGATAGGGGAGTGTGCAGCACATGTCTCCACCCCCTTTCTCTTTTTCCCATTTTCTTGAACTTAGGGGGGGTGGCAGAGTACTGTAGCAACACTGTTGAGTACTGTAGCAATAACTATTGAGTACTGTAGCGGCACTGTAGCAACGACTGTTTGAGTACTGTAGCGGTACTGATTGTTTTGTGTCTACAATAAATCTTTCATTGGTTCTGTATTAGAAACTTTTGGTATCGAGTTTTTCTAATATCGAGCACTTGTATTCAGATACAGATTAATCGAATAATTCTTGTATCCGATATCTATATTGTCTTGTAAAAATCTAACTTAAAACAGTGGATTGCTAAATTAAATCCATAGATTTAATTCGTTCGTCATTCTAATACCTAAATTAAATCCGTAGATTTAATTGGCTTCAAAGTCTGAAATAATTCACGACTTAAGTAACAATATGAAATAAACTCCATCTTGATTAATAAATAACACAACTTTGCTAAGTTGGTTATAACTTTGAATAATAATTATTCATCGGTTCAAAGATTAACGTCGCGATTTTAAACACGCGAAGATAAATAAATGCATACTGCTAGTGTAGCGAATCTGTTTCCAAATTACGTAATTCAGAATCATAGTTGGAATTCATAAAGCGTTTCATTTACTAAAATAGATTAATAAACACGCAATATTGGACTAAAATAAATATAAAAGAGCGGGTTGTTACATACTACCCCTCTTAACAAAAATTTCGTCCCGAAATTTGCATACCTATGTGAAAAGTTCTGGGTATTTTTCTTTCATCTGGTCCTCAAGTTCCCACGTCGCTTCTTCAGGTCCATGGTGTCTCCACAGTATTTTGACTGACGCGATTGATTTATTCCTCAACTCTTGCACCTTTCGGTCCAAAATAGCTTCAGGTTTTTCCTCGTACGTCAAGTCTGGGTTAAGAATCATTTCCTCTTGGTGAATCACGTGTTTGGGGTCAAACACATACCGTCTCAGCTGTGACACGTGGAATACATTGTGGACGTTTCCAAAGCTAGGTGGCAGCGCCAACCTATACGCTACGGGACCTATTCTTTCAAGGATCTCATAAGGTCCTACAAAACGGGGTCTCAACTTACCCTTAACACCGAATCTAACGATTCCTTTCGAGGGTGACACTTTCAGGAAAACCTTGTCTCCAATTTGAAATTGTAGTTCGGTTCGTCGGGTATCGGCATAAGACTTCTGTCTATCCTGGGCCTCTTTAATTCTTGCTCTAATCTGGCGGATGGTCTCAATCATCTCGCTTACTGCATCTGGCCCAAGGATTTTTCTTTCACCCACCTCATCCCAGTAAAGTGGTGATCTACACTTCCTTCCATACAGCGCCTCATAGGGTGCCATATCAATGGTCGCCTGGTAACTGTTGTTGTAGGCGAATTCGATCAACGGTAGCACTGATTCCCAACTTCCTCCTCGGTCTAGCACCACTGTCCTCAACATATCTTCAAGGGTCTGAATTGTCCTTTCTGATTGTCCATCTGTTTGAGGATGAAAGGCGGTGCTAAAGTTTAATCTTGTTCCCAACTCTTTCTGCAAACTGATCCAAAATCTAGAAGTAAATTTTGAATCTCTGTCTGAAGTAATGGATATTGGTATTCCATGTAGCCGTACAATCTCACGGATGTACAGTTGGGCTAGTTTCTCCGATCCATAGGTAATTGGAATCGGTATAAAATGAGCGCTCTTCGTGAGACGGTCTACTATTACCCAAATAGCTGTGTTGCCCCTATTTGTCTTGGGTAGACCCGTCACAAAATCCATTGCTATGTGCTCCCACTTCCATTCTGGGATTTCCAATGGCTGCAATTTCCCATATGGTCTTTGATGTAAAGCTTTCACTTGCTGGCATGCAAGGCAACGCTCTACAAACGAGGCTATATCTCGTTTCATCCCGTCCCACCAAAACTTCTGTTTTAGATCTTGGTACATTTTGGTACTCCCGGGATGAGCGGTATAGGGTGTGTCATGAGCTTCACTCATGATCTCATTTCTGAGTTCCTCGTTATGGGGAACACACAATCTTCCTTCAAAAAGAACGGCGTTATCCGTTGCCTCTTGGTAGCCTCCTGGCGTGCCTGTTCGGATCTTGAGACGAACTTTTTCCAAGCTTTTATCCGCTCTCTGGGCACTGACGATCCTTTCTCTGAGGTCTGGGACGGCTACCAGAGTTGCAATAATTGCTCTTGTCGTTGCCGGTGGCTGAACCACTTCTATCTTCAATTTGTCAAAATCCTTTACAAGCGCGTCCTCTTGAGTGAGAAGAAGTCCTAACTCGGATTGAGTTTTACGACTTAAAGCATCAGCTACTACATTAGCTTTTCCCGGGTGGTAGTTGATACCGCAATCGTAATCCTTCACGAGCTCGAGCCATCTCCTCTGTCTCATGTTCAAGTCTTTCTGCTCGAAAAAGTACTTAAGGCTTTTGTGATCAGTGAAGATTTCACATCTAACTCCGTATAGATGGTGTCTCCAAATTTTCAAAGCATGCACAATTGCTGCTAGTTCCAGATCATGAGTGGGGTAGTTCAATTCGTGTGGCCTTAGTTGCCGTGAGGCATAGGCGATGACCTTTCCTTCTTGCATCAACACACAACCTAGCCCATTTTTGGACGCGTCCGTGAAGATCACGTACTCCTTATCAGCTGCTGGAACTGCTAGCACTGGTGCAGTTGTCAATTTCTTCTTCAGCTCTTGGAAGCTGGCTTCACACTCTTCGTTCCACTTATACTTGATTCCTTTGCGAAGTAATTGCGTCATTGGTCTCGCTATTTTAGAGAATCCTTCGATGAATCTCCGGTAGTATCCCGCCAAACCTAAGAAACTCCGGATTTCATTAGGTGTGGTTGGTGATTTCCACTCGCGCACTGCTTGCACCTTGGCGGGGTCCACCTTAATTCCATCTGCTGATACGATGTGTCCTAGAAACATTACTTCTTTCAGCCAAAATTCGCACTTGCTGAATTTGGCGAACAACTTCTCCGTCTTTAACGTCTCCAGGATGATTCTCAAATGATTTTCATGCTCTTGGTCATTCTTAGAATAGATGAGGATATCATCTATAAACACTAAGACAAATTTGTCTAAGTATGGATGGAAAACTCGATTCATGAGGTCCATGAATACTGCCGGTGCATTGGTTAGACCAAATGGCATGACAACGAATTCATAGTGACCATATCTTGTGCGGAAAGCGGTCTTGGGTATATCCTCTGGTCTGATCTTCAGCTGGTGATACCCAGACCTTAAATCTATTTTTGAGAATACACTGGCTCCCTTGAGTTGATCGAACAAATCATCTATCCTTGGAAGAGGGTATTTGTTTTTAAGCGTCAGTTTGTTCAATTCTCGATAATCAATGCACATCCTCATGGTTCCATCTTTCTTCTTGACAAAGAGCACAGGCGCTCCCCAAGGTGAGACACTGGGCCTGATGAAACCCAAGTCCAAGAGTTCCTGTAGTTGCACCTTCAATTCTTGTAGTTCCTTTGGGGCCATCCTGTATGGTGCCTTTGATACTGGGGCAGATCCAGGTTCTAGATCAATGGTGAAATCTAGTTGCCTGTCTGGAGGTAGTCCCGGCAATATTTCAGGAAAAACTTCTGGAAAGTTTCGTACTATTGCCACATCTTCCACCTTCTTGTCTTCACTAGCTTCCCCGTTTAGGTAGACGAGATAAGCTGTGCTTCCTTCCTTCATCATCTCCTTTCTGGCTTGTAATGCGGATATCACTGGTACTCTTTTCTTCATACCTATGCCGTGAAATTCCGTCGGTTCCTTTCCAGGTGGTCGAAGAGAAATTTTTCGTTCACTACAAAGGATGGTGGCGTGATTTTCAGCTAGCCAGTCCATTCCTAAGATTATATCTACGTCCCACATGAGCAGAATATTAAGATTGTTCGCTACCATCTTAAGTTCTCCTATTTCAAATTCTACGTTCGAGCAAACATGTGTGGTGGTAGATCTTCCTCCTGAGGGTGTAGTGATTCTTAAGGCACACTTAGCTCGTTCTGATTCGATTTCTAAGGTATCTACGCAAGGGGCAGATATAAAAGAATGCGAGGCACCAGTATCGAACAGAATCATAATGGAAAAACCTTTAAGCTTGCCCATACCTGCCAGGTTTCCCTGGTTTTTCTCGGGCTGGTTTTGGGTGAGAGCAAAGGCTCTCGCCTGCTGCGGCAATGGTTGCGGCCGCCTCTGTTGCTGTTGGCGCTGTGGGTGCTGGTGTTGGTATTGCTGCTGGTATGGCTGTTGTTGGCGGGGCTGGTGTTGCCCTTGAACTGCTCGCAGGGGCTGGGCATAAGTGGCCCTGATTGCCGCGCCCTGCTGTTTGTTGGGGCACTGTGAGGAGTAGTGGCCCTTCTGGCCACACGTGTAGCAACTGTCAGTTCCAGCCCTACAGACACCACGATGTGGTTTGTGGCATTTTGGACAAAGGGGAACTTCATTTTGTCTTTGGCTGCCTCCAGCCGGGGCAGGACCCTGTTGCTTCCCTTGTCCTTGTTGCTGATATTGTCCCGACGGCGCATTTCCTTGCCATGGCCTCTTGTTAGTCTGGTTTTCATTCCTTCCCTGGTCGTTCCAGTTACGCTTCCCTTTAAAGTTCTGAGGGCGTGCAGGTGGGTTGGCTGGCGCTGAGGTCGGTGGCGGAGCCAACCTTTCTACTGGCATCGCAGCTTCGATGTCCAGTGCCCTGTTCAAAGACTCAGTGTATGAGAGTCCACCATGACTAGCTAGAGTCATCCGAATCTCGTGCCTCAGACCGGCACAAAATTTCTCCGCCATTTTCTCATCAGTATCCACCTGCTGTGGAGCATAACGCGACAGATCGCAGAACTCTCTGTCATACTCCGTCACCGTCTTCTTCCCTTGTTTTAGGCTATAGAACTCAGCCTCCTTCTTCTTTCTGTAGCTCTTGGGAATATACTTATCGTATAATCCCGTCTTAAAGTCTTCCCAAGTGTATGCTGCCCATTGTTCGGGAGTCAGAGTCTTTCGGCGGGCTTCCCACCAAAAGTCAGCCGATCCGGCTAGTTGGAAAGACATACACGAGAGTCGCTCCTCTTCTGTGCAGTGTAGGAAAGTGAAGATACGCTCCAAGGCGCGTATCCAAGCTTCGGCCTCGGCTGGGTCGCCTGTCCCAGTGAACGTGGGCGGATTCTGTCGAAGAAAAAGTTCTTCAGTCCTTCTAGCAGGGGGTGGAGGGGGTGGGGTAGGTTCCCTGTCGTTTCGCCGCCCTTCAGGTATTTCATCGCGATTTCCATCATTGTTAACGTTTCTTCTAGGGGGGCGACCTCGTTTAGGCGGCATTCTGCAAATTACAAACACCCTTTTTATTACATTCTATACAGGAATCTCTAAGGCAATTAATAAGGAACTGTTTGTCAAATTTAACTTATCATAACTCCAAAACTAAGATATTAACAGGAACCGTTGCATACACAAGTCACATTATTCAAAGTTACTACATTCTTAACTGACTTGTGAAGAATAAAACCCGTAGAGAAACATAAAACATACACGAGATCGTCGTAGAAAGCCCATGCTAGGGTCATATATATATATAGATATCCTGGAAAATTGCCTCATCGAGGGCTTTTACATCGTCAACCAAAATGTAAGTAAAGTCGATCCGAGTACTCCCTATGGTGTACCGGCTTACTAGCTATGCAACCTCAAAATGGTACTTAATCATGGAACGTCAACGTTTTCGTACTAATGCTAGCTAGAGACAACACAAATAAAATCATAGTCATAGATTACAAAAAAAAAAATATCGGAACGAATCATCGTTTCTGGAAAAATCAACAAGCTTAAAAATTATCAAATCCGCGAACCCTGAGTCGCGGTACGGCTGCTCCTCGGTGACGCTAAGGGGTCCTCCTCCGGATCCTCCTCGGGGTCCTCCTCGGGATCCTCCTCGGGGTCCTCCTCAGGATCCTCCTCGGGGTCCTCCTCCTCATCCTCGCCCGGCTCCCAGTTGGGCAACGGAGTCTCTCCCTGGCCCTCGCCTGTCTCCCGCATGACCTGGGCTGAGCGGAAGATGTCGTCCACAATCTCACGGATCGGATCGTCTCTGGTGCTGATCCTGACCGTGGTGCGAGGCTTGATCGGAGCTGGAGGTGGCACGGGCTCGGGACGAGAAATCCTCATCGTACCCTGCGGTGCTGTATCATCATCCTCCTGCATAGGGTATTTGCCCCTATCCAGGAACTCCCTCATGTTGGCCATGACCCTGTCGACCTCTGTCATGGCAGCCTCAAACCTTGCGTCTATCGTAGGTATCGGTGGTGGTGGAGGAGTAGTTGCCCGGAGAGCTGAGTCGGGAGGCGATGGGAAATCCCTGCGAGCCCGTGGACGAGAAGGGCCTGCCTCGTCATCATGCCTACCACGGCGCCCTAGAACTGAGGCTCGTGGTGGAGAATCTCGGGGCAAGGCCATCGAGGGCTCGGGAGCAGTAGTGGGTGCTTCCGCTGGCAAGGGCGTCCCTACCTGTACGTAGTCTCCCGGCAGGATGTAGGGCCCTAGAGGGGCGCGGCCCCACAAGGTGAAACAGGCCTGAAGCTCCGCAATGAAGCTAGGGAAGTCTCCCACGAGGTCGTGGTAATCCTCCCGGCGAAAGATGTAATGAGCAGAGATCATCCTAGCCCATCCCTGCCATTCGGAAGGTAACAGTAAGATCAACCTTTGGATACCGTCATACCCTGATACTCCATGTGCACTCGCTTCCACCCAGTGTCTGTGAAAACCTGCGAGAAATTGTCCGAGGTTATCCCCGTGACATGGAGCATAGGTGCGGTAGGACCGCTCAATCTCCTCTGGACTAGCCCATCGGGGCAGTGGTCGTCGTCGGGTGAATACAGTTCTCGCCATCTAACAAAGGAAGTTCTATCGTCAAAAGTAACACACGACAAGTAACTTAAAGCGATAAGGCTCTAAAATCGGAAAACAAGTTCGGTTCGATAAACAAAACGTACAAAATCACAACATCATCTAAATCTAGTATTTATGCACAAGCCATACAGGTTCTTAATACTTAATCACCGATTAAGAATCCGACTATCATATAGCTCTAGTGTTATTGTTTACCGATCTTAGGGTTTGTTATGCGATGATGATACACTCTTAGATCTAGCAACGAGCACTAAAAGTTTCAACAAATAAGTTCAAAAGGCCAAGCCAAATCGAGATCTCATCAAAGAAAAATACTCGAATATTTAAGCTATGCCCATGCTATCAACGTACTATTAACGTTCGTTACGCTGCTCAATCTTCATGCTCGTGGTTTCATCATGCGACTCTTCGTGTGATTCCTCTTTCTCTATTTCAATCGTCATTATTGATGTCATCGTAACATGAAGGAAAGTTAAGGCATCTCCCTAAGTTCTCTTCTATGTTCCGTTATGTGAGTGAGCATATATAACTTAACAGTTCTAAGTTCTTGTGATTCATACAATAATCATACTTATTCATGCTTCATACATTTCAAGAAATTAACTTAATTAAAACTTGAAAGTACTTACCATAACCTCCGCTGAGCGTGACGAGATGTAGTGCCAAGCTTTTGTCAACTAGTTCAAAGTATATTGACTTACTTACTCTAGACTCAACTTAGAAGGAATGACTAGTACTCAGAGCAAAAGAAACGCTCTGATACCATTCTGTCACGACCGCACTTGCTAAGGATAGCAAATTCGGGGAAACCGCGACTAAGGGAGGGAATTTAGGAGCGGGATTTAGAAAGGGGTATATTCAGTCTCTTAATGACTCGACTTGTATAAGGAAATCAATCGAAATATCTAGATATCAAGAAGGCCACAAGGGGACCGTACATAATAATATCCAGAAAAAGGGTGCTCAATGAGTTTGAGAACATTGTTAAATAATACATATTGTTTGACAAATAACATAATATCATAACGAAATCAGTGTTCGCAGCGGAATAACATTTTGAGTATATGTATGAAGACATATACTCTACTCTGAGGTACTCATCCTAGATCGACAAAAGCTCCGCTTGCACACTACATCCTCGATCACAGCTCAACCTGCACATTTATAAATACATACAGGGCTAAGTACGAAAGTACTTAGTGGACACTTGCCGAAATTTACATATATGCATAATATTTTATTGTCAAGCCTTTCAATAGCAGTAAGATACGAGGGTTTTCCTTTAAAGACTCGTATTTACCAAACATAATATCATTTATTTCATCAATAACCCGCGCAGGCATTTTAATATCATTAATCACCATATCAGTAACTCGTGCCGAGAGGGAGGCCTCCCTCTACGGACACTATGATCGGCCAACCCGCTAGATGACTCACGATCACAAGGTGTACACTAATTCCGAAGGGATTTGCGGTCCCATCCAGAATCCGAATTCGATTAACATCAGATAGGCAATTAATAACAAAACATAAAGCATTTAGGCATTGACAATATTATTCAAAATTCATAAGCATAAAGTCTTAACAATTCTACTATATGGTTTTAGTTTATACGTAAGAAAGCCCACCTGAATAGCAGACTCACGGTTTAGCTCTAACTCTGGTGCTTGACCTTTAATCCGAGAAAATAAAATAAGATTCTAATTCTCGAAAAATCTCAATAAATGAGGATGCATGAAATGATTATGCATGACTCATATTCTTTTAATTAAATAGAGATGCTAATCCTATTTAAGGAATTAAAGCTCGTCTTATGAGGTCAGATTATTAATCTTTAATAATCTACTCGTCTTAAAATAATCTAATTCACTTACTAAATAAATAATTAGTAAGTCTTAAAAAAATTACTAATTAGAATTAATTAGGATTAATAAAGAGAGCCTAAAATAATAAATCTCATTGAGCTTAACTAAATAAATTGTAGGAGCCCAATTAATAAAAATAATAGGAGCCCATTTATATAAATAATAGAGTCCAAACAATATATATTAGCCCAATGGAAATAAAATAAGCAAAGCCCAAATGAATTAATATCCAGCCCAACAAATAAAATGAACTAGACCCAAATAAAATAAAAACAGGCCCAAAAGAATCGGCCCAAACGAGAAAGGCCCACTCCTCTCTTAAATCTTCACTCTCGGTTCTCTCTACCGACAATCTCGGTCCCTCTCTCTATTTTCTATCACAAAACCAATCTCTCACGTCTCTTTCTATCTATCTAAATTAAACACCACTCAACATCATCTCTCTCTCAATCTTTATTAAAGTTGCCTTTCTCTTTTTATTATCAAAACCAAACACACGTTGCAGACACATTCCATCAACTTTCTTTCTTCTCTCTCTTTTTTTTTAGCATAACCCACCATCTCTCTCATTCTCAAAAAAAACGCTGCTCAACTCTCTCTCTCAAAATCACGCTGCTATCTCTCCAAAATTCCTCACACAGAGCCGCTCAACATCTCCCTCGCCTCTCTTCTCTCCCGTTGCCGCCGACTGTTGCTGTTCGCCGGAGTCGCGGGCTGCTGCTTCTCCTGTTGTCGCCAACTGTTGCTGTTCGCCGGAGTCGCTGAAGTCGCCGTTGGAGTTGCTGCTGCTTCGCCGAAGTCGCTGCTGCTTCGCCGAGTCGCTGCTGCTTCGCCGAGTCGCGGTTGCTGCCTGGAACTGCTGCCGCTCGCCGCCTGCGGCTGGAACCGCTGCTGCTGCTCGCCCGCCAACTGCTGCTCGCCGCCTGACGGAGGCAACTGCTGCCTGAGCACCGAGCCGCTGCTGTAGGGAGGCCGGCGAACAGCCGGGTGTTCGCCGTTTCCAGTTCTTCTCCGAGTTCCGAAGCCGGTGAGAGCTCCATCATCGCGTCGTCTCGTTCGTCTCTCGGTTCAGGCGAAGTCGTGGAGCAACAAGGCGAGCTTCTCGCCTGAACCCACCGCCAAGCACCGAGTCGCTGCTGCTCGTCGTCTCTTGATCAGCCTGAACAGGCCGCGTCCCTTCCTCCTAAAGCTAAGTTATATCCTTGACTCGTCTTCTTCCTACCATGTCTGAGTATCGATAAGCTTAAGCTTCTATGAGTAAGAAAGAATCAGGGTTTAACACTCTGTCAGTGAGCATGCTATCGCTATCCTTGTTCGTTCATTCATGTGCTATGTGTGAGGTACTCATGGTTTGTGTTCTAGAGTGCAGTGGCAGTATACACATAAGTCTTTCTATTGCTATACATAACATGGACTGTTTGATGTAGTGGTAAAACATGATTATGCTCGTTGGTATGAATGCAAACTCGATTGGATAACTGAGGTAGTATAAATACCTTGAATGATGCTTGCTTTGGTGTTTGTTGGCTGTTGTGGTTGGATTAAATGAAGCAGCAGATCGAACTGAAATAATAAAGTTGTTCTTGCATTAATGCAGGTGGAATAAGGGAAGAAGGTGGAGCATTGAAGACAAGCTTACCTTGAGAATACTTGGTAGGATGAATTAAAGGCTCACTTCTCCTTGTGCAGTCCTCAAATGAAGAATGAAGAGAATGCAACAATGTTGGCTGTTTTGAATGACGAGGTGGTTTGGCTGGGAGCTTGTATACTTAGGTGTACTTGGGCATGGCAGCCTGCTGCATAGGCGTGGGAAAAGAAAAGGTGCAGCAAGCTCAAGAGGGGATAGGGGAGTGTGCAGCACATGTCTCCACCCCCTTTCTCTTTTTCCCATTTTCTTGAACTTAGGGGGGGTGGCAGAGTACTGTAGCAACACTGTTGAGTACTGTAGCAATAACTATTGAGTACTGTAGCGGCACTGTAGCAACGACTGTTTGAGTACTGTAGCGGTACTGATTGTTTTGTGTCTACAATAAATCTTTCATTGGTTCTGTATTAGAAACTTTTGGTATCGAGTTTTTCTAATATCGAGCACTTGTATTCAGATACAGATTAATCGAATAATTCTTGTATCCGATATCTATATTGTCTTGTAAAAATCTAACTTAAAACAGTGGATTGCTAAATTAAATCCATAGATTTAATTCGTTCGTCATTCTAATACCTAAATTAAATCCGTAGATTTAATTGGCTTCAAAGTCTGAAATAATTCACGACTTAAGTAACAATATGAAATAAACTCCATCTTGATTAATAAATAACACAACTTTGCTAAGTTGGTTATAACTTTGAATAATAATTATTCATCGGTTCAAAGATTAACGTCGCGATTTTAAACACGCGAAGATAAATAAATGCATACTGCTAGTGTAGCGAATCTGTTTCCAAATTACGTAATTCAGAATCATAGTTGGAATTCATAAAGCGTTTCATTTACTAAAATAGATTAATAAACACGCAATATTGGACTAAAATAAATATAAAAGAGCGGGTTGTTACAGTGATACCACCTCTGTTTGAAGGGGAGGACTGTGAAGAAAATGATATAAATGCGGTTGAAGTCTTCGTGATAGAAAAAGAAGATTGGCGCCAACTGTTGGTGGATTACTTGAAATATGTTAGATTGCCAAGTGATCTGCGTCGAAGAATTGATATTCGTCGCCGTGCCACTCATTTTATTTACTTCAAATGAACAGTTTATAAAGATCATTTCATGGAGTTCTCTTAAGGTGTTTGAGTGACGAAGAAGCCTCTAAAGCAATGGAAGAAGCTCATTCTGGAGTTTGTGGTGCACATCAATCAGGCCCGAAGTTACACTTTAGAATTAAAAGAATGGGTTACTATTGGCCAACTATGGTGAAAGACTGTTTGGACTACGCGCAGAGGTGTCAAGCTTGTCAATTCCATGCAAATCTTATTCATCAACCACCTAAGCCATTGCACCCCACAATCGCCTCTTGGCCTTTTGATGCTTGGGGCATGGATGTTGTAGGGCCTTTGACGAAATCATCAGGGGGGACACTTATATATCTTGGCGGCGACTGACTACTTCTCCAAATGGGCTGAAGCACTACCCCTAAAGGAAGTAAAGAAAGAAACTGTTGCTGATTTCATCAAGACCCACATCATCTACCGCTATGGAGTCCCTCGTTACATCATGACGGATAATGGAACACCTTTTAGCAATACATTGATAAATAAGCTTTGTGAAAAATTTGGGTTCAAGCAACGGAAGTCGTCGATGTACAATGCCGCTGCCAATGGATTAGCCGAAGCTTTCAATAAAACTTTGTGCAATTTGTTGAAGAAAGTGGTTGCAAAGACGAAGCATGATTGACACGAAAGGATTGGAGAAGCACTATGGGCATACAGAACAACTCAAAGGACTCCAACGCAAGCAACTCCATATTCGTTGGTGTATGGCGTGGAAGCCGTCATTCCCCTCGAACAGCAGATCCCATCACTAAGAATTGCTATACAAGAAGGATTGACTGAAGAAAAAAATGCCCATCTGCGCTTGGAAGAGTTAGAAGCATTGGATGAAAAGAGATTGGAAGCTCAGCAAAGATTGGAATGTTATCAAGCTCGCCTTTCAAAAGCTTCCAATAAGAAGATACGACCACGCTCTTTCCAAGTTGGAGATTTGGTACTTGCAGTGAGAAGGCCGATTATCACCACTTATCGTGTTGGAAACAAGTTTGTATCAAGATGGGATGACCCATATGTTGTCAAGTTGGTCTTTGAACTACGTTTTGACTTGATCCCTTTCAAAAAGGGTACGTAGGCAGCTTAGATATTTCTAAGTTCAGTCATGATTTGGAGTTGTCTTTTCAAGTGGATTGTTATCATTCAAGCTAGGTGATACTTTAAGATTCAATGATTACGATTAATTATTTGGATCAATGTGTTTAAAGAACGAAATGATACTTTGAAAATATCATGAAGAAAGTAAATGTGTCATATACTTTATTGCATAAATGTTTACTACGACAAAACAACCAAATGAAAGTGCAAAAAAAAAAGAGTAGCGATAAACCAAACAAAGCTAAGCAAATGGGTCTTGATCTTCCAATGATTTTTGAGCAACCATTAAGAAACGCTCTGAATTCTTCTCTTTCTTCACTATCTCATCATCAATAAGAGGGGAATTCTTGTACTTTTCAATCGCTCCATTGAGTCCTATGATCTCATCTCGAGTAGTTTGAAGCACTTCACTATGATCTCTCAAAGACTTGGTCAACGCATCTTTCCGCTCCTCTAGCTCGGCAAGCTCCTTCTTAATATCTTTGACTTGAGCAATCTCTTCCTTTTCTTTAACCCGAGCATCATGAAGGCGAGCCTTGTTGTTGCGAAATTGTTGCCCCGAACTCGCCCCAAACTCAGGAGATGTCGACCTTGCCTTGTCATATGTAGCAGCTCGGATAAAAAATGTGTCGATACTAGCTTCTAGCTTCAAGATGAGAAAGATCAAAGTCTTGTGACAACCCCTTCATACGAGAAATGCTAACTCGTACCTCCTCCTCGATAGATGATAGATGTTGTGTTGGCGTCCTTACTATCTTGTCACGGAGAACACCCCAAATATTTTTGAGACATAATCTGATTTAAGTATAAAAAATACTTGTGCTGTTGAATTCAGAGATAGCTCCAACCTTAGCTCCAACTTTAATCGCGGGTGCAGCCCTTACTTTCTCATTGAGAACGGGAATTGCATTTAAATGATCACCCTCAATAGACTCAATGTTATCCTGCGAACTTTCCTCGACATCAACATCAAAAGCCTCTTCACGTGCCTGGAAGAACAAATATATATATATATATATACATATATGTCAATCCAATGAGGCAACAAAATTTTTTTTGACGTCAACATGTGAATAAGGAAATGATAGATAAATACCTCATCCACAACAAAAGAAGGATTGCGATGATCGCCTTGGACTTGTTCCTCGACCTCAAGAACCTCGTCATGCGTCTAAAAGTGGAATGTGTCAAAAATAAAAAAGGGGGATTGCTAACATATGAAGAAATTGATGGTCAAGAAATACCTTTGTCACAGTAGAGCTCGAATCATGATGATCACCTTGAGAATGCTCATTAATAAATTCCGCGAGCTCGACATGTTTTCTCTTCCAATTACGTTCATCGCTGCTACTATTGACGCCACCCAAGGAAGCCGCATCCACTTTACGTTTTTCTTTGGGAGGGGAAAGTTGCTCGGCATTGTCTCGATCCTTTGAAGCACTATTTATTTTTGGCGGAGCTTGTATCGCGTTTTCTTCAAATGAGCGTTTATACACTTGACTCCACCAATCTTTGTAATCCGCACTTAAAAGCTTTTTCGTAGTCGAAGGTACGCAAGAAAGACGAGCTTTGGACGCAGACTTACGCAGCACAGTTGCATCCTAATATTTAAGACCATATTCCAAAGAAGCTTTTTAGAAATTGTGAGAAAGAACACCCGGCATCACTTGGTAGAACCCAAATTGGCGACTAAAGTGATGTGGACTATAAAGCTCAACAACAAAACCATCTTCTAACCTTCGAGTTAAATAGTTGGAACGGACAGCCATGAAGTAGCAAAAAAATCGGATTCCTTTGCATTCTCATCATCGATGAAAGAGTTGTCTTTATCCCAACTATACATCGTGCAACTCCATGCGACTTGATCGCCTTTATGAATCTATTTACGAGCTTTCACACCATCATAAAATCTCGCACCTCCTTCCTCCAAGTATTGAACCATCTTGGGAGCACAAGAGTCTCATTCAAGTGGAAAATGGGTCTTAAAGTAATAAGCCATCCATGCGTAGACGAAATGGGCGGGAAAAGCTGCTCGAAGTCGAAAAGGTTCCACGGAATCCAAAATCTTATTTAAACCTCGAAAGATACTAGCCAAGACTGGAACGCTGAGAGCCACCTTTTGTTGAGTCGCCATGATGCACACCATTTTGAATGTGGTCGGCCTAATCAATGTGGCGTCTCCTTCGGGAAGAACAAAAGAACACAACCAACAAGCAAGATACGCCGCCAAATAAGTTTCGTCCCAATAATACTCGTCGATCTTAAGCTTAAAAAATAAGCCCTTCTCGATAGAAGACCATGGTTCGTGAGCTCGGAACTCGCCGGTATGATTGTGTGTGACTTTAGATGGCACCGACTTCTTTTCCTTGCGTGGTGGAGGTGGTTGATACCTTGACTTCTTCTTGGACCAAAACTTGATCCACTCCTCAATTGTGACTGAGCATCTTGGAGCCTTCCCATTGACATTCCCAATAGCATGGTAGGCGTGGAGAAGATACTTGCAGCTTATAGGAACAAATCGATCCCCATTCTGAGCGACGCCAAGAAGCTCCTTCGTGCAAGGCACCACCTCGTCATAAAATCTGCCAATGGCTGGAAGGCCGGACAAGAATTGCAAATCCCACAAAGAAATGGATAGCTCGCCGCTTGACGTTAACAATGTGTTGGTTGTTGGACACCAAACCTCGCAAAACGCCTTCATCACTTCGGTGTTGCGATCATAGGTGAAAGAGAAGCATATACGGGGTCGTAAATCCCGGCAGTTCGAAGCTCGCTTGCAAATCGGCTAAGGACGTCTTCACTCCACTCCCAATATCCTTTGATATAGTGAAACTCTCCAAAAAATTGCATGTCATCCCTCCACTTAGCGTTCTCTTCGGCAATCCGTCGATCCAAAGTCAATAAGGGAGTCACCTCGTAAGTTAGTTGATGATGAGCCACCTCCAAAGTCCAAGCCATAGTCGTTTTGGTAAGCCTAGCCTCTCGAGTCCTTTGCTAGTTGATTGCTCCTTGTTGTCCAAAACCATCAAATAATCTTGATTGGAGACACAAATATCCGTGAAGTAAACCATGATGAAGCGTTCCAAGAAAGATGTAAAGCAAAGCTCCTTGATTGATGAGTGCAAAGTTCCAAAAACTCCAAGCAAAGCTCCTTGATTGATGGGTGCAAAGTCTCCAAAAACTCCAAGCAAAGCTCGTTGATTGATGGGTGCAAAGTCTCCAAAAGCGCCAAGCAAAACCCCTTGATTGATGCGTGCAAAGTCTCCAAAAACTCCAAGCAAAGCTCCTTGATTGATGGGTGCAAAGTCTCCAAAAGCGCCAAGCAAAACTCCTTGATTGATGAGTGCAAAGTCTCCAAAAGCTCCAAGCAAAGCTCCTTGATTAATGGGTGCAAAGTCTCCAAAAGCGCCAAGCAAAGCTCCTTAATTGATGGGTGCAAAGTCTCCAAAAACGCCAAGCAAAACTCCTTGATTGATGGATGCAAAGTCTCCAAAAGCGCCAAGCAAAACTCCTTGATTGATGGATGCAAAGTCTTCAAACAATGCAAGCAAAACTCCAAAGATGCCAAGCAAAGCTCCGGGATTGATGGATGCAAAGCTCCAAAGATGCCAAGCAAAAGCTCCTTGATTGAAGGGTGCAAAATCTCCAAAAAAAATGCCCAGCAAAGCTCCAAGATCGACGTGTGCAAAGTCCCCAATTCCTACCAAAAAAAAAAAAAATCAAGGTAAAAGAAAGGAATTTATTCTCTCTAACATTCTGCCAAATATGTAGTGTGCATAACATCAAAGTTAAATTCTTGCAACTATGAAGGATAGCTTACCTCAAATGCCAAGAAGAAAAATTAAAGGAAAACCAAGGTTTTGCAGCAGCAATCTCAAGCTTCCCCTTACGTCTTTGCAAAAAAAAAAAGGAAGAAGAGAATTAGCACGAGACAATCTCAAGAAAGTGAAAAAAATTCGTAGGATTTTCTCACAGATAATTCATCGAACACCTGGCGGGCAGAATACAAAAAATCAATTGCTCAAAGCCATGGAAAGAAGAGCTTACCAAGAATTCGACACTAAACACTACCAGCAGAAGAAAGTCAGAAGAAAAGGTTTCTGGGTGCGATTCTCGTCTGAATTTGAACAACAAAAAGTTGAACTTTAGCACCTTTTATATAGTGCTAGTTTCCTATGTCCAATAGAAGTCTGTTCTCTTATGCAACTGCTTGGAGGTAACTTACGATAGTCTTATCAGAATTGACAGCTGATAATTTCAAAGAGTTTGGAATTTGGAGTCCATTTAGCTTGATGGTTACTGATGATTGCAGCGTTATCTTAACATGAGATACTATTGTTCTGATAAGATTAATGATTATCTATATGAGCAAGAGATTGGAACAGCGAAAGAACCGTGTCATTGGGGAAGTCTGATATTGAAAGACTTCGCAAGTTGTTCCGTACATTTGCTAAAGATCGTATACATTTGCTGTAAGATCAAAATGGTGAATAACAGAATGCGACGAAGAAGAAGATGTACGTGGTTCGGCCACTAACGACCTACGTCCACGGAGGGTGAAGAGAAATTTTATTGACAGATTTGAGAACTCGCCGGAGTTACAGAACTTGATCGGAAATCTTGAGAAACGCAACTCAAGAATATTACACAGCACTCACACCAACTACACTCCTTTTCTTTCTTGTTACAGTGAAAGATCGAATTTAAAACCCTAACTAACTCACTCAATATTGAGCTAGAAACGACACCGCTTCAACAGAAACGTAATACATGAAGTAAATAAGAAACGCGACTTATAATACTTCATCTGCACAACTCATGCTATTCCTCTGACCAGCGAGGAAAAGTTTCCAGAGCAGAGAAATGACTCCAGAGGAATGACGCCAGAGAAATCATCTTCCAGAGGAATCAACCGCCAGAGGATTCGACCACCAGAGGAATCGACCGCCAGAGGATTTGACCACCAGAGGAATCGGCCGCCAGAGGAATAAAAAATGCAGCCAAATTCGAAGCCACCTTTCACAACAATCTCCACCTTGGCAAGAAATTGCTGCCAACAAAATATGTATCTCCTTCCCCTCAAAACCATGCCCCACTACAGGGCATCCCTTCCACTTCAAAGATCAGAGCATGACACCAAGTTGATCAATCTTCTACAGTGGTTAAATTTGGTAGAAGGAAGAACCTTGGTTAACATGTCAGTTGGATTATCTTCTGTTCCAATCTTAAGAACTTTGACCAACCCTTTAGCAACAATGTCTTTGACAAAATGATGTCGGACATCTATATGCTTTGATCTTTCATGGAATACACTATGTTTTGTCAAACATATGGCACTCTGACTGTCACAATAGACATTCACTGATTTCTGCTGAATCCCAAATTCCTTTAGAATTCCTTTAAGCCATATTGACTTCTTTACTGCCTCTGTGAGAGCCATGTACTCAGATTCTGTTGTAGACAAAGATACTACACTTTGCAGACTGGATTTCCAAGATATTGCAGAACCATACAGCAAAAATACATAACCAGTCTGTGATCTCCTGTTGCCAATATTTGCAGCATAGTCAGAATCTACAAATCCTTCTAGAGCTTCCCTATTGAAGTCTTTTATCTTTTCAAACAGAATACCAGTTGATGCAGAACCTTTCAGAAATCTCATAATCCATTTCATGCCTTCCCAATGAGATAAATCTGGATCTGCCATGTATCTGCTAAGAACACTGATAGCATGACCAAGATCAGGTCTTGTACAGACCATAGTATACATGATACTCCCCACTGCACTCGCATATGGAATTTTATCCATTTCAGCTCTTTGATTATGAACTTTAGGCTTCTGCTTTTCAGTTAATCTGAATTGAGGCCCCAGAGGAATGCTGACCACTTTTGCTTCATGCATATTGAATCTTTTCACAACTTTCTGAGCATAAGCTTCCTGCACCAGCCACAGCTTCCCATTCTTCCTATCCCTTTTGATATCCATCCCTAATATTCTCCTGGCATCACCAAGCTGCTTCATCTCAAATATAGATTCAAGATCTCTCTTCAAAATCTGAATTTCCCTTTTGCTCTTACTTGCTACAAGCATGTCATCAACATAAAGCAACAAGTAAGATACTGTATCTTGTCCAGCATTCTTTACATAGACACAGTTGTCATATTGAGATCTAGAATATCCAATTTTCCTCATATGGCTGTCAAACTTCAAGTACCATTGCCTACTGCTTTGTTTCAGGCCATAGAGACTCTTCTTCAACAAGCATACTTTGTCTTTGTTTTCAGGAAGAATGAAACCTTCAGGCTGCTCCATGTAGATGGTTTCTTCAAGGTCTCCATGAAGGAAAGCAGTTTTAACATCTAACTGTTCTAATTCCAGATCAAACTGAGCAACCAAAACCAACAGTATTCTTATTGAGCTGTGCTTGACTACAGGTGAAAAAACTTCATTGTAGTCAATGCCTTCCTTCTGTGTGTATCCTTTTGCCACTAATCTGGCTTTGAATCTTAGTATCTCTTGTTTCAGCATTTCAATCTTTCTTTTGAATATCCACTTGCATCCAATTGTTTTCTGATCAAGTGGTCTGTTCACAAGAATCCATGTAAAATTTTTCATCAAAGAATCTATCTCCTCTTTCATGGCCTTCAGCCACCTCTCTTTATCTGGACTCTTAATTGCTTCAGAATAATTGTTTGGTTCTGAATGCAAAGTATCAGATGCAACCATTAGTGCATATGCTGTGAGACTTTCATCTCTGAACCTGATAGGTGGTTGAGTTGTTCTTCTCACCCTGTCTCTGGCCAATTGGTATTGACCAAGATCCTGCTGCTCTTGATTTGTTGGGATATCTGACTCATATCCCTGATCTTCATCATCTGAGGAATGTTGGAGTTGAGGATCATCAGGCTGTGGATTCAGCTCCACCTCCACCTTTGCTTTACCTCTGTCTGCTTCTGTCTGTTTTTCAGGGAGAATACTAGTCAACTTTTGATAGGGCATCTTCCCTTCATCAAAAGTTACATCCCTGCTTATAATGATTTTTCCTTCCCCTTGCTCTAAACACCACAGTCTGTACCCTTTAGTACCTTCAGGATATCCCAGAAATAAGCACCTTTTTGCTCTTGCTTCCAGCTTGTCTTGCTTAATGTGAGCATAGGCAAGACATCCAAAAGTTCTGAGATAGCTGTAGTTTACTGATCTTCCTGACCATTTCTCTTTTGGTACTTCATGGTTGATGGCAGAGGAAGAACATCTATTTATTAGATAGGTCGCAGTAGATGCAGCTTCCCCCCAAAATGTCTTTGGTAGTCCTGCTGACAGCAACATACATCTTATTCTCTCTAAGACTGTTCTGTTCATCCTTTCAATTACCCCATTTTGTTGAGGGTTCTTTGGAACGGTGGTATGCCTTTTGATCCCTTTTGCATCACAGTAGGTTTTGAACTCATTTGACAAGAATTCAAGACCATTGTCTGTTCTCAGACATTTCAACTTCAACTCCTTTTCTATCTCAACAGATTGATTCCATATCTTAAACTTCACAAAGGTCTCATCCTTTGACTTCATCACATACAACCACAGTTTTCTAGAGAAGTCATCTATTAAGGATAGGAAATACCTTCCTCCTCCAATCGTGGCAGTTCTGCTGGGGCCCCACAAGTCAGCATGCACATATTCAAGAGGTTTGGTTGAAATATGCTTGCCTTTAGGGTATGGGAGCTTCTTGCTCTTAGCCAGTGTGCAGTATTCACAGCTTTCAAGTTTGAATGCTCCACCTTCATTAAGAATCCCTTTCTTAGCCAGATGATTCATGCCACTCTCACTTAAATGCCCCAGCCTGCCATGCCATAGCTTTCCTTTGTCATGAGATGCTATTGCTGATTCTCCAACAATGGTGCTTCCATCCATATGATAAAGGCCATTTCTCCTTATGCCTTTCAGTATCACATTTGATCCCTTCAAAACAAGGATGGATCCAGCATGTGACTTGAAATCAAAACCTTTCTTTTCTAGAATTCCCAAGGATATGAGATTCCTTTTGATCTCAGGAATATACCTAACATCAGTTAAGGTTCTTATAGAATTGTTGTGAACTCTTATCTTGATACTCCCAATGCCTCTGACTTGACAAATCTGATCATTCCCCAAAATGACTGTTCCCATGATTTCTTCTTTCAAGTCGATGAACCATTCTTTGTTGGGTGACATGTGGAAGGAACATCCAGAATCCAGAATCCAAGAATCTCCCACAGTAGATTTCATCACATTTAGAGCTTCACTGTTTTCTGTCTCCTCAGCCACATCTGCAGAATTCTGGTTCTGATTTGTGCCTTGTTGTTGCATTTTCCTTTTCCAAGAATAGCAATTCTTCTTGATGTGCCCCGGTTTCTTGCAGTGAAAACATTTTTTTACATCTTCTCCATCATTTTCCTTGTGTTTCTATTGAGCACCTTTCTTTCCCTGAGAATTTGCTTTCTTGAATTTAGAGGTCTTTCCCTTCTGAACATTTAGGCTTTCATGCTGAGAAGATTGTTTATCTACTGCACTCTTGTTCTTTTCCTTTCCTTTGAGAACTCCAAGAACATCTTCCAATGTAATCAGATCCTCCTTGGCAATCAACAAAGCATCTTTCAGATGCTCATAGGATTTAGGCAATGCATTCAGTAATAACAATGCCTTATCCTCATCCTTCATCTCTCCATCAACACATTCAAAATCATCCAACGATTTTTGAAAATCATCAAGTTTTTCAGATAAATCCTTATCATCTAAGATTTTGAACTGAAATAGATGTTGTTTAACAAACAATCTATTCGCCATGGTTTTAGCCATATAGAGAGAATTGAGTTTCTTCCATACCTTGATTGCGGTATCTTCCCTTGACACCTCACGCAAAACTCGATCGCCAAGACATGGGAGGATCGCGCTGCGGGCTTTCTTGTCCATCTCTTGACGACTCATCCTGCCTCCCTTGTCATCTTCCTTAGAATCCACCAATTTAGCATTCAATGCATCATCCAATCCCTGATGAATGAGCGTGGCTTCCATCTTGATCTTCCATATGGAAAAATCGTTTTTCCCATTGAACTTCTCGAAATCAAATCGAGCCGAAGTCATCGTTGTGGATTCGATTTCCACAGACGGCGCCAAATGTAAGATCAAAACGGAGAATAACAGAATGCGACGAAGAAGAAGATGTACGTGGTTCGGCCACTAACGACCTACGTCCACGGAGGGTGAAGAGAAATTTTATTGACAGATTTGAGAGCTCGCCAGAGTTACAGAACTTGATCGGAAATCTTGAGAAACGCAACTCAAGAATATTACACAGCACTCACACCAACTACACTCCTTTTCTTTCTTGTTACAGTACAAAACTCAATGTGAAAGATCGAATTTAAAACCCTAACTAACTCACTCAATATTGAGCTAGAAACGACACCGCTTCAACAGAAACGTAATACATGAAGTAAATAAGAAACGCGACTTATAATACTTCATCTGCACAACTCATGCTATCCCTCTGACCAGCGAGGAAAAGTTTCCAAAGCAGAGAAATGACTCCAGAGGAATGACGCCAGAGAAATCATCTTCCAGAGGAATCAACCGCCAGAGGATTCGACCACCAGAGGAATCGACCGCCAGAGGAATCAAAAATGCAGCCAAATTCGAAGCCACCTTTCACAACATTTGCTAAAGAATAATTTTTTTTAAAAGACTTTGCAAGTCTCAACATGTCTTCAAATTGATTGAAGAAAGGAAATGATATAAAGTGGGCCATGTAACTTTACTTGTAGACATGCACATTTGGGCCCCTAGCTCTCGGTCATATCAAACTCTAATATGGCCCAAGCTTTGTTGAGCACAAGTCATGTTTCTTGACTTGGTTAAATTAGCGAAAGAGAAAATGGCAAATGGACTTAACACTTAATTAGGCCTACTAATTATTTTAAAAAGCCCAAATTGAAGAGCTTGATTCATCTTGATGGACTTTAGTTGATTACTCAGTGCAATATTGGAGAAGAAACTCCTGAATATGAGTATAAACTATTTACAAAGTCAAATTCAAATTCAAATTTAAGAACTCTTAAATATGAGTATAAACTATTTACAAAGTCAAATTCAAATTCAAATTCAAGAACTCCTTAATATGAGTTTAAACTATTAAATAAGTTCGAGACTCGTCCATTTCCAAAGACAATATGTCCATGAACAAGTCTCGATAGGGCAATTTGTAGGCAATTAAATTTATAGCCTATAAAATCCTGCCATGTGGAAATTATAAATTAAATATGAAATTATATATTTTATTTTATATTTTGGAATTAAATTAAACAAAATTCCAAGATTAAATAAATATGATTAATATTTGATTATGTGGATTTATTGACCAATCAGAAATTGACATGTGGAAAATCTACATAAAATATTAAATATTTTATGTAGATAAATACAAATATTGATGGACCAATCAAATCGCGCCACCTCAGCTCTAAAAGCCCAATATGACAGGCCGAAGCCCACAACCCACTCCATTCTTCACCTATAAATATGGGTCATTTGTGGAGTCAAAGAGAACAGAAATCATTTTTTGAGAGCTCAAGCATTGAAGGAGTAACTAGTAATTAAGTCACTACAACGAAGTCATCTCCAACAATCAAGGCGTTCTACAAGGAAGTCAACGAGTTCTTCATCAAATTCATCCAAGTCAACGTTTGATTCAGAAATAAGGTGGAAGCCCTCTGGATTGATGTTATCAAATCAAATTCAAGTCAACATTCAAGTTCAAGGAGATCAAGAAATTATATTTTCCTCCAAGGATTTGAAGAAGTTTGAAGAGGAGAATCAGAGGATTAAAGTAGAGAATCGCAACCCGCAACAAATTCATCTCAATCCATATATTTTGGATTTGTACACATTGTTTGTAATTGATTAAATTGAATACAATAAAATTTGTGTTTACAGCTTAATTCACATAATTTTATAAGAAACCAAATGCATTTTGGGGACAATGTTAGGTCTTGTTGGCAATATTTGAAGCTACTTTGACGCAAGAGTTGGTATTATTTAAACATTCATTTAAATAAACAAAATATACACTACAAAAAAATATATCGGACACCGACGGAATTTCTGACGGAAAATAAGCCGTTAGTAATCACCGACGGAACAACGGTGGAATTCCGACGAAGATGTTTTCAAAATTTTACCGACGAAATAGCGACGGAATTATTACCGACGGAAAATAATCTGTCGTTATATATTATTCATTATTTTTAATTATTTTTTTTAAATTTACCGACGGAATAGCAACGGAAAATAATCCGTCGTTAAATATTATTTATTATTTTTAATTTATTTTTTTAAATTTATCGACGGAATAGCGACGGAATTATTAGCGACGAAAAATATTCCGTCGTTAAATATTACTCCCTCCGTCCACAAAAAACATGCCACTTTGCTTTCGGCACGGGTTTTAAGAAAATGTGAGTAAAGTTGGTAGTGGAGTAAGGGTCCCACTTTAAATGTGAGTGGAGTTGTGTGGACCCTACTACTAAAAATGGAAGTGGCATATTTTTTGTGGACGGACGAAAAAGGAAATTGTGGCATATTTTTGGTGGACGGAGGGAGTATTTATTATTTATTTTTAATTTTTTTTCAATTTTTTAAATTTTTTTATTTTTTAATTAATAATCCGTCGGTAATTCCGTCGGTAAATATTATTAATTTTTTTAAATATTTTTATTATTTTTTAATTAATATTCTAATTTATTCTTATTTTTAAATTATTGAGAATATTTTAAATTTATCGTTGTTTTCAACAATAATATATACTCCCTCCGTCCCATAATAAGTGGCCACATTCTTTTCGGCACGGAGATTAAGAAATTGAGTGTTATATGTTTTAATAGAGTGTGGCCTACAATTGTTGACCAAATTAGTGAGTAATTGTTGACTTAATTAAAGTAATTTTGGCATTTTTAGAAAGTGGCCTACAATTGTTGACCAAATTAGTGAGTAATTGTTGACTTAATTAAAGTAAACTTTTGTCATTTTTAAAAAGCAGCCACTTATAGTGGGACAGACGAAAAAGGAAATGTGGCCACTTATTATGGGACGGAGGGAGTATATTTTTAACTAACTATAATATTAATATTTTTTATTATTTTAAATTCGATCGTATATTTACCGTCATTCTTTCGTCGGCACCACAAGTCTTAGATATGACTTCAGCATATTCTAAGGTTATGAATAAAGAATATTGTATATTGAAATACAGTTTAAATGAATTAATAGGTGATAGTTATATCAATAATACGCGTGTTCTGTACTGGTGACCACTCGAAAAAAAACGTCAAGGTTAAGCGTGCTTGAATTAGAGCACAACTAAGATGGGTGACCCACTGGAAAGTTCGTTTTAACGTATGCAATTAAGTTCAAAATACATTAGAAATACCAAAATACTTGTGGAGAATAAAGCTATATATATATACATATATATATATGTATATATATATATAAATTAATTTTATTATTTTTCGTAAAAAAAATAGCGACGGAAATGAATTCTGTCGCTAATACCGACGGTCATTTCCATCGCTGATTTCAGACGACGCCAGCGTCGTTATGTGCTTACCTACGGACGATCTGTCGGTATTAGCGACGGATGCGAAATTCCGTCGGTAATTTTTTTACCGACCACTTTTACAGCGACACACGGCGACCGTCGGTGATCAAAATTAGCGACGAATTTTTGGAGATTAGCGACGGAAAATTCCGTCGGTAATTGCCCAATTTCTTGTAGTGATAAGAACAAATTAAATTAGAAAATACATTCTTTATAAACAAATAAATCTGAAATTATAAAGCTTTATTGATCCAAGAAATAATAGAAGGACATTTAGAAATTAGAATACAAATACAAACTTATGATTATCATTATATTGCTCCACTAAGATATTGCTCCAACAAGATTATTGCTCCACTAAGATAAGTTCCACAAAGAATAACTTCTTCAAGAGAAAGACCTGTAACACAAATTGATTGAACTGTCAAAGGGGTTAATGTTATTTTCTAGACCTAATGCTTTTCCAGTCCTATATATCTATGATTATAATATTTGCATACCTTTTATTATCACATGTTTCGCCAAAATAAATTATAGGCAAGGCAACTTACCAAATTGGACAAATTAGCATAATTATAATCTATTTATTTCTACTTGCATATAATTTGTTGTACTTTCTGGAAGATAAATACAAAACAAAAATATTAATTTTCTCCACAGCTAAATATTTTCGGCAGGGTTAATTTAATGTATATATACGAAGTATACCCAAATTTTATTTTTTGACGAACATTATTTTTTTGTTCAATCAATACATAAACTTTAAATTTTTTGAAATTCGCCCTAAATTAAAATTTCGGTCATATCTAAAGTTTTTATATGAGCGGGCTATGATGCGACAATCTATGCGGTAATTTGAATTGAAATGACGTCATAAATTAAGATTTAGCAATGTCACGGTTAATCTTGATTTACAATGTTATTTCAATTTGAATTGCCACTTAGATTGTCTGCATGGCCAATTCATTTCAAAAATATCACGTAAATTGTTTTTAGCGTTTTGGATTAGGAAATATATTTACTTTTTGAAGTGGTTTGAATATTATAGAATTAACACCAAACGAAGACTTGACTCAAAGAAAAAAGCACATCAGAATTGACTCATAAATGAAATGAAATCCTAATCGTCACTTTTACACTGACTCAATAATATGATAAGAATTCTTGAAATGTAGACTTGACTCAAAGAAAAAAGCACATCAGAATTGACTCATAAATGAAATGAAATCCTAATTGTCACTTTTACACTGACTCAATAATATGATAAGAATTCTTGAAATGAAATCCGACTTGCACGACTTGACTTGAAGTCAAGTCAACTCGAAAGAACTGCGCCCAAATCTATACTAATAGAAAAAGAGCCTAAGACATCTTAAGGCATAACTTGTGGATTACCTATTTTATCCTTATTATATATTTTATTTTAAAATTATTTTACATATTATATATTTATAAGAATATATTAATTCATTAGATATTACACTAAATCTATGTGATATATTTCTATAGCTATTGATAAGGGCTTATAAATAAATATATCAATCCAATAAATTATCTAATAAAAGTAATTAATGAATTAATAGATTTTTTTAAATAATCAATTATCAAATAAAATAGCATTAATTACACGTACAACGTACGTTCTTTGTACTAGTATAAAAGAAAAGTGACAAAATAGTAAAGCGATGTTTGACTAAATATTACATTGTCGAGAGATACCTTTATTTTTTTTAATTAGAATTACAAGAGGTATAGCTTTTTCTTTTATTTATTTAGAATTATTTAGAATTATAATAGGTATATAAATATAATCAAATATTCCATCCGCACGCAGGCGGGGCCCTCTACACCACACAACCATGAAAAAATTACACCGCACGCAGACGAGAACACTACACCACCCAAAAATGGAAAAACTACACTGAAGGTAGGCGGGATAGAATACCTCTCACAAATGAGAGTTTTTTAAGGTGAGAAAACTACATCACTACACTACCCAAAGGTGGAAAAATTACACCGCACGCAGGCGGAATTGAACCCAAGACCTCTGGAGAGTCTTTTAGAGGTGAGAAAACTACACCACTACACCACTCAAAGGTGAAAAAATTACACCGCACGTAAGTGGATTGAACCCAACACCTTTCACAAAGGAGTGGAAAAACTTCACCACTACACCACCCAAAGGTAGGAAAACTACACCCCACGCAGATGGGACTAAACCAAGAGCTCTTACAAAGGAGTGGAAAAACTTCACCACCCAAAGGTGGAAAATTTACACCACACGCAGGTGGGATGGTAGAAAACCAAAAATCAACTCAAATGAGCATTTACATTATATTTGTTTTGTTTGTAGAAATTAAAAACTTTTACCTGGATTTGTATGTTGCGAAACGATTTAATTCATTCTAAAATAAGAAATTTCTTTTAATCTTATTAAGAAAAATTGGGGTATTGCACCAGCTCTCTAATTCAATTTTCATATTACGCGAAGTTGAGTATATGTATTCTTTTGATATTTGTTTAAGATTATGAAAGTGAAATACAGTAAAATGAAAACTAAATCAGAACAAGAATATTGATTAATTGTGTGATGTTGCGGTCGTCTCAATCTCAAGTCTTCTTCTTCGTCTTCTTCGTAAATTAATGTGGAGTACGAGAGAGTAGGGACTTATCATAATACAAGCGAATGAAGCCTTGTATATATATAAATGATTATTATTGTAGTTACTAGGGACTTATCATAATACAATCACAATTTGCAGCCATGGAGAAAAAGCTTTATTGCATTTTTGCATATGCATTCCTAATTACCATATCCTTCCAAATGCTTTCTTCTGAAGCCAAACAACCTATGAGCCTTGCAACTGATCAAACTGCCCTTCTTTCACTCAAACAACACATCACCTCCGACCCTTCTCTTTTACTTTCAACTAATTGGACCAATTCGAGCTCCGTCTGCAACTGGATTGGCGTCGCTTGCAGCTTGCGCCACCAAAGAGTAGCTGCGTTGAATCTCTCCAACATGGCTCTCTCCGGCACCATTCCACCACAGCTCGGACACCTCTCCTTCCTCGTCTCCCTCGACCTCACCAACAACCTTTTCCATGGAGATTTGCCTCATGAGCTGTCTCTCCTTCGCCGTTTGAAGTTCATATCTCTCCGACTCAACAACTTTGGTGGAGACTTCCCTCCGATATTCAGTCAGTTACCAAAACTAGAGTACTTGAATTTACGCAACAACAGCTTCATAGGTTCCATCCCAAAATCGCTCTCAAACCTAACAAACCTACAATTTCTTGACTTAACTTCCAATTCTCTAAGTGGAGAAATTCCAAAAGAGTTTGGAAGACTTCAAAGTCTACAGTATTTGGGGGTTCAGTCCAATCGTCTATCCGGTGCTATACCATCAACCATATTCAACTTATCGACTCTTGTAGTTCTAGCATTCATGAGAAACAATGAACTGAGTGGAAGTCTTCCATCAGACATGTGCCGTAATCTTCCATCTCTTACTGGGCTTTATCTTTCTGATAATCAGCTGAGTGGTGCGATTCCCACAAATCTATCCCAATGTTCACGGCTTGAGATTTTGGGCCTTTCTTACAACTCTTTTAATGGGCAGATACCTTTAGAAATCGGTTACATAACATCTCTTCGGGATTTAGCTCTTGGTGGTAACAACTTGAACGGTATGGTTTATGTTCTTATCATACATTATAGATTGACGTAAATTTGTGTTAATTAAATGAGATTTTATGACACTTTTTTGGCAGGAATACTACCACATGAGATTGGCAATCTTCAGAGCCTGGTTACGTTTGCTGTTGAAAAGAATGAGATTACGGGCTCAGTTGATTTCAGTATTTTCATGAATATGTCTTCTCTGCAAAACATAAATCTAGGGACCAACAAATTCACGGGGAACCTTTCAAGGGATGTCGGGAATATTACCATGCTAACAAATTTACACCTCACGGAAAACTATTTTACAGGTACGACAGAGTAATTTTTTTGTTAAAACAACTAATTCATGTAAATTGTCTGTTTAGCTACAATATGTGTTTTTAGCTACAGTTTTGAAATCTCATATTTTGCAGGGCTTATTCCCTCTGAATTTGGCCAACTTTACCATTTGGAGACATTAGTACTACAGTTGAACAGCTTGAGTGGTTTGATTCCACAAGAGCTCTTTAACATTTCAACTCTTCGGATTCTTTCACTTGTTAATAATGCTCTGTCAGGGGTTCTTCCAACGCATTTATGCCATGCCTCTCCCTTTCTTAAAAGATTGTTTCTTGGCAATAATTCCATGAGTGGAGCAATACCCAACTCTATCTCGAACTGTTCTCAACTCACAATTCTCTCACTTGCTGGAAACAAATTTAGTGGTTATATACCTACTGATCTCGGCAAACTAAGGCATCTCCAACGTCTTTCTCTGTTCAGCAACAATCTTACCCAGACACCGTCTTCTTCCTTCATTACTTCATTGACAAATTGCAGGTTTCTAACTGATTTGTTAATTGCTGATAATCCTCTATACGGTGTCATTCCAGCTTCCGTTGGGAACTTATCTTCCATGCTTCAAGTATTCGCTGCCAGAAACTGCAAATTTAGTGGCAACATTCCTATTGAAATAGGCAATTTAAGCAATTTGGTGACATTGGCTTTGCATGTCAATGAGTTATCCGGTAATATTCCACCAACTATCAAACATCTGCATGAACTTCAAGGATTAATTCTGTCTAATAACATGTTGGGAGGCTCAATTCCACATGCTATATGTGATTTATTCAGCCTAAATACATTTGTTATTAGCAGGAATCAATTTTCAGGTCCGATTCCGAAATGCTTGGGAAATGTCTCTTCTTTGAGAGATCTCTTTCTAGACTCCAACATGTTGAATTCAAGCATACCTTCAAGCTTATGGGGCCTAAAAGATTTGATCAAGCTAGACTTGTCCTCGAATTCATTGAATGGGTTCTTACCTAATGAGGTAAGTAACTTAGGAGCAGCAATATATATAAACCTATCAATGAATCAGTTGTCAGATTCTATTCCTAGCACTATTGGGAAGTTGCAGGATTTGGTTAATTTGTCTTTGGCAAATAATAGACTAGAAGGTTCTATTCCTGTGTCTGTGAAAAGCATGATCAGTTTGGTAACTCTTGACTTATCCTACAACAACCTCTCCGGTTCAATTCCAAAGTCTTTGGAAGCACTTCAACACCTCGTCTACTTTAATGTTTCTTTCAACAATTTGATTGGAGAAATTCCTAACGGCGGTTCGTTTAGAAACTTCACTATGGATTCTTTTAAGGGTAATGA